>NC_087371.1:28123833-28496321 GCF_031761385.1 Necator americanus
GTTTCGAGAGAACATCTTTATTCATTTTTCAATTCGTACATCCTAAAGTTTGTATGTCCCCAAGTGAAAAATGAGAGGATGGTCACGTAAGGTCGTCCGCACTATCAGTACACGTGTTGTTCTTTCACATGAACTTCTTGAGAATTCCATTCGTTTGACTTATTTCTATGAATGCTGCAGACCTCATAAAAATTTCATCGGAAATACGTAAATATCCCTCGTGAGTATTTTGAGCAAAAGTCTGCCGAGGAAATAAGAATATGGAGGAAAAACAAAAGACCAAGGTAAGACGGATAAAGCCTGTACAAGTCTGACAAATGTGAAGTGAACAGACACGGTTTTCTTCTTTCACCTGTTCATTTTATTTTTCCCTCATATTTTTATTTTTTGACAGAAATACTTAAGAAGATCCATTCGAAAAAGTAAGAGGCTATCAGTGCTCGTCATTGAAATTTCCAACTGCAAAAAATTTCACTGTCTCGTACATTTGGGGATGCTATCTGTTTCTGTGATTTTTTTAGAACACTGCCAAACATCTGAAGGAAACCGTCAAAAGACCGCTCATATAGAAACCCATAAGTTATACTATTCAGTTACCAGATACTACAACTACAAGGACCAAATTGTTCAACTATCTTCCTATGAGATAAAGAGATCAAATGGTCAACATCACGCGACTTCTCGAAAAAGAAAGAAGAGGAGCATCAGGATTAAATCTATAACATTTTTAAAACCATACAAAACAAAAATTCTGTCAAAACTTTATTTAAAGAAAATTGACAAGAGAGTTAAAAAGATTTTAAAAAATAAGTAATATTATCAATTGGTAAATAAAAAAAAGAAAGTTGTGAAAACTGACCTTTAAGTTTTCCCAAGTAACTATTACAAATGTTGATATCCCATCGTTTCTTTTCATTGAGCATTCGTAACATAGCGGTAACAGCTAACTCGTCTGCGAAAATTCCATCTTTCAGCATAGCAGAAACACCTCCATGTTTCAGCGACGCCACTAGTTGTTGAACTCCTAAACGTTTTAAAATAAGTTACGTTATTTTTGCTCAAGATCTGGCTCAAACTGATGTTTCAAAATACTTCATCTTTCTCATTATAGGACGAGTACTATTCTCTTTCATAGCAAACGTTCCCGTAGAACGTTTTTCCTGAACAGTTCAGTAGTAATTCAGGTCTCATCCAACCCTGGCATGACTGTTTCAAAAGTTCAGACCACAAAAATCTTCACTGATTCATTCACTCTTCCTGGATGACTAGCGCTATAAAGTGAATTACTACATCAACACGCAATAACTAGTCTTTTTCTTGCCTTTAAGTTTGCAATAGTGTTTTGCAGTTTTTAAGCCGGTTCCTCGTTTTCATCATAAAAACTCTTTATAAGTCGATACCAACTTCGATCTGAACTTGAGATGCAGCAATAGTGAAACAATACCCCACAAAATTATTATGCAAAATTATTCAAGCAATAAAAATATGACTAACCTAGTGCAGTTTTTTCTGCTTGCATAACAGCCATGTAGTGTTCCTTCTCTGTTTTAGCGACGAAATCGCAGAGTGAAAGTCCATTGGGTGAGTTCTACAAAGGAACCAAGAATAATTAATAACAACGTGTCTACACAAAGCACAAGACCATAAGCATCACCTTCTGCTGAGAAGAGATCCCACCATCATTGGAATTCATTGGGTGAACAGTCCGTCGGAGTTCGCGCGGAGGCCTTCCACCTGCTGGACGAGATGTTTTCTCTAGCGAACGTGGCGCAGAGTTCGGTGCTTCTTTTACGGTGATCCCGTTTGCGGGGGAAATACTTCTACTTGTAACTCGAGATTCTCTGAATTTTTAAATTGGGTTCATAAACTGCGATCTGTTGACAAACGTTAGGTTTCAAAGATCAAATGTAGTCGGGTCAAAACAACATGAAGTTCAGTGCAGTTGCGTATGCAGCTGCTCTCCAAACGGTGCGGTGGAGCTAGCGGTTGGGATGGAGGTGCAACCATCCCAAACTGCACCAATGAACAAAGCTTCCCTCTTGATCCTGACCGATACACGCTACCGCACCTCTTCCAGCGCAACCGTTTACGCAACTGCACTGAGCCTCAAGTCGTTTTGACCTTGACTAGATCTCTCTTACATTAGAACTTGCACAAAATGCAGGTTTCATTTTATCAACCACAGTTGGCGTCTAACGTAATGCATCGGTGCTATACTCTCAGTGGAGACGTATGTAAGCTCGTGCCCAATAAAATCCTTCATGTTGGATAAAGTGCTCTAGATGAAAGATGTGCTTTGTTTAGATACACCGCTATTCAATAAAAGTTTGTGCAGAGCAGTGTTTAGATACACTGCTATTCAATAAAAGTTTGTTTGCAATTGCGCCAAAAACATTTGTCCAAAGAAAAATTATTTTAAGAAAACAAAAGGAAGAAAAAAAGGGCTCCGAGGAGCTTATCGGTGCCATTCTCGTATCGATTTATGCTTATGGATTTTTTTTTTCAAATGGGACATGCTGTAATTGAAGAACGTCATACCTCCAGGCCTCAGCTGTCGTATGCACAGTTGGCATTGATGGGCTACGAGGACGAGTAGCCAAACTTCTTTCCGAATGCGTCCGTCTTAATGGACATTTTCTTTTTCCAAAAAAAAAGCTGAGGATGACAAACACAATAAATTACTGAAGTGAGAAGGTAAGGCGTAAGCCAATAACCAATATTCACTGTACAGAATGAGTACAGAAATGTATTCTCTAGCGGACAGCTCAGTTCGGAGCAATTTTTCGATGTTGGGTTCTCCTCAATACTAAATAGTGGTTTTGAAGTATCACAACAAGAACATTCGTATTCTCCACAAATCCAGAAATTAGATGGATCAAGAGCACCAGAGCTCTTTATACCTGCACAAGTCATAAAATGAATTAATGAAAAGATTATGCAACAAAAGAATTCCTTGCAAACATATGAGTAACAGTAACACTCTGCGGATAAATTGGTTATGGGATTTGCAGACGCAGTATCGTGTTTTTTTTGTTATGAGATTGGAAACCAACGTCTCGAACCGTATTTAAATGTGGAAAACACTCAACACTGAATTTTTCCGGAACGCTGTCTTTGTACTATAAAGTTGCAGCCAGTTAATTCTGTGTTTGTTAATGCGAAAACAAACAGGAAAATAAGGAGTCGGGAATGATTACTAGTAAACATACAAATTCATTAGATGTAGATGGCAACAATAGCACAAAAATATCAAATTATTACTTAACATAAACTTCAAAAAAGCTACTAGTAGCTCTCATAGGGTCACAGTCTTGCAGTGTGCATGTGTCAGACAGAAGCAAGAGCACCTCGAATGCATACTTAAATGAAAGCGTCAAATAATTCTGTTGGGACAAATTCTGGCTTTAAAAAGAGGATCGGAAGAAACTACACCGCATACTTTCACCAAATAATGTTTATAGCGGCAATAAAATATAAAAACCGATAGTTACCAGCGGCTACCTGTTACGAGTAGCCACTCGTAACTATCGACTTTCATGTTTTGCACCGCACATTGCGGTCAGGCTTCTTTGCTACTTTTTTTTTTATCACTATATGAAATTTGCAAATTCGAAGTCTGTTCTACGAGACGATCCTATCGATACAGCATCAAGAAGATCCAGATTATTTCCTCAAAAAAAAAGAGAACGAAGGGAAAGAGAGAGGTCGATGGAATATGAAATTGAAGACGAAGTGTTAGATACCGCAATTTGGACTTGGCTATCATAAACACAGTAAAGTTTGATATTTCTATTTCAGAAAAAACCGTGGGATGAGCAGAGTTCCACTCAATGTCAACTCAAAAAAAAAACATTTTTTTGTTCTAAAGCTGACTTTCAATGCTTTTCACGTAACCATATGGAATATCGGGCACTTAGTTCAGCAACCATAATTTCATATTAAAAACAAGAACAGAAAAAGGAAAAAATCCAATAAAAAAAAACAGCAAATATCCTTCCTAATGCAAGTGAGAATAGAATTGATATCCAAAGAAGCCTCATTTTTTCTACACGAGTCTTGTGAAGAGAATCATCAAAGGTTTCATCCACAGACGCCCAATTATAGAACACCTTGCAAGTAGAGTAGTAGTTACCATGGTAATGGTAATCGCACTCTGACACAATCTCAGAAACTTACATGGTCAGTTCTTTTTTCAAATGATATCCTGTATTTTAATGAGTTTAGGAAAGTCTTTCTAGGTCTCTAGATCAAAAATCCTTGGCGAATGGAAGCGAGAAATACGGTAAATGAGTTTTAACCAAGTTTCCTCGATATTAGTTGATTTTTCGTGAGAAAGAATCTCCTGAATTCTGCCCATTGGTTAGTTAATAACTAGTTATGGACCTAACTATTATATTATTATGGTTAATGAATTCCTTGGAATCACCTATCACTGAGATTTTAGGATTTGGGTTTTTTTAAGCTCTCTATAGATGAACTATGAAATTTAGGAATTGTGCTGGCTGAGCAGAATACCGTACTGCGACCATTTCCATTCAGGTTTTTGTACTAGATAAATACTCTCTACTCTAGGTTCTGTCCTAGTTCGAAAGAATGAGGGGGTCGTCGGGATCAACACAAGCACCGAGGGGTATAAGTGTCGTGAGCACTTCTGGTTCTAAATCGTCATTACCCCACGTGAGCTCACTTTTCTAGTGCTTTCACCAATTGTTTTTTTTAACTTTCGTAAGAAATGAAAAAGGTGTTGAAATGAGTGGCTAGTTGTTATAAACGCATAGAAAGAAAGAAAAACTAACTGAACAGAGAGGAAGAGAGGGAGAAGAGAAAAGAAATGAGGAAAGTGTTAAGCGGCCTTCCGGTTGAAAATATTCGACACCAACTTTGGAAGTCAAAAGAAACTGTACAAACATCGTAGGAATTTTTTTGAAACTTTTGCAAACTGACTTTTCAAATTCAAGAGACAAATTAATAAGCACAAACAACGATGTTTCCGTCACGTTAAAAAAAAATGTCATGGAAGTTCTATAACATTATCCTGCTCAATGAATCCACTTTTATGCGAAAGTGTTGAGAATTCCTGAGCCTAAATCCCACGTTTTTCGACTCAATTTTCTTCCCGTTCCTTCGTGTTATCGTGACTTTTAGATGTGAAAATTCTGCAAGAGAATCGACTTATAAAATGAAAGAAAAGACCGTTAACAGTCCATACTAGGAACACTCTCAATGAGAGTTGTTCTATTACTTAGAAAACTAAAGCACTACGGTATAAATTCATCTGAGGTGATAAATATTTTCCAATTTTCTTAAAGACTTCTCCTGATAGGATTGGAGAAGCAGATAATGTCAAACGTATATTATGACACGATACACGATCACAACTTTTTTCTGGACTATACAGGCAGAAGAAATTAGATTTTGGAAGAAATAAAGTAAGTAAATAAGTATTAAGTAAATCAAAATATGGAAAAACAGATGAATGTTGCAGATAGATGGTCATGGCTTAAAGAAGCTTAGATCAGTGAATTACAAAATAAGTTAACTATCTCTTGAGCTACGAAGAAACTATGTAGAACAAAAACGAAACTAAAGAACTATGTAGTACGAAAACCTATGTAAGGTTATGGCTTGGAAACGGATGAAGTCGAAATGGGAGCCACATATGGGCAAATGTCCGAAGATACGTAAGTGGTGAAAAAAAGGTTGAAGCAATGGATGTAAAAAAGGGGATGTCAATCAAATTAACGAAGACGCTGCAAAATGTGCTTAAGATTACTGGTAATATATAGAAGGTAAAAAATAAAAAGTGCAAAATTTGGAGAGATTATGGATCAATCGGGTATGTTAGATGATGCATCTATAAAAATGAGCATAAAAATCCAGTAAAGAAGACAGTGACTTTATTCCATTGCACAATCATAATTCTGATTTCATAATAATTCATGAAACAAATTGTTGCTTACCTTTCGCTAACATCAACCTGCGGACGGAACCTCACAGGAGCAGGTGTGTTCCTTCCAGAAGAGGTAGATCGCACTGGAATCGAGTTGGCTCGAACATTCCCAACTGATGCCGAATCATCCACACGCTTAAGGTACATCTGTTAGTCCACTATTCCAAGACACCAATATCATTCTGGACCATTTTTTGTTCTCATCAGAGAACAACATTAGTGCACTCAAAAGCAGCAAACTCCAGCGTAAAAAGCAAGAAAATAAACAAACAAATAAACAATAACTAACATAATCTAACAACATTAATCCAAAATAAGAGTCATCAGAATGAGCGCAATGAAAGAACTGGTTGCACAGAAATGGAAAAAATGGAAGCGTTTTTGTACATAGTTACTTTTTTTAATGCTCGCTGTTTCCAGAAAAAAAATGCTTTTTGAACATCTTAGCAGCTTTATGATGGCGCATAGACTGTTGAGTCGGCGCGAATAATAGTGACTGAGTGAAGAATCGCTACATACAATCTCACAAGACGTTCCACCGCTCAGGAACTGTACATTGTTAGGCTTCCTTCTTCATCTTTTTTATTTTTTTTGTGTTTTACTCTCTCAAAATCTGGAAACAGCAAGACTCAATCTTGCTATTTTAGGAATAATCGGGTGAAAGCGAAACGCCTTCGATTAGGGGAAGATCCAAGGAAGACACTTTGTGCATACAGAAATGAATCGTGCGTTGTTGCCACCCAGTTGAAGACATTCAGCGCTGATTATACTGTGACGTAGCGTCTAGTTAGGAGTTTTATGTCCATTACTTGATCAGAGCCGATTTTCAACCGAAAAATGCATAAATACATTTGGGTTTCTATTTCAAGGGACCAATCAGAAAAGAACTGTAAAAAATTTTGCAGAGGCGAAAGTGGATGAATTTTAATAAAAACATTTTGTGGAGCTAAAACTAACTACAAATAAACTACTTATATTGGCAGGATCGTTGTCCTCACTTTTTCGCCTAGAAAAAATGGAGTAGTACAAGAAAGGAGACAAGACTGGTAGCAAATACACAATTATAATTATTTCTTAGAAATATCATATCATGACAACGAAATTGTAAGTACGACGCCGTATTTTTCCAAACTCTGATGCCCAAAAAAAAGTAGGCATCTACGTCGTAACTTAATTCCTGCTTTTCAAATTGCCATGAGAGATTTTGTTAGAAAATATCCTGTGGATGGGCGCTCACCAATCCAAGGCACGCAGAAATCGTTCCATTCAATTGCCTCTCTCCATCACATCATTCTAATGGCTACAAGAGCTTTCATTATGTTGTCACACGATGTCCGCTGCTCACACAATTGGTTGTGGGTGAAAATTATTAATGCTTCTCGACTCAAAACACCGTTGTGACAAATTTCAAGGATAACCAAAACAAATAAGTTGGCAAAGTCGAGAGCAGAAATTTTCTTCACGGATTACCAACTGCTCTGGCACTGACACACTTCTTAAATCTTTGACGACATCGCGGTCCCATGGTGAGCTGCGCTTTTTTTTGGTCACGTGGGACAACACGGCTCACCGGTTCACCAGTTAGCCGCACACTCGACTATTTTTCATGATTTCCTAAAATTTTTTTGAAAGTCTCTTGTACTTAGTGGATTTATTATTACTATTATTTCTTTATTCTAACTTAGCTTGTAAAAGTCGATTAGCGCAAGATACGTGAAAAAAAAAACGCGTCACTGAGTCAAAGCTTTTCCATACCACCTGTGTGTTTGACCATAGTTGGTTAAATTAGAGCTAATGTAACATTAAAAACTGTTTCTTTTCGCCAAAAAAGAGAATCCAAACAAGGATACTACTCCTCCAGCATAAATGCGAAACACTAACAGACATGTGCGCAGAAGATGCAGTTTGCAGGTGAAAAGGTGCGGGAGCCGACGAATCTTCACGATGCATAAGCGAAGTCATCCCATCCGACAGAGATTCATCCTCATCCTCGGAAAAATCAGGGGCTACTGATCCAGGTCCACAAAGAACCTCCTGCAAAATCAGCAAGCTAGGTAATTTCGGCCACCATTTGTCACATAACGTACCTCCATAGAGAAAACAGCATACGATACAGCAGAATTGGTGTCACAGCAGACTACGCCAACTCCATCAGCGGTAGTATGCATGTTGAGTACCTAGAAGAGAGCTGGATTGTATTTGAAGGAAAAAAAAAACAAAATAATCGGACCTTCTTCGATTCACCGATGTTATTGGTTGACAACGTTTCACATGGCTCAGAAGTTAGCGTTTTCATAAATTCATCAGTGGATGCTACCAGTACTGGATCAATGCCTTAAAATGATTCAGTCGATCCATGAATTCCAACTTTCTAGTCAACTAATCACAGTAACGAAATCTAACAACAATAGCTATCTAAAGAGAGAAGATTTCAAGAGGAGATGTAAAAACAAAACTAGGGTAAGTGACGGGACCTACGAGGAGATATAAATGAATAAATATTATCCAAAAATTGAATTAAAACTTATTGAACTACAATTTATTAAAAATTATCAATTAATGTTGTCCAACAACTCTTTCGAATCTCTCCACTATTTTTCTAAAAATCCTAAAGGGTGCATGTGAAATTCCCTTTGATCTGTGGTCAGGAAACTACGAAGAAGGGGGTGATTCCATCCATTTCTTCCTAATTGCCGTAAAAAACGGAACGGAAGATGCGGCACCGCACAAGGCTGGGGCGCTCTAGTCGGACTTCTTGTAGAAAATACTGCGCCAGAAGCCGAAAACCGCCTGAAGCCGTATCTTCCGGGCCGTTTTTTACGGCAATGAGGAAGAAATGGACGGAATCACCCTCCTCTCCATAGTCTCCCATCCCGTATACGAATACTCCACCTGAAATCCGTACCACCTCAGATTCGTGGAGTGATGCCTTTAAAAGTTGCATATGGGAGTTACTGAAGGTGCTCAAAACAGAAACAATGTACAATCTGTTGATTTTTGCATTGATATTCAATGGGCCGCACAACTGAATACCTTTGCTATGTTAAAGTGCACTGAAAGTTGAACATTTCGATTGTCACTTTAATCTGCAAAAATCTACTGAAATATTCCAAAGCTTCGCACGAGATCTGATTTCTCCAATTTCAGCACTTGTAAATAAAATTGTTGGAGGCTGAGAACAATGAGAACATTTGTTTTGTACTGCAATCTTATTTCTAAACTGTTTCTATGAAATTCGTCCATACATCCATTAAACGAAACTGGATCCATACCGTCGAAAGCGACCTGCTCTAGTGTTCGTTAATTTCATACGGTAATAGAAGGAATAGGGAAATTTTCTGAGTTCACCATGACAACTAAGAGCATCTACGAAATTCGCAATTCCAAGAGCATTTCTTCTTTGGACGTGGATTTTCCTCAGTGGAGACTACCACAATGAAATCAACAACGCCATCGTTAAGAGGAGATTTTGACAAAACAACGTGTTGTTGCCATGAAGTCTCATGCTGTCAGAAGAATCAGATCATCTCCTTCTCGTAGGAAATTTTATAGATGACAGCAACGAGGAATTTCGACAAAGCACATCATCAATCCATCGAACATGTTTACGGCAACAAGAGCTTGTGGAAATCACTAAAAGAAGCATGTTTCTAGAAGCTCTCAAGTTGAGACCTTGATGGTCACCATCTTTTGGGTGATCATTTCCATGTTTTCTTTTTTTTTTATTTTTCTATAGTTCAAGTTCCTCAAAAGATGTATTTTCAGCGCATAAATTCAACATGTGGAAGAATCCCGACCGGCCTTAACTTCGTTCCTAAAATTAGGGTCAAGATGAGCGTAACCTCGTACGAGGACCCTATCCTATTAAAAGGAATACACAAGAGCAAAGGAAAAAGCAATATTCAAAAGAAAGTAGGAAAAACAGCAGCGATACTATAGTGCAAAACAGGACAACTTCCTGAAAAAAGTGCGCGTAGAAGAGTTACAGTATCCATGTCACATCGACGTCATTAACCTACTTCTTCAAAATTCATCCACGTAACACAAGAGTACAAAATAGTGTTATGTTCCACTTCCATCGACTTGAAAGAGATTTCGCTGTGGTGGGAGCTGTCATAGAAACGTACGACAACCAATACGTTCCAACTCAATAAGAATCCTTCATGACTTACAGTAATTACATAGCAATTTAGCAACCCTACAATAACATGACCGTCGGCGTTGGAACGGCTAAAAGAGAGTCCCAGCTGATAGCCGAATAGTCACAACATCGTTTTCCTACGAGCAGATATTAATGAAATGGAAAAAAAATGTTGGTAAAACGTCTGTAAATCTGAACCTTCGTGAGAAACTGCTACATTCGCACTCAACGCAACAAATGTATCCATATACTTCAGGTTTGTTTACAAGTGCAGTGCAGTCGGTAAGAGGCCCAGTTGTGACTGCACGCTCGATTATTCAAAACCACTCCAGTGCCAACCAAGCCTTTCATCCCTCCGGGTCGATCAATTGGTGCCGGTGTTGTCTGGGAAATAAAAACACTGACTTGACACGGCTAGTCCTCGCACGTCAGTGTGCGGCAGCACACGGGTTCATAAAACTAGAACGAGTAGAGGGGTCCCCAAAGGGATTGATCAACGCCAGGAGCTTTCCCCTTCGTTTTTTAAAAATGGAAACCACAAACAACCTAATTTCAGTGATAATGAGGAGCGACTCAAAGACATACAAGAGTATGTAAAATGTAGAGAAGACTAAACACGTCTAGCTTTTCCTTACCTCCATGCCCCTCCCACTATAACATCATCTTTTCTGCGGTTTGGACATACGCCCCTATAACATCATCTTTTCTGCTGTTTGGACAGACGCTTCAGAAAAATGGACATTTCCCCAGGATTAGAAAACTGTGGTCAGAACGGGGCTCCATCGAAATGCTGATGCTGCTATCGCAGCTCGCTGCATGAAAGTAGAATTGCTTTTGCTCGGCAAACATACGAAGATTATATTTCCAGCGAATGCTTCAATTGGACGAGAGAATCTCTAGTTTCATGCTACGTTGGCCAGCGAAGATCAGGGATGTGAAACATTTGCCAAGAAAAGCAAGAGTAGGTGGACCGAAAGCGTTTAAACAATAGAAGCGGTCGCCGGGCAACTCATGATCACGTTTCTCCACGGAATGTTTCCAAGAAAAGTACGATTTTTCCACACCAATGTTTTTCCAGCTAGGACCTAAGCCTCATAAAAGTTCATAATCCAGAAGCGAACAGAAATCAGTGCACGATTCTCCAACGCAATAATAACGAATGGATGCGTTACTGACTCGAACAGATCGGATTTCAGAGAGGGAATGCTACAAGTGACACAGGTGAACATATCGCATTGTTGCTGAGCTGCGTGTTGTAAACTTCCCCTAAAACGAACGGCACTGGGCATAATTGACAGGTTCATCTACAAGACTGAAGTTGTTGTAAACTTTCATATAACCTCATATATTTCGACATCTGTGTAGCAGGAATAAAAAAACAAAGATTCCCAACACTCACAGACCTAAACGATTTTGTTTTTGAGTCCTGTGTACCTATAGAGCTGACCCATTAAGGAAGACCAAACAACTGGTCAAGCACAGCTTTGTACTCCCTACTAGTTAAGGGGTTTTCCGAGTACGCTATGAATGTCATTGTTTTATCCCCAATTTCGTATCTGCGTGCGCATATTTTTTTTCATCTGTTGAAACAAGAGACATCGAGGGATCACAGCTTGGCACCGAAAAGCCGATGACTTTAACAGAGAAAGAAAAGGTTCAAATTGCTTAGCGTACGTATTCTCGCCCTAATTTCAAGAAAAACTGTGCTGAAAAGAAAGCGGACTGCAAGATGGGAAGTAAGGAAGAATATCAATTCCGACATAAGAGCAAATGAGCTACTAACAAAATAGCATACATAACTTTAAACAAATGCAAACGAACCAGGACATGACGGTGAAACAAATCGCGCACAGCGAATCTCCGAGGCGAACACATCGGACATGGCGATGGAGATGAACTCATCCAAGCACCAGTATCGAACCACTCGTTCAGGTCCGTATGTGGCTACCATACGTTGAGAGGGGTGGAACGTTGCACCATGAGTCTGAAGCGATTCCAAAAAGATCAACACAGCATCATCGTTCAAGAAAAAAGGAAAGAAAATATATGTGATAGAAGAAAATATATGTGATAGCCTACAGATGAAGGAAATTGTTTGAGACTACATCTCTGACGTATATCAAATAGCTGCAATGTGGAGTCTGTCCCAACAGCAAGAATTATATCATCCGGACTTAGCTGGAAAATTCAGGATGGTGTAACTTCTCAAGGTCAATAAGAAAGGATGCGTTAGACGCGTTGTAACCTCTTACTTCTACGCATCGTACAGGACCAGTTGTTCTTCCTTGTAGGATATTAGCGGGATGTGAACGGCTATCCCAAATTATCCACGAAGAATCGAGTGAGCCAGAAACCTGAACAAACCTTCAGAGCAAACGAACAACACAGCTCCTTGATATCAAAAAAGAAACGTGGTTAATACCTGCAAGTGAGACGGGTTTATAGAGGGCGACTATTTTGAAACAGATAAGAGTTTTTGAACAATTAATCAATGCTGCACACAAAAACTTCGAGCCAACTTACACAACTGCTGCACAAATTAGACTACAAAAGAGCCCCTTCAACCGACTTTACATGCGGTATTGTGATTATCTATTTCAAACGAAGGAAGAAAAGCGAAAAAGAATTTTGTCAACTATTTGGGGCATTACTACGCATCCACTTCGATCGACTCTGTAACTGAGTTGGTAGGACATTTTCATTCGATGCGTTTAGAATAAAATTATCTGAAACAAATTGCTCCGTAGGACTAGAATTCAACAAAAATGACTTTTCGGAAATAATGTGTAGAACTGGATTCATTTCGTGAATAGGGTAACTGAAGGAAAGAAAAAAGTGAGACAATGATGAAAACAAGTAGATGGTGTCAGGTAACTCAATTGTTTTGTTATTCTTAACCGAGACCAATGCAGTATCTGCAAATAAGCGCACTTACCCACGAATAGACACTACTCCATCGAGGAGTAAGTGCTCGCACCGCTAATGAATGTCCAGAGAGGTTGCGGATTTCGCGACCTAAAGTTAGTAAACAACTATAAGAATAATAGAAATGCGATTAATCTAATTCACAACAGCAACTCAGTGTATCGACCTCTTGTCAAATCCACGAGTTTGATGAGGTCATTTGAGGCGATTCCAATGTTTCTTTCATCTGCGCTAAGACGCAAACAATCCACATGACCGCTAAACGGGATGGTAGGCACCTAAAATAGGAACACTGTGGGTTTTTATACTGCATTTCCACTACATTGCAACTCACCTCACTATCAATACCTAACAGAGAGTGAACCGTTAAGGGATTGGCCACAAAAACACAACGTGATCTTGTCGAAAGAACGGCATGAGAGGGAGGAGCAAATAACTTCGAAGGTGCAACAATTTCTACAAAACGATTAGTATAGCAACAGAGTAAAGATTGACACGTACTGATGAAAAGCATTAGGTTAGTCCTTGGACCAGGAAACAGGAGAAAAAAGAAGAAAAAGTGGAGAAAATGAAGAGATAGAAAAAGAACCAGAATTGTTGGTGAGAAGACAAATACCAAAGCTAAACAGATTGGGCAAACATTATTCTGACAAATTCCCCTTTATGTTTATCTATTTCAAATAAGGACATACTCGTGAAAAAAAATTATCGAAAATTTAAGACCAAAGTTATTTCTTTGCGCTAACAAACAAATCATAAAAATCGGAGCGAAAGGCATAAAAGAGGAACGGGAATGTAGCAAAAAAAGTCCGCGTGTACTGCTCCAAAGTTGTCAGATACAATTCCTTATGAGAAACATCCTTGACACTTATATGCGAAAGCAATGGTATAAAGCTAAGACTACTTCATTTCTACCTAATTTCAAGAATAAGATTTTAAGAAACACGGAAATAGGATGTTCTACATGACTTTCTTAGACAATCTGCTATTGCTTCAGTGAAAGCAGAAATCCAACAATGACATTAGTTTGTCAGAGCACAGTTAACACCAGTTAACAGCTCTGACAAGCTAATGTCATTGTTAGATTTCTGCTTTCTTAGATACCCGCGTGTTTTGGTATGTTAACAAAGAAAGAAAACGTTCCAAAAAAGGACAATGTTATAAAATAATGGTCTGAATGACCTCTGATGCATAAATAGTGTATCAATAGTGCAGGACATAGACGCACGCCCACCACCCGAAAACGTTACAAAGAGGTGTTACCAAAATTTAAAAGAAAACATTAAATCCATCTGCTTCGAAATAGCTAAAAATAGAAATGCTAAAATCTTCGACCTCTGCTTACACTGGACGAATTTTAGGGAGGTGAATACTTTTAGCACTGAATCTAACTTCTTCAAACCCAAGAACATCCTGATTTGTGAGTTACGAGATTTGTTAGGTGTGAGCTTTTGAGAGAAATTTTAATTCCAGTTCTATTTAATCCCTGCTTTCTATTCCCGTAGTATTAGGTTGCGGTAAAAGTTTTGGAAGAAGTCTGTGCACAAGTTGTTATCGATTGCCGCTTGTTATGTAGCAGTGAACAAAGATGTAACTATATAGGATATGATTCTTCACTTGTGCAAAAAATCTAAACCTGCAAATATGCAGCAACCATTTTAAGAAGGGTCCTGATATAACCATGAATACGCATATATTTCTCGAGAAATAAGTTCAAAATATCTATTTGCTGCGCCATTTTGTTTTCACTTACCAAAAAATAATCTTATTGAGAACTTCTTCGGGAACCATTGATGAAGAGTACCAAGAAGACCACACTAACGCTTCGGTTCCTATGGTCAGCTCCAAAAACGTTGCAATGTGGGTGGTTTAGCTAATTAGGCAAGTGTAGGTTTCAGGAAAAACACGATATTTCTTATTATAAGATTTGAACTACGAAGTGGTAAAAATGCAAGTAAAATCAGCTAAAATATTTCAACAGTTGGCAGAAACCAATACATTAGAAAAAATGATAGTTCAAGAAAGATAAGGGAGAAGAGATCGTTGAATTGAAGCAGAATATCAGCACTAACCGAAACTCCTAACTGAATTCATGCGGTGAAAAAAGTGTAACTGCGTCATAGAAAATTACGGGCATTAGCAGCAAAAGCCGCAAAACAGCCTAGACAGGCCATCAGTCAATAGCAATCCTCATTATCCATTATTACTAAAAGAATTTCGGAATAGACTGGAATAGCAGCCAAAGACTAGTCTTCTGCAGAACAACGACAAATTTCTTCTCTTGGAAATAGCAAATTGGCCAACAAATGTCAGCATAGAACTAGGATTATAGGATTATTAAGAAATAAAACTTCAAGAGGATAAAATCGAGCAAATATAAGGAAGAAAGTCAGTACATACAAGTCTCTTAAAAAAGCAGATAGTAGGAAGAAAGTAGTTGAATAATGTAAAAGGGTGAACCTACTCATAAATCACTAGTCAAAAGTGAAATATTTTACTAAAATTTCATGTCATAAGAAAAGTAAACTGAATAGCATGAGGACAAAAACATAATAGAAATATGACCATTGAGTAGGAGCGGACTAAAAAGAGGTCTTCTAGAAGGTTGCACCCTGTACTATGAACGATATTTGTGCAAAAGATGTAGGAGAAGTGGTCAGAAAGGAGTTAAGGTTCAGATCCAAATAGATACCTTTCCCAGCATACTTTGGTTGAAGTTACAGTTGTATTTTTCTAACTCATTAACTGACGTCATAAATGACACAACGAACTCGGGCAGCTCTGTCCTCAGTGTCATGCGAAGCGATATGAACTATTTTATTATCGTAAGCACCTAACAGAATCCCGAAACGAAAAGGACAGATGACATGAAAGTAAGAGGGAAAATAGTTCAACGACACCCTCAGGAGTCAAACATTTTTAGAAGAAAAAAAAAAGAAAAGATAAAAAAAAACACTTACCGTACGTTTTCATGGAGCCTATTTATAGTAGTTAGTGAGTTTCTCTGGAGAAAAGGAATCGGACAAAACAGCACTTGTCCGCACCTTCTCAGCACCTGAAATTTATAATAAACCGATAATTTAATTTAATGCGGACATCTAAAACGAAACGCTGCGATCAATGTCATGAAGAAGAACTTATTTTAAAAAAGAAGAGAAAGCTATGAGAAATAAGCGAGGAAAGGAATACATCGCGTCCGCTGCTATTCGATATGGTCAGCCTAGCAGGGAGTCGCAAGAGGTTTTTTTGCTGTCGCAAGGGGCGAATCGAGAGGTCGTGGCGTGGCAAAACCACCTCCGCAAATGCACCACGTTCGTGTCGTTGTTGTTGGAATGATTCAATGGATTTCATCGCTGGCTTTGGCCCTATCTCACTCTCGGACTTTTGGATACTTCTATTTGCCAATTTTTTTTTTGTCAGGACAACGTTTCCGAAGTCACGTGTTCATGGTTTTTAACCCTACAAGAACCAACCTTCTCTATTCCTTTGGTCTCTGGTTAGGGGCTCAAAAATGGTATTAAATATTCAGTACTTTTTTCGGTTGTCAGCACATCTTTTTTTCCGCGTTCGTTTCCAAGATCTTTTTTTTTGGCTTTTAAATCCTTTAAGAAGCAACCTACGGTAGTTGCAAGATTTTATTGGTTTTTAACGACATCCTTACAATTTCTGGTTGACGGCTCAAAAGGGGTTCCAAATAATCCCAGCACTTTTTCGGTTGCCAGAATACCGTTCATGGAACCAGTTGTTTCTCACGAGTCGTTTTTGTTGTGCTTTTTCAAAAGCATAGTTGTTGGAGAACTCTGAAAACGTCTGATTGGAAATGTTACACATTTTGCTATTTATACTAAAATTGCGTCATGATCTTACCGTTTACATACTTTTCATCCATTTGTTTTCGTATTTGAACTCACTACTTCTTTGTTTCCCTTGGCGTCTTTTCTTGTCCATTCCAAACTACTTATTCATTATTTACTGTTGACAGCGGTGGGTCACCTTCGTTGATGAAATTTCAGGAACAATACAAAAATGGACGGAATTATTCAAATGTTGCCGGAGCCTCTAAGGAGATTCTCGACTCATATCGACTTTCCGGGTCAGAAGGCCGCGGAAAGAACTTTTCAGGTGCGTGTAAGCTGTGCTTTGAGCTTCTATGATTTCATAGCATAATTAATTTCTACATTTAATTATGCTACGTTCACTATTACAATGTCCCTGCTCCTTAGAATCACTTTGGAATTTGCACATACAGTCAGCGTAAAGTGTGTTGCATCATGATGACGCGCCGCATCCTCGGTAAACCTAAGCGGCACTGGTCTTTCTTCAGAGCGCGTGACTTGCACCCCGGAGTTCTTTTCTTTTTTTCATATTTCTCATTCTTCTTCTACATAATAACTCACAAACAAGATTATTTTGTCTAAACAGGATCCTGGCCCGTTAGTTTTCCCGCTTGTTTCGCTGCTAGGGCGGCCTCCTAAGATTTTTTTAAGGCTTTTGATTTCTGTCCCATTTTTTGTGTAATTGTGTGCGACTAGCTTCTTTCATAGTCGTAAAACTAAGATGACCACTTTTCGTTAGGTTTCTTGTGATGCCAGTGCATCTCCTCAAAATTTCCAGCATGTGGAAATCGGATTTCTACTGTATTTTTCGTGCAGTTGTGCACTGGTAGCATTCTTCCAAAACGGTTTTTGGACTTTTAACTTGCCAACAGCTACAGAAAAAGAATGCTAATGATAGACAGTTATACGACGAAAAGGAGGAGAAATTAAATCACAGACTAAATCCTTTCTTAGAAGCGACAGCAAAACGAACGGTAAAATTAAGCAAGAAAAGGACTACCACTACTGCCAAGACCACATAATCGTATTCATGAAATACATTACGAAAAAGAATTCAAAACCACGAAAACTAGAAGAGAAGATATTCAATGGAAGGGCAGCCATGCACTGCGTCCTCCTGAAAGTGGGCAATCCTTCCGTTTTATAACAGCAGTATGCACATGTGTATGGTATGTGTGAAATTCTACTTTCATAGATCTCATTGCTTGTGCTGTCGTTAAAGGCATCATCCCAAGAATCTGGGGTGGTGCAGGTTCCAGGTGGCTTATGGCTATACGGGGTCGTAGATTATGGAGAGGAGGGTGATTCCGTCCATTTATTCCTAATTATCGTAAAAACGGTACGAAAAAAAGGATACTGAAGATGCGGCATCGAGCATTTCGGAGCGCTAATTTCTACAACGAATTCGATTGGAGCGCGCCCCACACCTTCCGGTCGTTTTTTTATGGCGACTAGATGAAGTTAACGGAATCATCCTCCTCCCCATAGTCTACGATCCCGTGTAGGCATTATCCACCCGAAACCTGCACCACCCCAGATTCGTGAGGTGATGCCTTTAACCTGCTGCAAAGTAAGAACAGTGAATTAGACTGAACTCACTGTACTCTGCTCCGGTCTTCATAAATCAGCACTTTTGTGTTTTCGCCATCTTTGTTTGCATTGTATTCTGCGTATAAGAATGCTCGCAAGTTTTCTCCTATTTAATGGTCGGAGCTGCACATTATTTAGTTACAAGATAGAATAGTCTATTGTGCAGGAAAAAATACAGAAGATTTGTAGCTGTAATTTTGCACAACTGTTACAATTACCCTTCATCTCTGTAATCTTTAAGAATACGAGTCCAAACGTACTAGGGTAAAACCTTGTTGTAACAAAGTAATGGGATACTTTCTATTTTTTAATATCATGTAATACATGTTTTTTTTTTACTATTACGCTATCTATACCTTTCATTTGGCTGTTGTAAACGAAACCGATGCGACAGACGTTACTTTCCTGATTTAACATTGGTTATTTATCGATCGAGGTCCGAAAACAACGGAAGATCTGCTTTTTATTTTTAATGTGTTGTATTTAGAATAACGTTTGCGGCTACCCATCACACGACAAAAACCTAACTCGAAAATAGGCAGAAGATCACTCCTAGCAAAGTGCATAGCGGCATACAAACAGTACCGCGGACATCCGTGCTGCTTATCAAAGACCACTTTAAGGCTAATCATCTCATGCGCAGTTTGGACTTTAGCCAACAATAGCTAGAAAATTCTGAAGTTGAAGCCTGTCAACAGAAGATGCGGGCGGATATGTAACTAAATTTACGTTTATTGATAAGAGTCAAGGTTGCCTTAGTTTGCTATTCTTCGTAGGTGTAGCGAAACTGCATATACGAAGAATGACCCGTTCAGAAGTAGTTTCAAAGAAGAGAATTGGAACAAAAGCTGGCAGATGGTTTCATTTTTCTTGACGAACTAGACTGACTGTTGACACGGAAGATGAAAGTTTCGATGAATTTTTGACTACTTAGTATCTAATGAAAAAATTTGGAAATAATTTAAGTGCACTTTATGTTCATTTTGCTCAAGGCTGAAATTATTTCTGAACAGAAGGTGATTTATATGCAGGTGATCATAGTGCTTTCTGGAATCATCGGGTTCCTAATCGGTTTCTCTACGCAACAACTCTCACATGCCATCTATACAGTGCTCGCTGGTGCTGCGTTATCTGCGGTGATCGTTCTGCCGCCCTGGCCGTTTCTGTTCAGGAAAAATCCCATTACTGTGAGTTCATTTTTATATCGAGATATGATCCTTAGTTTCTTCTATGATTATTATGAAGTAAATTTTCAGTGGCAACCAGTATCAGCACCGGAGAGTAAAGAAACAAAGAAGACAAAATAAGTGTTGTGTTATCGTTATTTCATTGGTTTACTGGCCTTTTAATATTTTATTTATTCATATCTGATTTGGATTTGGGTATAAATTTTTGGTGTTCTGATTTTCCTCTGCATTACCACGGTCCACGAACCCTTGTTTATTGTGTTTTACTTTTGTACTGACGTGTTGGTGACTGATTTTTTTAAAATAAAGGCTGAGTCATGCTGCGCTCTAGTGCCACTGGAATTCGTTTTGCTCTGCGTATTTCTGTACTCCGAACTAGATGCCTAGCGGCTATACCAAGAGTTTCTACGTCTCCAGTTTTTCGTCAACCCACCCTTCGAATAGCACAAACCCGCTTCTACTCGAGCAGGTATATTTAAAAGCCAATTATTGTTAAACCAAAGTATTTATTGTTTTCAAATTACAATTGGAATAAATACTGATTGTAGTTCAAGCGGAGATGGTGATCCCCCTAATCCAGCTCCTGCTGAAGACGATACTGCAGCTTTAGAGACTGCTATAGTCGAAGGAGGCGATGTGGTAAATGTACTGGGTTTCATTATATCGGATAGTTAGCGCTACTGGGTTTTGTCGGTGGGACTGGGGTTAACTGTATTTTCTTAATTATATATAACCACTTCAAAGTATGCGAGCTTTCAGTAAGTGTGAGACGCTTTGTTAGTGTTGTAGTCTTTAAAATGCCTTTGCAATTTCCCCAATTTTGAAAAATCTTGGACCGAATTCTCAAGAATTTTGATTAGATTGAAGTGGCAATGTCTTGAAAGTTACGATGTCTGCAGTTACGAGTTCTTGAACCGGTTACGACTGACTTACATGAGAATGTCACTGCAGCGAATCTTCTGGTTGATCTTTAGCCCGTGGATAGTGTTAAGCGGTGCTCCATGGCTTCTATTGTAGACATATCCGTAACAAAGTGGAACAGAACGTGGAATTCGTGGATTTTTGACTGGATTTTAAAGCAAAAAGTGTAGGACTTCTTATGAACAAACTGTATACTGTAGTAATTCTTTTTGAGTTAGTCTATGGTGTGGCAAATTTTATGTACAAGGAATTAACTATATTTATAGAAACAGAAGACTGGAAGGAAGTCACACCCTTTTTAGTTATAGTGTAGAAATTTTCTGATCTGAAGAGGTCATAGTGGAGAGAATTCACTCCGAGAGTGATGCTGCTATCGGGTTGCAAATTAGAACTTTGTCTCAAAGATAGACGTAGATTTTCTAAAAAGAGCAATGGCCACTTCTTCAGGGTCTCTTTTCCTCTTACTTCATAGGGTGCAATCACTTTTTTGTGTCGAATCTCATTCACCTGCTTTCATGTTCAAAATCCTCATCGAATTTATCTTCGCGTATATTTTCAATCACAGCAATATCGACGCGACCTAGCTAGTTATTGAGATTTCTTGGAAAACGGGATTTACTGTTAGCAAGATGCTAGTGCAAGTGCAAGCAAAGGTCTTATTTCCTCTATTTAGAGGACTAAAATCTTAGTGTGGAATTTTTTGGGGATTGCTATCAGTATCAGTAATACGATCGTAGCATCAGTTATTTTATATTTATTTCTTTTTTTCAGCTTACTGCAAATTATGAAGTTTTACAGAGTGGCATGAGTACTATCAATGTCCCTGATGTCTTTCCAATTGTTCCACTTCTAGCTATAAACCGCTATCCGTTATTTCCAGGTTTTATAAAGAAAGTGGATGTAAGTTCAAAGTTTTGCAGTTGTAGAAAAACCATTTTGTATTTGCTATTTCTTATTCCAATTTTAATTTGCAGATTGTGAAAGACGACGCTTTGAAGCAGGTGATCCGTAGCAGAGTTGCGCTGAAACAACCATACGTTGGAGTTTTTGTCAAACAGGATGATGAGTTAGTTTCTGTTTTATTTTTTTTTCAGAATTTCCTGTGATATTTTAACGATCATATAGAGCCTGTAGCCTGCGTAAACAGGCTTTGAAGGCGTTATTTCGATTAACTATGAGTATTATCTGGTTCAATGGATTTTTTGTGTGGAATATGCATAGCGTTACCTGAAACCGTATTCATAGTTGAATTTACACCCAATAAGGCTAACTACTTCAAATGGTTTGCCTTAATTTCATGCGACAAGGAACGAGCAATTAGAACATTACCAGCCTTGCTTGAGGGATATTCATCGATGAATGCAGCTACAAATCTGTACCGTTCCATCTCTAGTTTTCCCGTCCATGCTAAATCGGCTATCTACCTCTTATCTTACCAAGATTGTACTTTAGTTCTCCATATAGGAAAAGCGTTGCAAAGATGACTGCATAGCTTTAAACCATATAGAGTTGTGTGGCTTGTAGTTGGGCTCAACATTCTATGAAAACCTCCAGTTTAGGAACAAGGAAGAGATAATTACTTCATTGTCGGATGTGTATAATGTTGGATGTTTTGCTCAGGTAAAGTGAATTTAATAAGTTCTATTTTACCATTTTACGTTGTGTTATTCTTTTGTCAGAGCATCGTTAATTCGGGAATAGCAGGTTAATTGACATTTAGGTAATTGAAATGCGCGATCATGGAAAAATTATGGAGTTAGTATTGAGTGCCCACAGAAGGTAAGATTCAAGAGGTTTTAATATGTAATTCGTGAATCAATTATTGACGTACTTTATTGAGTGGATCTTGGCTAAGCTTACTAAAGTCCACTGGTTTTTGAGAATTGCAAAATCAGTAGCACTGCTAGTCCCACCGTATGTGAACTTAATTATAGCAGTTTCATAGGATACGAATACTGGAGCCTGTTGATGAAGCAGCTACAGGTACTGAAGAGCCACACAAAATTTTAAATGGTCGAAGAGCAGGCATCCGAAAAAAGGTGTGTGTATATAGGCAAGAAACAGCCGATTTTATTGTTTTCTTCTCAGTAAGGTTTTGGTTCGGGATTTCTATTGTTTAGGGATCCCCAACGCAAAAGCCTCCAACTCCGCCTCCTGAGCGGTCATCCATTTTGTTAGTTCGCACTGAGAACGTCATAGCAGAGCCAGCAGAAAGAAGTAATGAAACAAAAGCGAAAATGCAGGCTGTTGTTCAAACGATACGGTGAGCTGCCGTTAGTTATGTCATTAGCTCGTAGTTCTCACTCAGATTGTTTCCAAAAATTGAGGAACATAACAATAAGACTGTAGTCGGGTCAAAACGACATGAAGCTCTGTGCAGTTGTGTAAGCAGCTGCACTCGAAGCGGTGCGATGATGCTAGCGATTGGGATGGAGGTGGGACCATGGTGAACTGCGGAGGGGGGGAGCGGTGTAAGTAAAGGTCTTCCTTCAACTTAAATCCTAAACGCTACGTTCCACCACTCTGCTTCGAGCGCAGCCAGCACAACTGCACCGAGCTTCAGGTCGTTTTGCCCCAACTATGCTAATAAATCTAGATGGCTAAGTATTCTAACAAATAACTGAGCTTATCTGGAAAAAAAGTGGTCATCTAGATGTATGATGAACACTAAGAATATGAGCGGATGAGAAACGAAAGATTTTTATGCTGTATTTATTTATTAATTTGTTTATTGGAGCCATCAAGAAAGTTCAGGTGTTAGATTTATCAAGAAACTGAGTTAGTTGGGAAATGAAATGCATAGAACGGAGTGAGTGGACACCAAAAACCTGTAGATCACCTTTGATTTTTGTCCACACGAAAAGTGATAGGAAAAGTTGTTGGAATGGATAAAAATACATTTTTCCTCCTATTGCAGTTCTTTTCTTAAAACATGGCGTAAATAAGTTTTATTGCAGCGATGTGGTGCAGTATAGTGCTCTCTTCGGTCAACAGATAAACCTTCTCCTTCACCCTTCACAAAATGTGATAGAGAATCCAGTATATCTATGCGATTTAGTCGCTACTTTGGTACAGTCGGCTGACACGAAAGAGCTTCAAGAGATGATGGAGGAAATTAGTGTAAGCGTACCAACTATAAGTGATGTTACTAAGGTTTTAAAGAGTTGATTTTTTTAAATGAAGGTTGCGAATTTTAGGTCTCAAGACGTCTTGACAAAGCGTTGGTACTAATTCAAAAAGAGAAAACTGTGGCAAAACTGAAGTATGACATCAATAAGGACGTGGAAAAGAAAGTGCAAGATCAACACAGAAAATATTTGCTTAATGAGCAGGTTTATATAAACTTTAAATAATGGTGGTGGTGTAATGTATGTGTTGTGCACAGCGCTAAGACCCAAAATTCAGCTAAAAGTCATAAAGAAAGAGCTGGGCCTGGAAAAGGATGACAAGTCCGCCATCATTGAGAAAATGGAGGAACGGCTCAAGAAATTGAAAGTCCCTGATTATGCTATGAAGGTTGATGGTTTTAGTTCGATATTCCTCTTATTATGGTCCAATATTTTCTAAAAATCTTCATAGGTTATCAAAGAGGAGCAACAGAAGCTACAATTTCTCGATCCACATTCGAGCGAGTTCGGTGTAACACGGTAGGACTCATAGCTTCCTTTCTTACCTTTTTGTTTTCTCCATCTGAATTGTCTAAGAAAGGATCTACATTTCATTATATTTGAGGAATTATCTCGACTGGCTGACCAATGTCCCTTGGGGGATAACATCAGAGGAGAACTACGATTTACAGAAAGCAAAAGCTGCTCTTGATAAGGGACACTATGGCATGAAGGATGTCAAGGAGCGGATTCTCGAGTTCATTGCAGTGAACATGTTAAAGTACTGTTCCATGATAATTGTTATTTTTCTTGATCTTAGGTTAATTGTTGTTGTTTTTTTCTTTCCTTTCTGAATGAGATTTTGCAGGAAACATGTTGGAGGAAAAATCCTTTGCTTGCATGGACCTCCAGGCACAGGAAAGACCAGCATTGCTAGATCGATTGCAGAGGCATTGAATCGAGAGGTATTCTTTTTCACATGCATTGTTTTTCCACTCACAGTTGTTGTTTGCAGTATTTTCGTTTTTCTGTTGGTGGTATGACTGATGTTGCTGAAATTAAAGGACATCGAAGGACATATGTGGGAGCGATGCCTGGGAAGATGATACAATGTCTCAAAAAAGTTGGTGTAATTTGTATAATACATTTCACTTCCGTCTTGGAGGCAGTTACTTTAGGTACACACAGAGAACCCGCTTGTTCTGATCGATGAAGTAGACAAAATCGGCAGTGCGGGCTACCACGGGGATCCTGCGAGTGCGCTTCTTGAGCTGCTTGATCCCGAACAGAATGCTAACTTCAACGACCATTTTTTGGATGTCCCTGTTGATCTTTCCAGGTGCATTTTTATCGTGCATAATCTCTATATTAATCACATTTTAAGGATTTCGACATATCGTTCAAGTAACCAGTCGCGTCTCACTTTTGCAACTAGTTTACATAGCTTTGCATTTGTTTTCACCTAAGTTAGCTTAAGCCACTAAATATGTGATTTTATTTTGTTTCATCTTGCAGAGTGTTGTTTTTGTGTACTGCCAACGTTGTCGACCAAATACCAGGGCCGCTGAAAGACAGAATGGAACTGATTGATGTTAGTGGCTACCTTGCTGAAGAAAAGATCGAAATAGCCCAGCGGTATTTGATACCTCAAGCACGAAAAGAAACGTAGGTTTTTTCAAGTTTGACTGTGTTTCAGCTGATGTAGGTATCCTTCGACACTTCATGAATACTTTCAATACATTTCAAAGATAGCAATCGCTTAGGATGCCTGGAAGCCATATTTGACAGCGCTCAAGCGCTAGAATCCCTGAAATTTAGCAGACAAATCAATTACACGAGCGCTTTCTCTCCATTTCCTTTTCTACGATGACTATTTGCACGAAGTTTCGTTTCAGAAGGTATTCTTAGAAAAAAAGCGCATGACTATATACAGAAGCGCTTATGATGTCTGGAACCCATATTCGACAGAAGCGTCCTCGATTACATTGTATTTTCTCACTAGCAAAACTCATTTTATCTTTTATGAAGGAAAAATGACTTAAAACGATCTACATCATGTTAAAAATGACTTTAAGGTCAGCATCTCTGTAAAAATAATCTTGCCAAAAAAAAAACTACCGCAGTGTAGTATCATTTTCTTGACGAAAGCATTTGCTAAGCAATAAGAATATCCAAATAGCATGGAATAAAATGACAGTGAGAATAAGTGTGAACTAAATGCAGTTATAGTCGGGTTAAAACGACAAGAATCACGAGTGTAGTTGCGTACACGCTCGAAACGGCGCGGTAGAGGTAGCAGTTGGAGCTGAGGTGGGACCGTCGCAAACTGCAGCAATGGATGGTTTCACCACGCTTCTAGCCGCTACGCTCCACCGAAGCGCCTCAAGAGAAGCCGCCAACGAAATTGCGTACGTGCTCTTCATCTCGTTTTGACCCTACTATACATCCGCCACTTTTCTACAGCACTCCTTATTTTGGAGATGATGTTAAGTACTCATTTGATCTGTCAAAGGAGGGGCGGGCGAAATGAGAGGAAACGAGTTCACCATCGTCTTTTATTTAAGATCTCTCACTGAAGAGCAGCTAACTATCGATAAAGACGCAGTTGAAAATATAATCAAGCATTACTGTCGAGAATCAGGTGTTCGAAACCTTCAGAAACACATAGATAGGGTGAGAATCTTCTAATTCCCTTTTGATGTTCAATATAACACTAAACGCTGAAGAATTTAGATCTTCCGAAAAGCTGCCTTGCAAATCGCTGATAATCCAAGTGACAGCTCAACGCCTTCTACTATTGTTGTGAATAACGAAAACCTGGAGAAATTTGTAGGAAGGCCGAAGTTCACTTCTGACAGGATGTACGAAGAAACACCGCCTGGCGTGAGTTCGTTTGGAATTCAACATTTGGTTTAGTGAGAGTTTGATTTCACTGTGAGAGTATTTTATAAACAGGAAAGTCATTATGCGGAGTATAGAGAAGGTGTAGAGAAGAGGTGATCCTTCTTCTGGCTGTGTACATCAAGGACCACTTTGCGAAGTCATACTGTCGAAAATTGCTTTTGCTTCCTTTCTGACTGTTTCGTTTTGTTTCTGTGAGCCATTGCGAATCAAATGTGCTCGAGTTTTCGTGGCGATTTACGACTTTCAATGTAGGCACTGTATTTCTGAACTGTGAACGTTTGAAAATGTTTTCTTAACATGCTAAAACTCTCACCAACAGAGCACTTCTTGAAACCTCATTATTTTCGTTCACATCTGTAGGAGTAAGCGAGACATGTGCACTTGAACACATTCTTGATTTTAAGACACCAATGATATTTTTTCAAAGTCAACTTTTACTCCTTCGTGTGCGACGAATTCTCTCTGATGTCCTTACCGTCTTCAAACAGAAAGATTCTCTTCAAACAAAATGCAGTTGGGTCAAAACAAAATGAAACACTGTGCAGTTGCGTAAGCGGCTGCACACCACGCGACATGGTGGAGATCGCGGTTGGAATTGAAGTAGAACCATCGCGAACTACAGTTACTAGAGATGTTAGTACTGGTGCTCTTATGATTCTAACCGCTACGCTCCACAGCACCGCTTCGAGCCGTTTACGTAACTGCACAGTGCTTCATGTCGGCTTGACCCTACTATATCACATCGAAGATTGGCTTCCTCGTTTTCACCCTTAGCGGTTTTCAACTTTAACTAAGGCCTTCAAGATGTTCATTTAGAATGCAGTTATTTTATATGGGATTTTCTTAAAGAAAAGGTAGGAGCGTTGTTAAAGTTACCTGTGCAGCATACAACCCACGTTCTGTTTCACTTTAGAAAATTTCTCAGAATTTTTAGGTGATAATGGGTCTCGCCTGGACCGCAATGGGCGGCTCAGCTCTGTACATAGAAGCTGTGCTGAAGAAACCTGTCGATTACGGAAGCGACAAAGATGGAAGCTTAGAATGCACCGGTAATTTAGGAGACGTTATGAAGGTTTGCCCACCACTTGCAACTTGTTATATCCGACGAGGGTTCTATAGTCGCAATTTTGCCTTAGGAAAGCGTCAGAGCGGCATTGACTGTCGCGAAATCAATACTCGTGAAAGACGAACCTGACAACAAATTTTTCGAAAAAGCTCATATTCATATCCATGTCCCTGAGGTATGTTTGATTTTCACAAGCTTAATTTCCTTGGAAGAAGTATGACAGTCTAGGGAGCCACGCCAAAGGATGGCCCGTCAGCAGGAGTTACGCTTGTTTCCTCACTTCTTTCACTTGCCTTAAACAAACCTGTAGTACAAAATATGGCAATGACTGGAGAAATCTCATTAACTGGAAAGGTATTGCCTGT
The DNA here is from genome assembly GCF_031761385.1 of Necator americanus. NCBI lineage: Eukaryota > Metazoa > Nematoda > Chromadorea > Rhabditida > Ancylostomatidae > Necator > Necator americanus. The sequence continues at coordinate 28,151,826 of NC_087371.1, forward strand.
TGGAGGCATAAAAGAAAAGGTTATCGCGGTGAGTCTTCCAAATAACGATAAATGAATAGAAGAATTCACCAAATTGTTCAATTAAGTGTAGTATAAACAATCTTCCCTTTCTGCTTTCCACGCACCTGTCACGAACGGGCTTTAATTTTTCTGCATGCTTGCTTCCTAACTTCATTTCTACGTTCAAACATTGCTTTTCCGATAAGAATCTTGTGAGTTTGCTTCCCTAATTCCAGGCACGACGAGTTGGAGCGAAACGAGTGTTCTTGCCGTCAGAGAATCGCAGAGATTACGATGATTTGCCAGAATTTATGAAAGACGACCTGGATGTACGATTTGTTTCTGAATACTCCGAATTGTACCAAGACTTATTCGAGTGAATTCAATTAGTGATCTTAAAAGCTGGATTTGGTAACCATGCGTGCTCCAGATTTTTGAATTTGTGTTGAGGAATGATACTGGTCTGCAATCCCCACTGTCAGTTATTGCGAATGTTTCTTGATCTTTTAGTTAGCAACTTTAATCAGCGCGAGTCATTTTCATCGTTGTTATAAGTTGTTATTGTTATAGGCAAACAAATTTAATTTGTAAATAAAGTATGATGACTATTTGCTTATATAATATGCTGATGCCATCGCTCTTCTTGCGGTCACGGAGATTGTCTTGAATATTGTTGGAGAACAAAGTTAGCTCAGTTCTTCTTCTTTCTTCTTGTTGAACTTGTTGAATCCCACAAAACATTGAATGAATATAAAATAGTAAAGTTGGGATGATTTACGACATTTTTAGGAAACACTTCAGACGTTTGGCATCTCAGGAACGTTGCTGATCATCTTATTTTGGGGTTTTGCCAACACGATCAAATCATTAAAGGAGTGTAACCAGAACGCGACAAAATAAATGGTCCCAGTTTCACTGCCGATGAAGAAGTTTGCTTTAAATTCAGCGGACACAAGATATACATATAATTCTGTATGTGCTGCTCTCACTACCGGTGATTTCAAGCAAGAGAACCGTCTGAAGGAAGCTGCGTTGTCAGCGGTGTCAAGATCTTGAAAACGAATGGATATTAAGAGCGAAGGAGTTTGAAAACGCATGGGAGGACGAGAACTCGAAGAAAGCCTATGCTTTACTAAGACAGTACAGCGGCAAAATGAAAAGATGTTCTCCAGTCTTAAACACTGCGAATTGAGTCATTGTCGGTAAAGGAACCCTATCTTTGGTTTGATCACTTTAACAGCTTGCTGAACCGGCAAGCGCCATCAGCTCCTGAGCTCGAGCATTTTCAGCGACCGTCATACGCAGTCACCGAGGAACCACCGACAGAGTCGGAGGTTCTGGTCTGTATTCAAAAGATGAAGAATGGGAAGTCTGGTCAAGACAGAATTAACGTAGATGAGCTGAAATTTCTTCCCTCATCTGGGATTCGCGAAAAAAGGGGGGGGACACCTATAAAAATTTTTTTTTAAAAAAAAAATTTTTTTTTTGGAGAAAAAAAAAATTTTTTTTTAAAAAAAAAAAAAAAAAAAATTACGGACCATCGTGGACCAGCTTATCAAACTTCGCGAAGAAACAGAGCGCGATGAGATGCTTTTGTTATGGCCGACCTACGATATACTAGGTATTCATCGTCAGCAGCTGCAGGTGATGGATTTGGAAGTCAGTGGAGTTAGCTTTTTGAACTTTGGAGTCTCTTTATACTCTTCTCATTGAGGCTATCGTCTCAACGCGCTTTGCGCTGATGGAGTACGAGGAAAGTTTGTTCGCTTACTTGATAACATGAATCAAGGAACAACTCCTGCAGTTCGAACACCGACCGGGTGTACAACAACACCGTTTGAAGTGGTGACTGGAGTAAGACAAGGAGCAGTGGCAGGATCCTTTCTGTTCCATTTTCGAGGAACAGTAGATCATTCTATGGACATCCATATCATACTAACACAATCAGGATGCGTCTTGACCGACTTCGAGTATGCTGACGATATTGCGATAGTCTCGGAAAGCAGCACAGAACTTCGGGTAGACCTAGCGTCTACCCGAAGTTAGCTTCAGCTTATGGGTTACGCCTACGTCCTGATAAGTAAAAGCAGTTCTGAGTCTCCTCGACGCCTTCAACAGGAATCAGGGTAGATCAGCCGACCAAACTCGTAGATGAATCCTGCTACTTCTCAACTCCTTGACTAAGTATTTGTGGTCAACTCCCATCGCTATGAAGAGAAGCGGCGAGTCTATCTCTCCTCTCTTCGCCCTATTATGATGTATGAATCGGAGACTTGGGCAGCATCATCTACAGTAATGGCGAAAATCGACTGCTCAGAGAGGAAACTGCTCTCCGAGAGACGAGAAGAGACGTCTGTTTGGCTACTTCTAGCATGGGGTATACCCCAATGGAGATCTTTATGCGGAAGTCGATGTGGAGTACCGGTGAATGATAAGTGGAAAGTATGAACATCTGACACCGCCAAAAAAAGTGGCTACAGAAAGTCGTATTCGCTTCTTCGCTAATATTAGAGGGTGATCAGCAGACCGCCTTGTGGAACATGCTCTAAGGATCTTCCCGGATTCAAGCTGTAAGAGGCCTCCTGGCCGGAACTGGAAGTGCTGGACTGAAGTGATGAAAGAGGAACTGAGGACACTCGGCTTGGATAGGCTGTTCAGGCGAGACGTATTGTTTCGCAGGAGACAATGGAATAGCGACGAATTGGATTGATTCTGTGCAAGCTCTTGCTGAAGAACGAGTAGGTTCGGCAGAGCTATGGTCAAGGACGACACACCTCGGCGAAGATGCGGGCAATCGCGTCAGGCGACCATAACATCGGCTAACCAATTAAATCAAACAAGATATGTGACGGTCCCGCACCGCACTGGCGTTGTACTGATTCTAGATGCAACTTTTTAAAAGTACTATTTGACGCTTTTCATCATGGGTATCAAATAAATTATATCTGCATATCAAAAAGGTTCAGGGTACTTTAGTAGACATCAAAAGATAAATTGACTGTGAAGAGCTGAGAATCTTAATCGCTCAGCACTAGAGTTCGTCAAGAAATAACCATGATGATTAAAGAGGTCAAGTCAGAGCTGATCTGTTTGGTTTGGGTAGCGGATATCGCCAATTCCTCACATCGGTAGGCATGAACTGGAGAAGATGGTTGTAACTATAAGAAGCACTAATACACTAGAACACATGCGTGTGTATGCGAATCAGAAAATCACCGCGGAACCGTTGAGTGAACAACGAGATGCGCTCCTTCCCGCTCGGTACTATCAAACCAATTCAGCACAAAGAACCGCGCTCCGCACTGATCTGTCTGCAAATGCATACATATACTAAATTTCCTAGCCATTTGTTTTTCTGTTTTCATGAATATTGTTCTATAGATAAGTGTAATTAACTAGAACAATTAAATTAAGTAGTCGTATAAATCTCCGATAACCTCACCAAATTCCGATGCATAGTAGCAGTGAAGGAACCTTTTCCACTCGATACTCGGTTCGTCGCTTGACACATTCGGGGCATTCCTTTAGTCCTGTTTATCAGTGTCACTCGGATTTCGTTGTGTATTAATGAAGTGGGTGGCGATCACAAACAATGGGCGTTTTATTCGGTACTTGACTATTCATATAATGTATCACCCTGTATGTTTTCCAAACCTGACTTTTTTTGGCCCGGTTCTGATTTGTGGGAATATTTGGGAGTACTCCTTGAACAGTGTAGAAATGCGAAAAATCATCATAGGATCCATCTTACTGTATATAACGTTCGGTAAATATATTTTGTGCAATTGCCAGGTGTTGTTAGCATGGTTGTCATTGAAGAAGTGCAAGAAGGCTCTAGTATAACCGAAACAGTAAAGAAGCTGAAAGAAGAAGGGAACAGGAATTTCGGTCAGGGAGATTGGGTAGCTGCATCCGAAAAATACAAGGTTCATTTTTCCCTCTTATCCCTAGTCTTCCATGATTTGACATTAATTGTTTAGGAGGCGTTGGATATTTGTCCTCCTGAAGCAGAGTCTGTTCGATCGATCCTACTCTCCAACTTGTCGGCCGCCTATATCAAACAGACACAGTGGGAAGCAGCAGCGGAAGCTGCTACTGAAGCTATAAAGGTTGTATTTCACTCTTTTTTCACAAAAAGATATGCTCTGTGGAATTTGAGCCTATATCTTAACCTGTGTAAACAAAAACCTGTAAACCCAGTAAAATTCTTGGAAATTTTTTGTTTTAGAATGACACCAAAAACTTCTCGTCATAAAAACGCGGATGTCTTGCATGAGTTCGATCCATTTATATCTCATCTGTCTTTTGCGCTTGTTCCTCAGGATTTATCTTGCTATTCTTCCACAGATAAGAAGGAAAACTTCAAAGAAAGGGGTTATTCCTAGGGCCTTCCTACTCAATGACTGCTGTAGGAGGATATGAATTTACAGGCTAACGTGCCAAACGAGAAGGCACTGGAGCGACGAGCTTTTGCGTATTCAAACATTCCGGAAAAGTACCAAAACGCAGTCGACGACTACGAAACGTTAAAGGCAAGTTATTTATTCTCTATACTCAGTAATATAACGTGAATAAGTAACACATCACTTCTGTTGTTCATGTCTAGGAGCAATTCCCACAACGAACGCAGTACACCGCAAAAATCCGAGAAATACAAAAGAAAATTGAAGTTCGAAATGAACAGATGAAGGACGACATGATTAATAAATTGAAACAGCTCGGTCGGCTTATGTGAAAATCTTGTTTCAAATTGCCTTTTCATTAATATCTGTTATAGGCGACGTGTGTCTGCGCCCGTTTGGTTTGTCTACGAATAGTTTTCAACTAACACCGAATGCAGAAGGTGGATATAGCATATCCTTGAAAAATAAAGAGAATCCTAAGGAAGACGAAGAGGAAACTTCATGACATTATTCTTGTACGGAATAAAATGCTCTAATAATGTAACAATGTGGTTGCTATATCCGCAGCAAGGCTTGGACATTTAAATCCAAAGAAACCATGCTTACTACTTGTTATATTTCTACTCCCATTATATTTATTTATACTATTCATTCTACATACAATCGTCCTAGAAAAGGTTCGATCACCAGAAGTACTTCCCAATGGACTCTGGTATCCACTTGTCGTAAAATTTCGGGGCTGCATATTCCGAGTGATGGCGCCAAAAATGCTCTTTGAAGAACAAATCCTTATGTGAATGTGCAAAAACCTGAAATGCACGTTAAATGGACGAAGTTAGGATGACGTAAACACAAGCACAGATAACAAAGAGAAGAAAATAAGCACCTCGGGCTGCATTGGATCCCACCATTTGTCACCGAGGGTGAAGTACACAGGTTCGCCGTACCAGGTTCCTGAAATATTTACAGAAGGATAGTAAAAAAAGGATTACTGAAAGTGGTCTTAGCACTTATAGGAAAAGTCATTCCATGAAAATCGCGAATTAGTAGAGAAAATTCAATATAACAAAGTCCAAAACGAGATATACTTTTAAGTTTTCTCCCGTGTATTTCTCATATTCATATTCTCATATTTCTACTTCGCACTTGTAATTTGTTGACTAGCTGTGGCAGCAGTGCTGCCCAACATTCATTGTTCCAGCTTGCATGGAGAACACAAGAGTGACCAAAACAGAGTAAATGAGGAACCTAACATCAAGACCAGCGGTTTACGATGTAATAAACAGAGAGAGAGACTTCTCGAGTATACCATAACTAAGAAGAAAGTCTATGAAAACCAACAAGTCCGAGAATCATCATCTAGATACTGTCGAAATTAGATTGCTGCAGGAGATGCGGTTGAATACAGGAAGAGAGCGCTATTTTCCTAGAAACACTCGGCAACTGCTGCCATTCGCCGAGCTCATATGGTGGAGAATACTTGATGTAGTTCGCCCCAACTAAACCCGGTAAAGGATTGAAAAGGCACCCAAAAAAAGTAAAGCAGTGGGTACCTGACTGACTTAATCGGTATTCTGGTATTATTGTCTGACGCAGCTGCTCGCATCTTCGCCGTGAGGTGTTGTCTTTCAATATAGGTATTCCCTGTAAACCTCCGTCTACAAGAACATCCATACCCCACTGGTTCATGTACTGCGAGACTTTGCGTCGTTAAGGGTGAGCAGGAAAACTAGCGGTTTTCGAAGCAAACAAAGACATCAAGACTGCACGAGAGAAAATCAAGAATCTGCATTCAGGTTCATCCTTCTATTCACATCGTTCTACCTGGTTTGAGTTAAAGGAATCACCCCATGAATCTGGCGTGATATGGACTTTCGTTGGAGTATACCTATGTCGGGTCGTAGAATGTAATATATGAATGCGAATGTATGAATACGGCATGATTCCGCTCATCTTTCTCTGTATCACTGTAAACAGACGGCTTTGGAATGTGGTTCCTTACGACATCCTCTATTGCAACGCACCACCCTTGCACCCCGCGTGCGATTCGTCGAAAATCCATTCGGATGCCCCGATAGGCAGTTCATTTCATTCGATGGTGTTTACAGTGGTGCAGGGAGAGATGAGCAGAACCACCCCCGTATTCATAATCTACGACCCGATATAGAGATACTCCAACAAAAATCCAGATTCGTGGGGTGATGCCTTTAAAGGATGAAGGTTAGGATAAAGTGTCTGGCGCTAGTCAACCCACTTGGCATGCGCCAACGCGTTCACTTCAATTCGGATTCTTTTGAGTTTTACGAACGTGCGATTGGCCTATGCAGTAACTTGCGGCAACTAGCCGATGTGTCAAGTCGGTGTTTTTATCCTCCCAGAGAAGTCTGGTACCAGATTATCGACCCCGGAGGGATCAAAGGCTTGATGAGCACTAGAGCGGATTCGGAGCGGAGACAATACGTATAACTTCGCGTTACGTCAACGAGCCAAAATTGGCGATGCCGCTGCATTCGCTATGGAAATTAAAACAAGTCAAACCAGACACATGATATATTTAAAAGACTGCCGTAGGTCAGATTGCCGTAAGCGAGTAGGTGTCACGAGACAAAAAGCAAGAAGACCAGATGGTCAGATTTCTCCGCAGATTCCTTCAGAAAAAAGTGATCTCCTTCGTGACGGTATAGTGAGTAGAAACTACTAGGGAGTTCGTATGCGCTAGAGACGAATAAGACATTACTGGTGCCCTCTCAGGCAAGCTGAGCATCAAAATGGAGTGAGAGGGGTAATGCACTACTGCTATCAAAAAGTGCTAATGTTCACCGGCCACCTGTGACCATTATACTAAAAGACCTTAGGAGAAATCTACCTGTCAATGTTAGATTTTTGTGTGAAACACGCAGAAGAACAAACATCTGGACCCAAAATTACGTGGTTCATCAACACTTGCATACATAACCCAAATAACCAAATAGAAATGGATAAGTCTACTCATCTCAAAAAGGTGTGGAGAAAACCTATAAAAAATTGGTGTGCACATCTGTTAAAGTGAAAATCAGATTAGCCAATCAAACAAAGGGTCAAAAGCAAAAAAAAAAATCCCTTAAAAGACCTAACATTTAAAGAAAGAAAGAAAGAAAGAAAGAAAAACGCGAGCAGAAACGAACCGGTTTTCCATCCAGGAACATCCTTCATGACCTCCTCTTCTAGATCTCTATTCTTCTTCAACAGTTTGAGCCAGCTTAAGTGAAGTTTTCTAAGGTGCCATCAAAAATAATTACAACAAAGTGTTACACGCACTTCCGGTCACGTTCGGCAGTAAGAAAAGGTTGCATTGCATTTGTAATGTCGACGTCTTCAAACTTCTCAGTTCTAAAAAAACAATAAGTCTCATCTCTAGAAGTGTATAGCCTTTGAAAAAATCTTCGTCCTGTACAAATGCCACCTACACTCTTGCTTTCTTTTTTGCTATAGAGTCAAATGCACCGTAAACTGATGCTCCAAAAACTGCTGCTACCACAACACCAGCTGAAATTAACAAAGAATTTACGAAATAGTAACAATTAAACCAGAAAGGAAATGCTGAGATGAATGAAGGCACATCCCAAATAATAAGAAAACTTACGCCTCCACACAAGTTTCGGAAATGTGCGTCCATAGTTAAATTTACGATAGCCGCCCGAAGGTGGCATATCTTGACGGAACCCAGATTCGGCCATCTGAAAACAAGTTGCCTAGTAATTGACCCGTGGGGAAAAAAACGAAATGAAGCATTAAATAGAGGAACACAAAGAACTGAAAGAAATCTTAAAACCGATGTGCGCAGTGGCCGTCTCCAAAAATCACGAAGTCCGTAGCATCACTGCACCATTGCGGAGGACCTACTGGCAGCAAATGAGGATGCAGGATTTATAGGAGTTTCTATTTTTTGCACTTGTTAGTATGAGCCATTGCCAATGACTGTGGATGATTGTTAGGTAGACTATAGCTAAAAAAGGATATCTCATTGATTTCTACATTAAGGGCACAGGAATTGGAACTTGGTCTGGATGTTGTTGGAGCACTGAGGGTTTATACTGACGTAGATTTGCGGCGATACATGAATTCTATTCGGGGAATAGTTCTTACAGAAACACTTTAATTCTACGTTCATTTTGAGAACAAGATGTAGTCGTAGTTAAATATGCTTCATGGAAAGACCACACAATTATGTCGAACAGGCAGTGCAGTTCCTTATGGCTAAAAAAAAAACAACAAAAAACACATACACAGAAAAAAAAATGTGGGAGAATTATAGGAGTCACACTACTGCTAAACTGGATGGTGTTGAATGTGTTGTAAAGTGCGCAGCGCACCAACATTTATGACTAATAAAATTAAATCTTTTGATTTTAATATATACTTCGTTTAAATGTGGCCGTGCTCATCAGTTAAATTTTATTTACTGTGCTTTCTTTCGTTTATGTGTCCACTTATTGATTTCTATCTAATATGATCGTTGTTACGTTCGTATGCACACTCTTTGCGTGCTATCTCTCGCCCGAGGTGTACTCTATATCCTTAGTGAAAACTTCATAGTTTTTCTTCTTCGTTATGTTTCCTTTCACATCGTTTCCTGACATTTCCCCACAAAGGCTATACTACATACATAGTGATGTTCAACGAAGGTTTTTCTGTATTCCGCCATCTGAAAGAACAGGATTGGTTCGCGTAAGCAAGTCATTATCTCAGGTTGCTCCTAACCAAGTTAGGCGTACTATTGCCGCTGCTCTTCTCACTTATTTTCAATCTATATTATGGATACCACTCACAAGTTAGTTCTTTCACTTAGCTCTTTCTTTTCTGTATAAGTGAGATTGTTGTGATTCTAGTATTGCCATGAATGAATGCCCAGTCTGCGGCGTAGCCAAAAAAAGAATGGAGAGACACCTTGTCGACGTTCATGGATATTCGCAAGACCAAATTGCGGACTTCAAAGTTCAGAAAAAGAGCCGGAAAGTTGCCGCTTCGGGAAAGCCAGTGTATAACTGCGAATTCTGTGATGCGACATTCAACAGTATGAGTGGGCTGAGCCGTCATAGAGGAACAAAACATGCCGACGAATATTCACCTCGAGTTATCATGTGTCCCATCTGCAGAGAAAGCGTCAAGGTGAGTCATATTGATTATCGGTAGCTTTCACATTGGTTTCGTCCGCGTAATAATTGTTGTCCACATTTTTATTGATGAGTCCATTTGATCTCATTGTACTTACATATGTAGAGTCACCGTGAACTCGCGAACCATGCTCATCAAGAGCATGCTGAGGACCCAGACGAGTTCGTGGTGGAGACCATTGTTTTCCAAAATCTGGAGGATTATGAGGTTAGAGTGGTACGACATATGCGTATATGTAGATTAGACTTTCCTCAACGGTTTTTCTTCAAGAACTGGAAGCTATCCTTGGAGAAGGGCGGTGTGATAAGTCGTTTCATAGCAAGAACGAAGATTACGGAACACACTAAAGTGACCTATTTGCGCTGCCACTTCTCGTTCCATTCAGCTTCGGTCGCAGAGAAAACGAAGAAGTCTGTGCCCTACTGCACAGCTTATATGAATGTATGTGTACTACATTTTCTAACACCAACAATAAGTTGTTCCTAAAATCAATTGTAATAAAAGCAGGCAAATTCTAGGTGACGGAGAAAGTTGATGGTGTGACAGTCGAACACTGTCCCACCCACCTCGGACATGAAGCCCGCCCATCTCAGTTGAGACTAAATAAGAATGCTGAGCAGTATATATCTAGTGTGTATCTAGGACGCTGCTTGCAGCAAAATGCCGTGTCCTCGGTAACTAGTGGAGAGGTTGGAACTGCTCGAGATGCGCCTTATAGTAGCTTTGGAGATGAAGAGATGATGGAAATGGTAAAGGAAGACTATGTAGAAAAAGAAGAGCAGATCCCAAGAAGTTTGACGGACATTCAGGATCGCCACAAATTTATTTTGCAAAGGATCGAAATGGTGATTATAATTAAAATTCGTAGTTGGGTTCAAAAAGCTGTAACATATGTTTAGGAGTATACATCAGCTCGCGAGAGTGTCTTCAAAGTGATGAGAAGACCAACGGAAAGAACGGAAATGGATTTAGAGCACGCGTTGCAGATGATGCTGGAGTTCCGCAGAGTGGTGGACTCGTTTGCAAAGAATGTTGAAAACAACGAAAACACTGGGCGCCTTTTCCGCCGTCCAGTTGCACCTCTGATCGGCCGTTCTCAAGGGCTTGCTCCGATACGGAAACTCCATAAGGTTTGTTTGAAACCAATCCTTTTCTGAAGAAATCCTCTGAAATATTTGTTCAGCGCTTCCTTTCACGCAACGAAGAGCACGCTAAGCGAAGGTCAGCGATGTACATTCCGAATTGCGAGCAGAACGAGAGGGACGTTTGTGTCGTATGCCTTCGTATACAGCCAGGCAGTAGTAGCACAATCGGCCAAATTTGTTGGATTCGATGTCCAACATGTGGAGATTGGATGCACACCGAATGCCTCAGCAACGTTTGCCCTTATGACGGTACTGAGCTGAAAAAAAGTGATGTGTAAGATGACAAATATAATGTTCATTCAGTATGATGATATACTTGTAAATGTGTACAAATAGAAGTAATATATAAATGTTCGAGTTTATGACAAACAGCTATGACATTTTCATAATCTTAGGTATACTGTATTAATGGAGCAGCAGAGATTGAGTATAATTTACTATCAAAGCCTTAGTTCACATGCGAGCTTCCCCTCCAAAACATCCAACGACTCGCATTATCATGTAGGTGCGTCATTAAAGGCATCACCCCACGAATTTGAGGTGGTACGGATTTCAGGAGGAGCATTCGTATACGGGATCGTGGATTATGGGGAAAAGGGTGATCCCGTCCATTTCTTCCTAGCTACCATAAAAAACGGCCCGGAAGATACGGCTTCGGGCGCTATTTTCTACAAAGAGTTCGATTGGAGCGTTTCAACCTTGTGCATGCAACGCATCTTCCGGGCCGTTTTTTACGGCAATTAGCGAGGAATGGACGGAATCACCCATCTCTCCATAATCTACGGTTCCGTATACGAATACTCCACCTGAAATCCGTACTACCTCAAATTCATGGGGTGATGCCTTTAAAGGAGAGAAGGTACAGCAAACGATTTGAAAGGGAAGAGAAAGAGGAGAGAAATTGATGAAGTTATGATATAGTATGTAATTGCATGAATTAGAGAAAAATAATGTTGATTTGGGGAAGAACTTGGGGGGTGTATACGAACGTATCCAATGAACATATAAGAAACGAACAAGTTGACACCTACACAAAAGAAGCAGCAAGAAATAAAACTTAACTGACAGGCAGGGGCACATTTAAACGACATAGAAATCAAAATCAGAAAATGTTATTTTATCATGTCGTAAGTGTTGCCACGATGCGCATTCAACAACACATACGACACCGTCCAGTTTCGTTTGGCTGGTGTGACTCTTTACGCTTGTAGGAACATGTCTTTGTGCTCTCTGTTTCAGTATAGGATAAGTGGGAAAGGTAAGAGAAGTGACACTCAGTAGAGAGTCCAGCTGGATGTAGGTTTTAGGATCTATCATAGGGCTGTTTCAGTTCCGCTTCTACTGCCGGAATTGTTGTCTCCTCGCAGTTGGTGAGAAGACAACAAATCCGGTACTCATGTACTAACAGAGAGACTTGAGAACAAGTGACACTGTGATTTTTCTTCTTATATCTGTAACTGCTCTTCTAAACGGTCTACAGTCGTCTCAAAATTACCTGAAGAGCGGTGCAGTTGCGTAAGCGGTTTAAAGTGGCTCGGTGGAACTTCTGCTCAACTCCATGCTAATGAAGGTTCTACAGCAAACACAATTGCACCACGATTGAGGTAGTTTGATGAGCACGAGGTATGCATATTTTCTGTAGTATTACGTCCATTTTATGTTTGAAGGTGATTTTTTTTAACGCATCACATAGTGGTCTAGTGCAATGGTGTTCATCACTACAAAAATCTTTCTTGGATATGCGCGAAAGGAGCTCTCCTTACTATTCATTTTGATTATTGGTGGATTTTTTGTGGCAATTTTAGTCTTATTTGACGAGATAATTAGATTAAATTGAGAAATTGCAGTCGAAGATTTCGCCCACTAATCTGAAAAGACCTCCACAACGGTTTTCCCCCCCAAAGGGGGGGGGGGGGGCTGGGTCGAACTGCGATGCACAGGGAGGTTCGTCCTCCGGCAGGGTCTCCCAAGCTGAGAAGGAGTTCGACACATCCGACATTCCGACTTCTCGGAATCGGAAGCCAGCTAAGAGTAAACCACTGCTAGATTCCCACCGTCTTGGCAAAATGTGAGGTGGTTCCCTGATCCATATAGGTTGGGCGACGACCTGTGGTGAAAGCTAAGCTCGCCGTGGCATGGCTGCTTAGTTTGGGAAAGTCTCTTTGCCACTCCAGCATATTCTGCCTCAGTACCCTGCACACTGGGCCCTGCCTTTCAGACGTCGGACGGTTGGCGACCGGTGGAGGCGATCAAATCTCAGGTTGTCAGGACGTCATTGATTCTGGACCAAGGCGACGCACGCACGACTCGCCATGGAGACTGTCTCAGACTGTGTACTTACAACGCGAGAACAGTTTCACAGCGCCGACCTGCATGCCTTCTCGGAGCTGCAGAGCGTATCAATTTCACGGTTGCTCTGCGGAGACCAAGTGCAGAAGGAGCGACGTACGACAGATGAATGACGGTACCTTCTTCGTGGGAGAGGTTCCGTCGCGAAATGTAGGCGGTGTTGGTTTGTTGTGCACCCATCTGTCGTCCATCTCGTCGATTTCCGAGATCCTGTACCTCGTTGGCCATTCTTCGCCTCCGCCCTCTGCGCCAAAAATCCATAAGTATCATCAACTGCTATTACCAACATCGCAGCTGATCATTCCGATTGGACGCGTTTTACGAGGAGCTGGAGGAGTAGTCCACAACGAGAAGTCCTTTTACAAATTCGTTGTCGGAGACTTCAACGCAAAACTAGGAAAGGCCACAGAAGAGGAATACAGGATTGGAAGATTTGGACTAGGGGACCGGAATGAAAATGGCAATCGTCTCGCCGCGCTGTTGTCCGCCGCTCGCCTCTTTCATGGGAACTCTCTTTCTGAAAAAGATCATCGTCGGTGGACATGGGAATCGCCCAATGGCGCGACTCGTGCGGAGATCGACCACATACTCACCAACCGGAGGTGGTGTCTACTTGACGTTCAGTAGTACCATCCTTTTGTAGTGGTTCTGATCACCGTTCCTTCGTGCGAAAATACGACTTAGCCACACGATGGAAAAGAACATCTGCTATCGGCAACGAAGGAGAAAAGAAGTCGTCTACGACGATTGCGTACTCGAGGACTCCCTGTCCCAAGGTGACTGGCACATCGAGGAGGACCCAAAATGGACTACGAGATGCTGCTCAGAGGATTACGAGCCTGTGCTGAACGTGCTCGAAGTCGCGCACGACAAACTTGGATCGAATTTCGAAGACCACCAAGGAATTGTTAGGAAGAAGAAGGGCTTTGAGGCTTGATCCGATGCATCGCACATTGAGCGGTTAGTGCAAACACTAGCTGCGAAAGCGTTGCGGAGGATTTTGAAGTACAGGCAGAAGAAGATTTGAAGCGCCAAGAAGAACGAGTCTAAAGAAGTGCCGGGGATCTCCGCGAATATAGTATTCCGCTAGCAACCTTGCTGAGCGAGACGGGACTCGCACGTCTCGTCGTGAGATGGAAATATTACGGAGAGGTTCCTCGACCTTTTCCGTTTCAACTCCGTGTAGCCCAATCATCCCCACTGGCGAAGCTCCACCACGGATTCTCCTCGGAAGTACGAGTCGCTATAAGAGCATGAAACCTGGCCGCCCCCGGACCTGATTTTTATCAGCAGACTTTCTTCGGGCTGGTGGCCATCCGCTTCATGTAATCTTAGCAGCGCACATGACATCCTATCTTCAGAAGAAAGGATCCCAAACCAGTGGAAGACCTCGCGAACCGTTCTTATCCATAAGAGGGTGACCGAGAGGACCTTCGGAACTACCGTCCGATATGCTTGCTGAGCGTGTTATACAAAGTATTCCCAGATCATCCTCACACGCATATCTAGGACGCTGGATGAGCCCGCCTCAGAACAAGCTGGATTCCGCCAAGGGTTCGTGCTTGGCACATCCAGACCGTGTCGAGGGTCATGGAGGTTTGCCGCGAATACCGCCTGCCCTTGTTCTAACCTTCGTCGACTATGGAAAGCTTTTGACAGCGTAGAAACGAATGCAATACTGTCGCGCTGGTCGATCAGGTGTGGACGCGTCGTATGTGAGGACATTGCCAATTGCTACGAACGACGCACAACTAGGATACAGCTTTTCCACCGCCCTCTACCATACCCATTGGAAAGGGGGAACGACAAGGCGATACTATATCGCCGAAGCTGTTCACGGCTGCATTGCAATGGATAACGAAATCACTATCCTGGGAAGAAGGGGGCATACGTGTTGATGGAAGATTTTTTCGAACCTTCGTTTGCAGACGACATCGTTCTTTCGAGCAGTACCAATGAAGCAGAAACGATGCTCAACGAATTGAACGAAGCAGGGAAGAGAATAAACAGAAAGAAGACACAGTTCATGAAGAACGCGCACTGCGAGGACGGAGGAGTAAACGAAGGCTCCCAAATCGTGGAACTCCGTCATACGTATACCTCGGACGTTCTTGAACATGGAAAACGACTTGAAGGAAGAACTGAATAGAAGAATGAGAGCAGCATGGGGCATTCGGCTCCGTCGGAAGCTCGGACCAACTGACGGACCAAGATCTTCGTGCCCATCTGTTCGACTCGACAGTTCTTCCAGCGCTCTGTTACGTAGCGCAGACGTGGGCGACACCGCTGCCACGTCTGGGAAGCTACCTACCCACAGAGCTCTTGGAGATGTCTTCTGAGTTTAACCGGCGCGACAACTTGCCGGTTCGTGCTCCGACTTAGGCAATGTCCGTCTCGCGACCCGCGGAATATGTATCGAAGAAACATAGATGGGCCGGTCTTGGAAGATCGACGATAGATGGACTAAAGACCTTCCCAAGGGACGCTAAACGCCCCCGGGGGAGCCCCCCCAAGAGGAGGGGGGGGGGGCCCCCCCGGGGGGAGCACCCGGGAGGGCCCCAGGGGAAAACCCTAAAAGACCCCCCCAACCCACCTAACAAAAAAAAAAAAAATATAAAAAAAAAAAGGGAGGGAAAAAAAAGAAAGGGGAAAAAGGGCCCCCCCCCCCAGGAAAAAAAGAAACAAAAAAAAAAAAAAAAAAAAAAATCTGAAAAGATTAAAACAGTCAAGGATTTGTTGGATAAATCTATCGATTAGTCCGATAAATCAAATAATTACAGGCTATTCGAGAAATCTTAGACTCACAAACGCTGTTTTTACATTCGAAAAGTAAAGTACTTAAGAAAAATAATTTCACACCTACTCGGTCAGCCGGCCGAAAAGTACATCTTCGAGGAGGCTTTAGGACTCGAAACGCTGTCGCGCATCCGAACACGATCTTCTCTTTTCTCCTCTAAATGTTATGGCCGGTACTTGATTCTACAGCACTCAGAATAGACACCAAAGGCTAAGATGTCACAATAGTGGGACCACCATGGTTTTGTTGTCCTCTCTCCTACTGAACTAGCGACTCACAATTCCCTAAACGAGGATATTCGAGAGCTTCGATAACTGTAGCTGAATTGATCCAATAATAAATTCTTGTGTTTTGTTGCAATATATGCATGACGACACATTTGTTTTTGAAATACATTTTAACCTGCGTACGAAAGAGATTGCTTCGAATAATTTCAGTAGGTCTACACCAAACTTTTGTAAGTACAAACAGAAGGTCCTGGATGCAATGAAGGACAAGTCAGAGGAAACATAATAGGACCGAAATCCGCTTGGATGTAATTCCTTTCTCCTCACAGCTTCAGTATACCACTCTCGTCATGATGTAAAGATGATCGCGACGAGGTTTCACTTGGATTTTTCTCCAACCCTTTCAATTCCTATTTCAAGCCCGAACATCCTCACTACTGAAATACAACTTCAGGTTGATCCGTGGAAAAATAAGTGCGATAAGAGAAAAAAAAATAACAAGAAAAATAAAAAAAAAATGAAAAATAAAAAAAATAAAAATGGAAAAATAAGAGCGATCAAAATCAGACTCTAAGATCGTGAATTTCATGATGCGATGCCTTTAGACCCAATTTAATCTGCTCGCTCAAAAAACTATTTCAGTCACAAAATCACTACATTATTTATTCACTATTTTCCCGTATTAAATCAAATATGTGCTAAGAATAATGATATTCCAAACGTTTATGTATGTCTTCATGCAGACCAGCACAACATTTATCAGGATATCTCACAAATAAAGGGGTTTCTTATGCGACTCTTTTGGTTTTTTTGGTTCTTATGGTGTAAATTTTTTTTACTTTAAAGTACGTTCTATTATATTTTTCTTTTTCTTTTTTTCTAGATATTAAATTGCGCTCTTTTTAACGTAAAACATATTCTCATTCATGAATTACTATTCCTTTTTTATCGGATGATTTTTGTGAGTTTTTTTTCAAAATTTTGATCCTTAAAACAGCACAGTTTGTTCGATAATACAACAAATCTCAAACTTTTGCTTTAAACAAGTTCTAAAGAAGAATAAAGCTCGCACAAAAGGAATATTACAACATTTTCTTCACCCTTCCAGATAATTCTGTATTCCGCAGATTTGAAAAGCTGACAGAGGAAAGAAAACATTTGTTCTCCTATTCTTCTTCTTTTTTTTTGAAATAAAATCAATTCAACTTGAAAAGCGAAATATAGGGCAAAAACGTCTGCAAAAAATGGAACGGTGAAGGGGAAAGTGAAATTAGGGCGACACCTAATTCGTTTTCACTTTCTAAGTAGTTCTCCTTCTTTCTTTGTTTAGTTATACTCGACTAAAATTGCGCGCGATCAAAATTGGTGCTCATACTCAAATTCGTAGCAAAATTTTTATTTGTTAGCATCGTTGCTGTTGCTCTATTGGTTGTCGTCCTATCGATCGAGTCTTGGTGACGTTCCCTCCAAGAATGCATTTGCTCTGTACCGTTTTATGGGGACTGTAAGAAAACCAAGTTTATTACACCTTCGTTTGCCAGCGTTTTTCAAGTAATCCTGGAGCAATCAATGCAATTTCCCCTCTATTCCGCTAAATCCGCGCGCAAGCTCGAGAATTTCAAGAAACACGCAGAATTAAAGACAGGAATGTTTCTTTAACACTATGAAAGACTTGGATTGTATTAGAATGCAAATCACGCCATTCAGTACTAACAATTCTATGCTACTACCTAAAAATAAACCTGGCTGTTATTTTGGTTCCAGTATGCGACGATCACAGAAGGGATCGTTGAACGTCGAGGACACATTCCCTTTCGTTGCTACATTCACCTTACATTTCCCATTCAAGCGTTCAACGCCCCATTTTAGCGCAAAACAACGCTGGAGAAGTTGCGAGAACGAAATCTTTGCCATTCCCGCTTTTGTCAGATGACAATTCTATACGATGTACACACCCCGTCGTCTTAGCTAACCACCCGCTGTAAAATGACGTTGTTGGTGACCTGACCACCTGTGGCGAAACCAAATTCGACGTCTTTTGAACTATAGATGTTTGCTGTTCAGCGTTTTCTTACCTATTACTTTTTTCGCCTGTCAATTTTTCATCATAATCGCAATTAACCCTATTTCAACAACTTCTGCGTGGTATATGCATTATAGTTAATATAATATAAATATATATATATATTATAATTAAACATAAATAATAATTAAATAATCAAATACGAAATTAATATATTACATATTATAGTTAATATAATAGAATAACTTAGTAATTTATTTACAATTTTTTAATATTGTCATATTACTATCAATCATTTATTTATTTAATTTATTGCTATGCTTAGTAAAAATCATTTCATTTATTTAGATTTTAATAGAATAGTCTCGTCAAATTCATTAATTCAAACAATTCATTAGAAATCTTTCGCACTTCTATCTATAAATCGTTAACAACGGGAAAGTGGCGAGACTATGTAGCAGCCTGGAGGAAATTTCCATCCTGAAATTATTACCAGTTTCATGTGTTTGTGTCAGTACTCTTCGATGATCTTAGGCATTGACTTCGGAAAGGTTTAGAAACACAGAATAATCGGAATGTAATTTTGTAATAATTACAATATTTTCTTTTAATTTAATTTAATTTTCTGTTTTTATTGACTCTTCCTATAACCTCTAAAGTGATCGGATCAATAAATCTGTTGATCTAACACCAGTACAGATGAACGGTTCAAATCCATGTTTCACGTGGATGAGTTCCTGTATTTGGCTTTTGCTGGTGATTTGCTTCAGCCATGTTAACACATTGGAGGATTTCGAAGATCGGAGGAAGTTTCACGGTGAGTTCGAGTTTTAAAACAGATCTATTAGGTTAAACTATAAGGCAATGGAGTTCTTTTCTTTAAAATTTAAATTCGCGCGGCGCAGAAAAAAAAAGAAATTTAGTGTAAAGTATTTGTATGTAGTTATGCCATATATTAGTAGTAGTTATTTGAAAAAAATACTTCTTTTTCCACAAGAAAGTGCTTCTTTTTCTGCTGATTGAATTTTCGTTAAATTTTAGATCAATAAATATCTACCATCAGTGGTTGATAGGCTCTAAATTACCAAATATCAAATATTTGCATCATATCGCTTTCAGAAATTATAAAGAGTGAAATTGCAATTTTCTAAGATATACTAAAAGTCTCATTGTTATTTTGGCAGCAATCCTTATCGAGAATTTTGTGAATAACCAGCAAATTTCCTCAATCTACTCAGTAGTCATTGATCGAATACGTCCAGCGAATGTGCTTATGTTATTCTCTACTATGTTGCCACTAAAATTCTTCCAATTTTTTATAATCCTTTTTAAATAGATTAAAAAAATATTTTGCTGCAAACTGGTACTCAGGACTCAAACAATTGCTGCTAAACTTTACTGCTGCTGTCGATTTGAAGCAACTTCTTGAAAAAAGGAACAACAGAAAAGACTATTTCAAAATTTATTTTTCTCTCAAGTTTGCTTTTTTTCATCTGTGAAATATAATGCACGTAGAAATTTTCAATAACGTTAAGCTGTTTTTTCCATCAAAACTAACAAGCTTTTTCATGTAAAAATTAAAAGAGAAATTGGCGCATCTTTGAATGAAAAAATAATAAAGAGTAAATTAATTAAAAGTTATTGAAGTAGAAGAAAACGGAAACAATTACTTGTTCATATACTTCTTCGGAAAAATTGTGTTGAGGAAGATTTTAAAAAACTCAACAAGCTCACTTATGAAACAACCTAGTCGTTTCTAAGCAAAGGTGGACTTGTCTACTGTTTCTTAGCACCCCAAAAAAGAATTTCGAGAAAAAATGAATAAATTCAAAAACTGTAATTTTTGAAAATAGTTATAGTTAGTTGAAAATAGTTATAAAAAAATACCATGAAATAACATTTTTTGTGATGCACAGGAATGTCAGTTTTCAGGTTATGATAAGAACTCAAACTTTCAATCCTCACATTTTGGCTCCGTAAATGTGTTTTTTTTTGTTTTGGGCAGTCCGTGAGGTTTTTTTCTGTTACAGGGTTTTCCTTCTCGTCTCCACTGAGATTTCGGACATAGAAAACGTTGTCGGAGCTACTGCTTCATTTTTCCTGGATATCATTAAGGGATTTGAGTGAAAAACGTGAGAAAGCCTGTATAAGAATTACTGAGAGAGAGACAACTCTTCTGAAACTAGGTCAAGAACTGTTCCAATTATACCATTCACGCTGAATTCAATTAGTCTTATTATAGATGAGCTAGGCGTCGCACCAAAAATGAGTATAACGTGATGAACTAAATATTTTTCTCTTTTTACTTTATGCACTTTACTTTTTACTTTTACTTTTTACTTTTATGCAAAAAGTTATTCACTCTCTTTTTCTTGCAATTAATTGCGTTTTTTTTTATTTTATTGTATTTTCTTAAGCAGCGCTATGATTCCATATAAGGAAGTCTGCTGCTGGCTTCGCTATAATAAGCATAAACAAACTGGAAAAATAATCAAAACTAGGGGTTTGTAGCGCAGTCGGTAAGAGGTCCCTCTATGTTTTTTGGACCATGGATCGGAGGTTCGAATACGCCCTAGTATCAATGAAGGCTTTCATTAGTCGAAGACGTATTCCGATAGGCTAAACACGCGTTCGTGAACCTCAAACGGTTCTGAATTGAAGAGAACGTGGGAGTGCATCCCAAGCGATTTGATTAACGCCAGACACTTTATCCTTTATCCTTTAACAAGAAAAGCGTTCATAGTATCGCTTGCAGCGTAGCGTAAAAGTTTTTCCCAACCAGTTCGTATACTATGTAGTTGAGTTTTTCGACAACTTACATTAATTTCGTTCATTAAGACGAAACTTGTCGATCTTCTATAAGTCAGACCTTTCAAAATATGTATAACGTAATAAAAATTATCCACGGCAAATTTGAAAAGGGATTCGATATCAGCTTTCAGGAGAATTAATTCGAGCACTCTTTTTTTTAAATGAAGTGACTTCGGATTAGTCCCATTTCCTCAATTGTACCGTGGAAAAAGTGGAAAGGAAATTGAAGAAATTGAATTTTTGCTGGAACCACCATATTCTTCATTGCAGAATGGCTTTGTCACAAAAGACCATCGTTACCAAGTTGTTCTTCACCGTTCACATTGGCAAAGTTCAACGAAGAGCAGAAAACACATGTAAACCACGCCGATGATAATCGTTTACAGAAATTAGCTCGCGCTATGGGAACCAAGGTTCACCCTTCACCGTAGAAATCCTTCTCATTACACATTAATTAATTCGTTTACAGACCCGACGAGCTGCCTGGTGGGACGACTCGGATGAGGACGAAGACTACGAGTACTATTTGTGGAAAAAGTATCGTCGTCAGAAAATAAGAAGACGTCTTCATGAAAAGTCGAGGTACATATGTCCGTTCTCATTGAAGGTCATCGCCCGTAACCAGCATCGCACGTTTCAGAGACAGTTCTTCGTCAGAATCAGTCCATTATCATTATTACAACAATGAGCGCCCGTACACGAGTTACTACCATCGGCCATATTATTCTGGGAGCTACGGGTGAGCCCGAATCGTTTGTATGTCACAACCGATGACACACGTGACCCTTTTTTTCTGTCATGATAGATTTCGTCAATTTGATAAGTAGTCTACTAATTGTGAGCTAAATGAAAACGAAATGAGCGAAAAAAGCCCTCATTTCGTTCATCCTTTTGTTTTTTTTTTCTTCTTCCTTATGAAGATAATGCAATGGTAAACGGTCACCGCTACGTCTGCGTAGTTGATGGTTTAATACGCCCCAAGGTCAGCCGAACTTTTCATTACCCGGGATCAATAAAATGGTACTAAACTTGTCTGAGTGGATGAATGAATAAATAGATAAATGAGTAAATGAAAGAAATCGATTTGCAATATTCCTCGGAACTCATCGTATAGGCCTCATACGCCCTCATAAATCTTATGGCAGTTCTGAATAGAAGCAAAACACATAGGAACATCCCGAAGCGAAATATCAACGCCAAACACACTGTCTTTCCTCGACATTCCTAGGCATCGTTAGATTTACGTCAAAATTTCTCCGAACCTGTTCTCAAACTAATTCATCGGAAAGGGTGTTTGGGGTAAAAGTTCAACGACGGGTGATTCCCACTGCATGTCCTTTGATGTAAATAAGCCACCACACGGGCAGATGACCTCCACGCAATTTAAAGGTTTTTATTCGCCGAACTGAAAGGATTGTTTGTGCTGAGGAGGCTAAAATAGAAAAGAAATATAGAAGGAATCGCCATCACAACAATAAATCGGCATAGTGAGGCAAAAATAGATATTCACTAGGTGTCCACAAGGCTATTAATAGGATAGGAAGCAAAAAAAAACTGTTGACTGATTTCTTTCAAAGTGTGAGATGTGCATTATCAATATTTTGATATTTTGATTATTAGAAAAAAACGATAGCAGTGGAAGAGTCCCGCTAACCATTTGGCCAAAAACATCGCATATTCAGTTGTGTATTTTCTTCGAATATGAAATTATGCAGTTAGTGACCATATCCTTCACCTTCTAGAAAGTTGCTGTGGTAAAAGGCAGGTGGTTAAGGGCATCACCCCACGAATTTCGAGTGGTACGGATTTCCGGTGGAGTATTCGTATACGGGATCGTAGATTATGGAGAGAGGGGTGATCCCGTCCATTTCTTCCTAATTGCCGTAAAAAACGGCCCGGAAGATATGGCGTCGGGCGTTCCGGCGCGCCATTTTCTACAAGGAGTTCGACTGGAGCGCGCCAGCCTTGTGCATCTTCCGAGCCGTTTTTTACAGCAATTAAGAAGAAATGGACGGAATTGCCTCCGTCTCCATAATCTACTATACCGTATACGAATACTCCACCTAAAATCCGCACCACCTCAGATTCGTGGTATGCTGCCTTTAAAGTTGTGCTGCGACTGGTTAGGTTAAGTTAGGGGTTAGCCTTCCATTCCTCCGAGATCGAAAAATCGGTGTTAAGCTTTTCTGGGAGAATAAAAACACTAACTTGATTCATCTGCTGAACCCCGTAAATGGGCGTATATGTTGCGCATGAGTTTATGTGAACGTAAAACGATTCTGAGTTGAAGTCAAACACGTAGGTTCATCCTAGGCGTTTACGATAGACTTACTTTTATCTAGAAAATTTGGAGTAAATGTAACAACGGCGACTGTGATATTGCTGCAGATATCTTTTTTCACAGCATATAATTTTTTCATCCGTTTCAAATGTAATTGTCATAGTTGCTCGTTTTGAATGCTTTCATGAAGTCTTAAAGAAGTGACTATGATATTCCATAGATTTTCCTAGAAACTGATATACTGAAGCGAGAGAGCCTGTAAGCTGGCAACTAATCTTGTAGGGATCTTAACTAAAATGTAATATTGGGGATAGGATGACGAAAGGAAAGAACAAAAAGGAACAGAATGAGCCCAAAAACCTATCGTAGCTGAATTTAAGGAACTACCGTATCTAGTCATCGACTTGTACTGATCATACATTAAATTTCGTGGGATTTTTAAGAGAAAATACTTTGTAATTAATTTAATTGTAATTTCTGTATAGTGATCAAATGGGGCTTGTTTATTGTCCTAGATCGGAGTGATTTCTCTTTCACGATGTGCTTCCGACTGCACCAGTCATCTTAAGTCCCCAGCTGCTAAACAATTTACTAATTACGAACACTTACTCTGAAATTGTATGTTGGCAAAGCAGAAAGGAAGAGGGGTGCAACAACTGTAGAACAGTTCAAAGTGTTCATAAATCTCCATGAACGATAAGAAGAGGTATGGTTAGTCTTTTCAATTCTGAATTCGCCTGAAAAGGTTAATTTTCAATTCTTAACAAAGAGTTCAACAATTTAGAGGCATCACCCCACGAGGTGGTACGAATTTCAGGTGGATTATTCGTACACGGCATAGTAGATTATGGAGAGTGGGTGATTCCGTCCATTTCTTCCTAGTTGCCGTAAAAAACGGCCCGGAAGATACGGCTTCGAGCATTTCGGCGCGCTATTTTCAACAACGAGTTCGATTGGAGCGCGCCAGCCTTGTGCACGCGCCTCATCTTCCGGACCGTTTTTTACGGCAGTCTGGAAGGAATGGACGGAATCACCCACCTCTTCATAATCTACGATCCCGTAGATTGTGGAAGATTGTTCGGTCTCATTTTGATATCCTTGTAACACTTCCGTGATTAAAAATATGAACACCATAACTAGATTTTCACGTTAATTTAGCTATCCTTACTACGGCAGCTCATATCCTTATTACGGAGGAGGTTATGGTTACGGAGGAGGCTACGGAGGATATGGAGGAGGCTACGGAGGATATGGAGGATACGGTGGCGGCCATCTTGGTTCCTTATTCCAACTTGGTGCAGGACGACAGATCGGTATCTCGACGCCTATTGGCGGATTCGGGTACTCTAGTGGATTTGGTATAGGTATTGGTTGAATCAATAGTCTTACACAAATGCTGAACTCAACCGAATGTAAATAGTGTAAACAGAACTATTAAAATCCCTGCAAAACCTCATTTTAATAAGGCTGGAATCATACACGGAATTAATCACTGCTCGTTGTATTCTTCTCATTTGTCTTTTTTTTCGTTTCAGTATCCAATCACTTTTTTTTCTTATTTGTGTTACTACCATACTTTCCCAGTGTTTTTGGGTAAATTCTGTCCTCTGTTGTTACGCCATAGCATAGCGTAATAAATAAACTAATCACTTGAACAAATTAATAAATATATCGCTTATTACAGCCATTCTCTTTGATGTAAATAAATGAGTTGAATGAAAATTCGAAAGATTCAACATTTATCCAGACTTAGAGTGGGACAAACCTTAGCTTCCCTGGATTCTGCACATAATTTAGATACTAGATTGCTGATTACGCAGACAAAATCCACATAGTTTATTGAGATCAAGTGAAGATTACATCAAGTCCTCGATATTGCTTCAAAAATTTCTTTTCTAATTCGAGACAGACGGAACAAAAAAGCGAAGAATACTGTTCAATTACATAAATGATGCCCATTTCGATATGAGTGTGACATTAGTTCAGTGCGATATAACTGCGCAAGCATTAAGAGGAAGAAAGTGAGAGATGCAGATATGAGGAAGGAATAAGTGTGAGAACATAGTGAAATGCACGTACCCAACAACATATAGGAAAAGAAAATTCTACGTAGCAGCCTCTTCCTCACGAGTTTCATACTTCAGAAAAGCAGAGTAATCAATAAGAATTCCAAAGGCAGTATCTGCCATGCGACTAGCGATGACATCATCAACTGTGATTCTGCAAGACCTATATTCCTAATCCACTCTTTAAAAAAACATTATATGATTAAAACATACCTGGACGGATCCTTAGGATTAATCATATCGATAACTTCATCAGTAATGTCATCAGCATTGAAATTTGACCATCCTTCCAATGTGGAAAGATTCGTTATCATATTTTGCGTCTTGAAAACGACAAAATTATTTATTACTTAAAGTTTTAAGTTTCTAATTAGCAGAATTATTAATTTATTAAGTTGAAGAAAAAACAAAGATTGAGGAAAAAAAGTCCGACTGGTCATGAAACAAAAAAAAAACATGAAGACATGAAACAAAAACAAATAAAAACGTGCCATAAGCTTAATCTCATCGCGATCCAAAATACCGTCGTCTCTGAGGTCCAACACGCGAAATAGCCACTTTATTGATGCAGGTGCCTGTAAGACTTCGAAGAAAAAACACGCCACATTACGTCGACAATCGTCACTCTCACTTTTCTAGTGTGAATAGCGACATCCAATTCCACGAAACCACGGAAATCCATTTCCTGTTCTTTAGGATTGTCACCGTACAACATCTGCGTAGCGTAAACTCGCTTCAGAAACAATGGAGTGTAGACTCCACTGAAAATAATACAAATGTATTCGTCTACATTGCATTTCAAGGAATCTCTCTACTATACCTTCACATGAATTGAGAACTAGTGTAGATTTCTTTTTTCATGTTTTTTTTATTCTAATTATTATGTTTTTGGTTCTTCCCTGTTTTTATCTTATTTTCAAGAATAAGAATCCAAGAAGAGCGAATAAAATCTTATTTTCAAGATTTTATTCGATCAAATCTTTTTGTTTACGTACTCCCTCACTTCATTTCACGCATTTGCTTCTCGCATCTTACCTTTACAATCGCCATTTGTTCTATCACGGAAATTTTTTCGTGTTTTCACGGCTATTTTCGAGAATAGTGCCATT
This sequence comes from Necator americanus, assembly GCF_031761385.1. NCBI lineage: Eukaryota > Metazoa > Nematoda > Chromadorea > Rhabditida > Ancylostomatidae > Necator > Necator americanus. The sequence continues at coordinate 28,178,191 of NC_087371.1, forward strand.
TTTCGTGAATAACAAGCTTTTCTGGGAGTTGATTGTTATTCTGTAATCGAGCGTCGCAGATAAAGCCACTCATTCACCTTCGTACTCGTGTATACGTTGCATTGGTAGTGGAGACGACTGTCAATAAATGGCATTCTCCCTGGCAAGGAGATACCAGAACGCCTAATGTCTAAGGTGAATAAAATCGTTTTTCGACTTTTGGCACTCTATTTCACTGAATACTCGTTACTAAAAAAAGTGGGACCTTGTCATGAAGTCATGGAAGTGAAGCAACCTGATTACGGGAGATGGCATCATCCGTCTTGACAATGTTCGCAAAGAGGAAATTCTGCAGAGAAAAGTCGTGGGTTGATCAGCTGAGAAGATGAATGAAAAACGAGACTCTGATGGTACGGTCACACTCTATCAGGGAAGAATAAAACCAGCTGTAAGATCGGAACTGATTCACATGGATGTATCCAATAAGCGACAATAGGAATGACAGAAACAGTACTCTCTTCAAATGATTCAAACTGAGACTGAAAATGGCTAGAGTCGATCTTGACAAAGCACTGACAGGTGTCATCTAACCAGAAATGCAGAGTTAGCCATTTAGCGGGACAAACGCTGAAGAAGGGCATGTTTGTTTGCAGCTTTTAGCAAGCAGCAAGATGAAGCCCTTCCCAGGATGTGAATCCAATTAAAGTGCGAACTACATGGGGATATTCGAGGGCCGGATCTCTTTATCAGTAGACAGGAGTCAGCTTAGTTCACAAGTAACACTGTGAAAACGCTCAATCTCTCATTCCCTCTCTCCCAAATCCAAGGAAATGAGTCCGCATAACGACCCAACGGATCCAAAACAGAGAAGCGGTGAGATGCGCGTTTTCGCCCTGCCACTTTTGAACTACACCTCAAAGCTACCTCTAAGTTTGCTTGCTTTCCTTGTTTAAAAAAAAAACTGTTTTTCAGATGTCAAAGAACACATGCAGAAGCTGAAGAACTCACTCTTTTAGGTGTTCGCACTCTTTGAGAGAGACCATTCCGGACCAGTCTCGATCGCAACGGCGAAACTGCTCTAAGACTCGCCAGAAATTATTGACGGAGCACCTGAAAAAGGAAATATATCATAAAATGGCCCGTATCGAGATAAAATATAATAAATACCAAGATAGTTGTGACACATCCCACAACTGTTCCTTATTCTCTCGCTTATGCTCAAGAATTACGTCAAAAAGATCATCGAGTAGTCTAGTAGATGTTAAATCCTGTAATCCTTAGTTCATGTGTAGACACGGAATAGGAATTCTCAATAGAAACACTACATGAACATAAAAAGAAGGTCAAAAACTAATCTCAGTACAACAGCAAGGATAATTTTAAGCTGTACTCACTTCTATTAGCACTTTTCCGGTCCTTTGAGGATCAAGATGTAGGAAGACGGAGCGCTCAATGAAAACAGCATAGTAATAAGGGCTATTCTTCATGCCCTAAAGAGAACAGAGTGATAACCGTCTTGTGAAGATAATGTGTTGCCATGTTCATAAGGTAGCCAAAGAAACCCACTTCTGTCCAAGTAAGCTTATTGGAAATTTCGTACGTGACAAGGTCTACAAATTCCTGGAAATATCACCAATAACGCGACCAAACCTTCCAATTCAAAACCACGCTTTAGAAATTCTACTTCATTTTCGTCCAACATTTGCAAAACCCGTGGCGAAGCGATACTGATATCAGACCCATTCGCTTCGCAATTGAGATATTGCAGTTCTGCCCAGCGGAGGGAAGACATGATTTTGAGTGTATCGCATGAGCGCAAAATTTATTAATATTAATTTAGTAGTATAAACTATATTCATTTTAATCGTACGGGGTATCGAAGCAGAAGAGACAAGAATACCTCGCCGATCAAAGAGATCTAAAAGTGCTCAATTTTCAACTGCTTCAGGAGCCCCGAAATGTGTGAAAAAAAAATCGGCAAATAACTGTGTTTATCTTATTTTATCCGAATCAGGTGGAATATTGGCCGTGATTTACATATTGGCTCTGTCCTGGAATGATTCGGAAAAATAGACCCCACATTATTCAAATAATTTTATGTAAATACAAATACTGAATGAAAGAGCTCTAGATTTGACTTTGCTATTCAAAAGTGAAGACGAAGCTTCTCTCGCTATTTGGTGGACGTTTGCGACTGGAAATTACATCTTTCGGGGTAGAAAAACCGTTTTCCGAATAGCATAGTCAAATAACGGTGAGAATCTGCGACGACGGTTTGAAATGCTGTTAATATTTTTGTTTGCTCGGAAAAATACGATCCGGCTTAGATGCTCCCATATGTCTGACAGCAAGAAGATTATCGCCTAATATATCAAAAAATGCAAGCTTGTCTCTCATCTGAGAGGCAACAGGGGCGTCCATATTTCGGAACTTTCTCATTAGGTGCGCAGTAGACAAATTTAGCACAAAAACTTGAACGGCTATACTTTTATGTTCTGTATCTAAAAACAAAAAAAAAAGGAAACTAACGTTGGAAGTTATAAAGCCAACGCCTTTGGCGTAACTTTGCACCAACAGGCCTTGCTGCGATCTTCGAGAACACGTGCGAAGGAAATCGACTGGAAACGCAACTCATTAGTAAAGGCTAAGATTATAGCTCATTTCATAGTCGTACCTACTAACTGGCATGAAATGCAGCCATCTAAAGCTCTCGTAGAGAAGACCAAGTCTTCTACTACAGCTGCACAGAAACAATCACGTATTGCTTTTGGGGATCGTGACAGGATCGACTAAAGATTGATAATTTTTCTTTCGATTCTAGACTGATTGTGATGAAAAAGCTCACCCAAAACGTTGACACAGGTATGACGTCGCCGACAGATTCGACATTCTTTCCAGCACGAAGAAGTTCATTTGTCAGTGCCTACAAAGCAAATTTGACCTGCACCCTATGATCATCAATACAGCTATGCAATTTTAGTCCGCCGTTCCACATTTCCGAGATTAGTTCGTGATAGGTAGGAAGTGAGGACAAAAATGAAGAGATATATTAGGATTTCTTTAGATTAAAAAAAGGATCTCAAGATGGAATATCACGAAAAAAAAGGCTTGCTAAATATGGCAGGAAGTTAAAAGAACACCGGTCTATGACTAGCACCCGTGGCTTTCAATTTACCGAATTTGAGAATGAATTACAGGACCAGTATTTCTGGATAATTTTACATGTAAGTTCGGCTAATAAATTGAAATTGCTAAAGAAATTGAAAGCTCATCCTTGATAAGAGAATACTAGTATAATAATGTTGTCTATACGTCCTGCTATAGCGAGACGTTGATTATGAATATGCTAATCCCGCCAAATGAAAATGTCGATTCATTGATATTGATATCGATATTTGATTTTTGATGGCTTTCTTCCTAGGCGCATTACAACCTTCGCAATCGAGGTATAATCATCACGAATAAGGTGAAATTTCTTTCGCTTTATTTGAAAAGATCAATTTCCTCGATCTACCGGATTTTTTTCGCGCTTTTTCCCTCGGTTTAGTAAAATTTAACGTAAATTTTGAGAAACGCCCAGGTCTAGATGGAGATCCTTAGCAATTTGCAAGAAGAATTACTCTTTTTCCCTGGTAACCATTGCTTATAATTCCCATTGTGTGAGTGTTTTCACCTTCACTTTGTCCTCCCAAAGTTTGGAAATCCTCTTCTGCATATGTATGTAACAATTCAATCTGTCATTACCACAATTTGCTGAGCTGTGATCGAATGTTGAGATTCCTTTATTATGACACGTTGTTTGCTTGACTCAAGCACCAGATCACAGATTCCCATAGAATTGGACACAGAACAGGGAAACACGCCATGCGATGTATCTTTGACTTCCTGAATAGAAAGCAACCAGATTTTTGTCTTAGCAATACATTAAAATCGACACGGCATACCTTATAGAGCACATCTTTCACCAAGGTGGCGTCCGCTTCTGGTGCTAGTGTTGTTGAAAGCTGCTCTATCTCGTTTGCGAGTCTTAAGATAGATAGCCGCATTGTTCCAGAAATTCATTTTAAGAAGTTAAAAAAAAAAACAATGTTGAGAATCTTTCTATCAGAAAAACGATATGAATCGAGCTCAAACCCACGAGTTTATATCAGGCAACTGTGAAGTATTCATAGTAGAAGGCAGCGCTTCTATCTCCATAAACTATAAAACAATACGAAGATAGGGAACAAAGGGCACGGATGCAGAAATATGAAGGGATCCCCTCTTCAGTAAAAGTAATTTCCAAATAGCAAATATTTACTTTTTGCAAATACGTACAAACTGAACAGAATTTAATCATCACATAGAAGTGCAGGCTTTGCTCCATAACTATCCATTCATTTCGGCTGCCTGCAGATAAAAAGATATCAATAATACACACTACTCTAGTGTTGGTTCAGATTCACCAGCAATGAGCTTCCCCAATGCTCGAAAATCGCTTGATGTAAGCAGCAAAACAAAACTGCACCAATCCTCACGAAGTTCTATAGATACCTTTCAAATGAGAAAAGAACTTACTTTGCATATTCTAGCTGCAACCGCTCCAAATACTTACTGCTTCACTTTCTGTGTATTCGGATGATGAACACTCTTTGCATGAGATCAGCAAAAGAGAAGATCCTTAATAACAGAGATTTTTCAACCTATGCGAACCCAAATCATACCCCTCTAATCCAGTTGCGCATACTCTGAACACCATGAGCTGATGGTGATAAAATCTCGGAAATCTCTTAACTCGAAAGAAATTCAAGGTATGTAGAATGTACGAACAACATAGATGGCAAGAAAATGGTCTCTAGCACTTAACGTATCCGTATAGCAAGCTTTGAAATGGCTCGTTTCTCATTTTAGCACTACCCGACCGGAGTAGTTGAAGCAGTACTCAAATCAGAAGATATTTTCTGAATTGTCTAAGTTTCCTCTTTAAATGATCAACAAAAGAGAACACACTTGACATGCAGAATTGTGCCCACTCCGGCCACTGACTCTTCGAACACAATAGCCATTCGTTAAATTCGGTCGGACGACCAAATTCTATCGCTAATTCTCTGAGGGAGAGGAGACGTGCATGGGCGATCTAAGTCACATGTTCGAAATGTATGCTGAACAAACCATGCAGTGAAGTGGTTGCACATACCCCGTACAACTGTTCAGCCTCCTCATCTTCCGCTGCAGTCATCACTGACACTTCATCAAGCAGGGATGCCATATGGAACTCGAAATTGTCAGTGAGGCGAGCTCGAGCGCGATCGATGAATCGAACTTGAGTAGGTTTCTGGCAAACTGACTTATGCTGCACTTTTTCTACACTTCTGATTCAAAGACGCAGTACTCAAACACAAATGGTGTTTGATCAAATTGTTCTGCAAGGTGTCAGTGTGAGAAAACTGCAAAATCTGACGAAAGGCGTCAGCTGGGCTGGCGCGGTGGGGCTGGCGGTTGGGATCCACGTGGAACCATAACTAACTCTAACGAAAAGTGATGATAGCAAAAGTTTCCAAACGATCCTAACCGCTTCGCTCCACTGCACTACTTCGAGCGCAGCCGTTTACACAACTGCACCGAACTTCATATCGTTTTAACACTACTATACTTTACCTTCGAAAAATGCAGAAAAAAAAGCTCCTATAGCGTAAGCTTTACAATAACAATTGATAATATAGCATATATAAGCAACCTTTGTATCCTTTGTTTTCGCTGATATTTCCTCTTTTGGAGCTGCTTCTAGCTCAGCTAACCACTCTGAGATGTCTTCCTGTCGGATCTCTTGTTTAACACGTTTAGGTTTTACAACTTCTTGCAGACAGAATCCACTCTCTTCAGACTGTATAGCATCTAATACGTGTCTAAAGATTTTCAATTAAAGAAAAACAGAATTCGAAAAATGAGACCTATCCAACATTACTTTGCTGTTTTCAGCATCTTTGAATCCGGTTCTAAGCCTCTCTTCAGGAATGATGAAGGAGCAATGAGATCGCATATCTTTTTGTCATCTCCTAATAATCATTTGATAATAGCATCAACATGGTTTAGTGTTAGAAAACATTTGGAAATGAGATGCCCTACCATCGATAGTGTTTAAAGCCTTCAACTTCATGGCAGTACATTGTCGTTGGAAAAACGGATTCAGAACACATGTAGGCTCGAGCGATCTTAAACAATTGATTTCTCGAAATATGAAAAGTAACAACTATAAGTTCTTGACCGACCCATTTTCGGTGTTGAACTGCATGACGTCGATGAGTTCGTCGATAAAATTCAACTGTTTATCTGAAGCAGCTCATTCATTGTCATGTAATTACTCTTACTCATGTAAGTGTGAAATAAGAGATTAGGTGGATCAGAGTAAATCTTTCCACGTCTTGAGATTATTCGATAACATGAGTTGCACCTCCATAATAGAAATAGTGAATTCTTCTTATTCAAAAAAAAAAAAACAGAAGTGTGCTGACAACAAACAAAACTGTTGGGGCAGACGTCCCTCAAGTGAAGAAATGAACGTACGGCTGGGCTTCGGGCACGTAACATTGAGATTAACAAAATTGAAGGGACGCATATCCTCCGCAAATGGAAGGCGAAGAGCTTGCAGGTACTGAAATAACAATACCTTTTTGAAAGGTCTTCAGAAAAGGAAAATTAGGCTTGATCTTACGGGAAGATCCAATTCTTCATCTCTATGGGGTATTAAAGCCATTAGCTGTAGATGCTTGGCGGCATCAGGTGCATAGCGGCATATGGCAACAACGTCGTTTTCCAACATTGCAGAAATTAGAGATAAGGTCGTCAACATTGCTTCCTGAACACCAGAATTGACACCAGTTCCGTCCTCCCATTTCGTAAAAGAAAGTAATGTAAGTATTAAATAAATTAATGTAATATAGTATGCAATATATAGAATAGATTAATCAAGCGAGGCTAACCGAGTCTCGATCGGAAGTCTTTTTCTCCCATCCAGGGACGACAACAAACGAATTGCGACCGATGTAGTAGCATTCTCTGATCTGGAACAAATACTCCTGATCAAAGAATTCCGAGTTCCAAAGTGTTTATTGTAGCAGTTTGCTTTCGTATTAGTACAACAACAAAGTGCAAGCCGTTTCCTGTCGTCTGTGCGGTGCACACATTTTGGAGCTAAGTCTAAAAAGAACTTCATACAGAAGTAACTGAAGAATTCTCTTATATCCTCGTCCGAAATATTCCAACGGATTCTTTCTGGTTCTTTCAAATTCACTGTCGTAATTTGACACTGGTCGAAATTCTGGTATTGGTTTGACGTGGAACGTTTTTAACTAACGATCTTATTATCTTAGGGAATTAAAGGCATCACCCCACGAATCTGAGGTGGTACGGATTTCAGGTGGAGTATTCGTATACGGGATGGGAGACTACGGAGGGAGGGGTGGTTCCGTCCATTTCTTCCTAATTGCCGTAAAAAACGGCCCGGAAGATACGGCTTCATTCGTTTTGGCGCACCATTTTGTACAAGAGGTTCGATTGGAGCGCGCCAGTCTTGTGCGGCGCCGCATCTTCCGGGCCGTTTTTTACGGCAATTAGCAAGAAATGGACGGAATCACCTCCCTCTCCGTAATCTCCCATCCCGTATACGATTACTCCACCTGAAATCTGCACCACCTCAGATTCGTGGTATGCTGCCTTTAACCTAGGACATTTACACAGATGAAGATTTTAAATTTGAACCCGTTTCCTTTTTTACATGGGAAGACTATGATAATATATGTAAAGAAAACAGATGTCATTGAAAGTCAAACCCACATTTTCTTTCTTGGTGAACTGAATTAGTTTCATGCAACCGCGCTGCTCTCCTTCGTTGAAATTATGACCTTTGTATCGCTTTTCGTCATCTTCACCAATCGTCACCTTAGTATCTCCGAAGTAATGCACTACAAATAGAAAGCAAGAAATTTGATTTAAAAAAAAAAAAACTACAACGTCATCTAACAAATACTAGTTTGAGCACAGCCTCATACACAATTGCACCAGGCTCCAGGCCGTTTTGAACTCACTGTGGCATGGCACTCTACCCACAGGAAATACTTGCGAAATGGCCAGTACTTGTTGATGATTTAGAATTTCAAGATAAACAACGAATGCCAAATAACCTATGTGCCTGTTTGGAGATGGACAGTAGATAAATAGGCCTTACTGGCCTTGCTCAGGCTACCCATAAATGAATGCGCCAACCAACGTAGTTGGTTGCACTTCGCTATGAATTAAGAGTAATCAATGCGCTTGTTTCGACAATTTCTCTCACAACGCAACAATGTATGTAGAGAGAACTTAATGAACCAAACTGCGCGTTCAAATATTGGCAAAATTCGATATCGTGCGTGCTCTTCGCGCGCTGCTAGAAACTGCAAAATGCGTGCAAGGACCTCTCGCCGTCGCACGCCTTTGAGAATCTTATTAACAGCTTCCCTCCCTTTCACGCAGAAAACTATGGGAGCGAATTAGCTTCCAGTTCTATTTTCAGCCTTTATTGTAGCCTTTTTGCAACAACGACGTGAAGAAGAATATACCTTGAATTTTCTGATCCTTAGAGATGAGCTCTTTGAATTCTATTGAGGCGGAACCTCCAGTACCATCACCAGCCCTTACATTTGTCAAAAAACGAGACTGTCTGTGCATCTAAAGGATGACAGTAATAAAACACATGTTGAATCTTCGCAGTACTACTAAACAACAGACCTCGATTCCATGCTCGTCTACGAGTACGCTTTTAAGAGGGTTCTTTGCTGGAACTGCCTTCGTATACATAGCTAATGGAAGACGAATTCCTGGTGCAACCTCCCAGTTTTTTCGAATGGCCCGACTGTCGACAACTGGAGTTGTGAAGTGGTGAAGCGCAGAGACGGCATCCCAGAAAATTACAACAATTAGGAAAGGTAGTAATGGTTAGTAAAAAATTCTCGGAAACATAAATGCGATAGTCGGAGCCGGTGCTCTGACCCCCTTCACTTTTGAACGATTGGGGAAAGGACCTCCTTCACTTTTAGACGAATGGCGAGATTACCCCTTCACTTTTGGACGGCTATTGAAAGGACCCTCTTCACTTGAGCTGCACCCCGTGAGCTGAAAAAGAAACCTGAGGAAAGTGCGGTTTCTCCCTATCGCACCTATGCTCGGAAACAGTGCTAACTGATTTGCTGATGAATCTCAGACACGAGATTCACATTTTGTATTCACATTTTCAATGAGTTCAAACGTAACAAGAGTCAAAAGTTCAAATTTTCACCATTCCAACCATCATTTTTCTGCTCAAGCAATTATATTCAAAAGTAAGCAGCTGACACTACAAAGCACCGCATCATGAGCATTCCAACGTAAAGTTAAGGCCCGAAAACTGTGTGAAACATTTCAAATTACTATGTGATTCTTCTGAATTCTTTCCAACTCCAACTTCAAACTATCCCTCCCCCTTGCAATGATTCCTGAACCGATCGTTGCTTCATGGGCTTGGATCATGGGCAAATGAAGGACTCTAATGGAATGTTTGTTCTAACGGAGCAGCAATGGCAGGAGCACGGAAGGAGTAAAAAAAGACCCACATCGACGTTTCGAAAACCTTTATGAGCTAGTCAGATTTACACTTCGCTCAGATTATTTCTCTGGTTTCATCATCATTTTAGTCAACTTTCAACATTTGATTTCACTAGTATAACTTATTTTTTATTTCTTCTTTACTTCTCACTGGTGACGGGCCTTTCTGTCCCCACGAAATAAAAAAAAAACTGCGACTGCCACTACAAGAACATTTTAAGCAACACTTCGCTTGTGCCACATTCAGGTATAAAGGGGTGAAAACGACATGAAGCACGGTGTAGTTGCGTAAGCGGCTGCGCTCGAAGCGGTGCAGGCGGTGCGGTGAAGAAGGAGGTTGAAATTGACAGCTTACGCAACTACACCGCGCTTCACGTCGTTTTGACCCTACTATTGTTCTTTAATTAGTTTGTTACAAGAATTATTAAGCGACCAACTCGAAGCTATAGCTTGAGCCATCCGTCTTCTTGATAATGTCCATAATTTGTTTTTGACTTGACCGCGACTCGATGGAGTCTTCACTGATACCACTGGAATCATGTTACTAAGCATGTAAAAAGAAGTAGGCAGGGGAGAACTATGGAAGTTAGCTTGTAGGAACTTGAAACAACGCGCTAGACAAAGCTGTTTCTCTTCCAGCTAGTTTCAACTTTTTTGGAGAAAAAAGAAATTCAAAGACTGAGAAAACAATCTAAAAAGACATCAAACGATGTTACTGTTCCTCATACGCAAACCCAAAAGTGAAATTCTATGACGAAACATACACAGCTACAAGCGTGGCTTCCAGAGCGTTAATTCCATTTACCACTGCGGATACTTCAGAATCTCGATCACCACAGTCCGCCAAGCCATTGGTGAAGACCTAAATTTGTTGAAAAGTGCTGGAGACGAATTTTGGACCCAACCATTTCAAACCAACCAAGATACTTTTCGTTTCCACTGCGGCATCGCCGTCAGTCTGGTTATGTAAGAAATCTGTCGCAACGACTAGAGCATCGACAGCTGAACGAATAGATTTTAGAGGTATGAAACGTATGGCGACATCAAAACTAACCATTTCCGACGTTTTTTAGGTTATAATTCACTTCATGGTTGAGAAAACGAAGATGATCGAAACTTATTTTTGACAGGACCTCATCCTGCTGGAACACTCCGTTGATATCGAGATGGTTTTTTGTTTCTTCACAACCGAATAGAATAATTGAGCATCGATTCTTGGCTTGGGTGAAAATCTGGAAAAGAGAAGGCTTCGAGAAGAGGTGATAGGGTCGTAAATATTGCTCAGCGGGAATGTTTCCCTGGAGAAACCACTGGCTATCTGTCTATCTTTTCCGTTTTGGTATAGTTGCATATATGAAAGGATGAAGAGATTCACAACAATGTTTTAGGTCTTCCGTGGATCTTGATTAGGAAGAGAGGATTAACATCACAGGTGATGAGGACGATTGTCCCCAATACACTACACATTTCAGTGATTGCTTTTTTGTCTACGAGTAAAACAAGGCAAAAACTATTTGTTTTATCTCATTCAATTCTCATTTGAAATATTCCTAGGAAAAACCACGAAAACCTCGGCGTGGTGGTAATGCTGGACAAAACTTCACAGTAGAAAAATAAATCCCTCCCGTGAGGTACTATGGTATCGAATGTCGAAGAGTTGTACAAAGCGAAAAATAGACAACAAATGAAGCAATTTCTTCCATAAGAATACCTTTCTCGAAAGGATCCAATCAGCGGCTTCTTTTGCCATAGAAAAATGGCTTCTTCCATCGCACATTTCTTGCATTGAACGCCCACAATCGATGACTAGCACCAAAGCTCCATACTTGTCCTTCTTCAGTATTGTTTTCGTTTTTCCTTGCTGTTTCACTTTCTTTTCTTCGAACTCATCATCAGACATCCTTAAACGACAGCTGTGAATAGAATGTAACTACGTCTACTGTTCTCACTATATCAACGAAATTGTGACACTAGACGGCCTCAGGGAAAATGTAGTTGAGCAGGGGGCACTCAGTAACGCTCTTATTTCTCGAAGCTCTAACTTATAGCTTATATGTCATAGATCCTCTAAGAATAATGCTTAAGTATTAAGGCCCCGACTGATTTGATTATTTACTTAGAGAAATAAGGGCGCAACTGAGTGCACCCAACTACATTTTACTTGACGACCCCTAACATCTCACTTACATTTCCACCTACCTATGTGTCACTAACACCTAAAACGGCCCAGCAAAATTTGAAACTTGAGAAAACTCGAATTGAAATAATTTGAAGACGGTCTTCGGCGGGAATGAAAAGGAAGCATAGCCATGGCGCGCTCGTATGATCGACAGAGCGCAAAAATAATCTCAGCGAGCATAGTGACTTCATGACATTTTTGTTGCATTCGACTACACAACAAGTTAGAAATATGGGCGCCTCCTGTTGCTGTAGATGGTCGATGAGAGAAAAAACCAAACCTGCTGGATCAAATTGTCGTCCGGGTGGAATTGCGCCTGGGCGACAATTTAATCCAGCAGTTTTTGTTTTCCTAGATCACTGAGTCGTCACTACATTGCTACTGCATTCCAGCATCAAACCTTGTCAGTTCCCGGAAGAGCTCAGAGGCCGAATTTATATATTAAGGTCAAAACGACACGAAGCTCACTGCAGTTGCGTAAGCGGCTGCGCTCGAAGCGGCGCGGTGGAGTGTAGCGGTTAAAGTCGAGGTGGGAGGACATTTACTAGCACCATTCTTCGCTGCAGTTCGCTGAGCGTTTTTCATGTCGTTTTCGCCATACTTTACTCTTATCGTCACCTAGATGAACTTCTTTGGCCAATAGAAACGTTGAGTTTGGACTGTTCTTCTGCTGTTCGCTACCATTTCTCGAAAAGGACAACAAAGTCTGCTTAATCATTATGCAAGGAAAAGTCTGCCAAATTCGACTCTTTCTTGTCTAATCTTGCGCCTTTTTCGCCGACTCTCTTCATGGTAGATCACTCATCATTTCCTTTTAGAAGTTTTGCACTGTCGGGAAAATTTCTCAATATGCCGTGAGTAAAACCGTTGACCACATCTGAGTTTTGATCCAACTATCCAGCAATATGAATGCTGTTCAATACGATTTTTTTGTTTGAGTTAGCATAATCTTTAAGGCCTACGTTTCATTTAATCCTCTTACAAATGCGGCAGGGATTTAAAAAAAAAGTGTTCAGGAAACAGGTAACATAGAACCAAGAAAACAAGAAGATCTGTCATCGGTGGTTGAAGCATGAAATTTTAGATGAAGATATTTTTTGTTACACAACTGTAGTATTTCTCATGTGGATCCGACAAAAAAAGGTTAAGAAACTAGTTTAACCGTCAAAACGTCCAATATGCCGTAAAAAGTCGGCCGGTTTCGCTGAGATCACGAGACATTTTTGTGGCAGGGAATCCGCTCAATTTTGAAGTAGAACGAAGGAATTACAGAAGACTCGGCTACATAAAACATAAAGAATAACTTGGGCGACGTTGATCAACCTCTATCTGAAAACGCCTTCGTGTTCGACTTCAATTCAGAGTAGTTTGAGGTTCTGGAACGCGTGTTAGCTCATACAATGGCATCGATGTAGTAATCTGGTCTTTTTATAGTCTGAGATAAGTCTGGTACGAATTTCTCCTGACCTCAGAGGGTTTAAGAACTTGAAAAGTTCGACTTTCAATGAACCTCGGCATTGTTGAATTTATATTATCGAGTTTGATAAGCTGTACACGAGGTTGTTAAATAAATTTATTGGCTAATGTTTCGGCTATATCGCCTTCTTCAGGTTCTTCAGGTTTAAGAACTTGTTCATCACTAGGGCGGTGTCGAACTATCGATCGCGCCAGTAGCAGCCACACCCCCTACCGACTGTGCTACCTCAGCCATCTGATTCACCTGACTCCCATACTTTTGAGCGTATCGAAGCAAGAGAATACTTTGTCCTGTGAGTAAGACCTACTCACATCTTCCTACATTTTGCCAAAAGTTTCAAAGGTAACAAAATTCGAAGTTTCTGTAGCCTAGCGAGGTAAGCCGCTACGCAGCCGCCGAAACAAAAATCGGAGTAGAGAGGCGGTTCAGTCTCGTGCACGCATCCTTTCTTTTGCTTGCTGTATGGTCATTTGTTCTTATCGGTATTTGTGTATCTTATTGTTCGTACTTTTCGCTGTTCGTCTGTGTTGTTGCTGTTATTTTCCGCATTTAAGGTGGTATCTTCTAATTCGTAACTTGCAGAACCTTATGTCGTGTACTCGAACGGAGCCCGTCACGACTACTGAAACAGTAACTGGAGATCAGGTGAGATATAGAGATGTGTTGTGCTATCTCCATCCGTATTTGAACTTTCCGTTACTTGAGCTATGCTTCATATATTTTTTTATTTTACGAACAAGTATAAAACAAATCCTTTATTTAATTTTTTTTCATTTTTGTGAAATTGTGCGCTTATTAGCTATACAATCCCCACTTGTAGTTGTACCTTGGTATGAACAGCATAATAATGACTACTATACATACAACTTACATGAATCGATACACAATGATCTTTTCTTTGCTCCTTTCAGGGAATTAATTCTCTGACTACTTAGTTCGTTTTCTGCTCTATATCATTTCTGTCTGTCATCAGTACCCTATTTATTTTGTTGTTTATTTTTTTTCGTGCTTGAATATACAAGTGATAACATCACAGGTCGTAAAGCGTCAAATTGGTGCGCGTACGCCAGAAAACAGTTCAAGTTAGTACGCTGGTGCCTGAAAGCGTTGAGAAAGACTTCACGGAACGTGGTTGGCGTGACGGCGAAACTGGAATCTGCACAGTTGCCATACAATTGCTTTCGTTCAAATTCACACGAATGTACACCTGTACTTCGCATGCTCACTTCCCTCTATGTTTTCTTGTTATGCCGAAAAGGTTTAAAGGCATCACCCCACGAATCTGGGGTGGTACGGGTTTTGAGCCGGGTAATGCCTATGCGGGATCGTAGATTGTGGGGAAGAGGGTGATTCCGTCCATCTCTTCTTGTATCAGCGTAAACGGACGACCCCGGAACGAGCAAGAGTGGCGCGCTGCAATAAATCTACGACCCTTGTCCTGTATAGGCATAACCCACCCCAAAACCGTACGATCCCAGATTCGTGGGGTGCCTTTAAGACGGCAATAAAAGTTCCCAAGTTTGTCCCAATTTCATTGCGGAGAATGGGAAACATCTCCTGTCAGAAGGAATGGAGTACATATGCTCACGGATGTTGCTGAGTTATTGGCGCACCCCATTCAAGTGATATGATAACAAATCCATTTGAACTAACGAACCTTGATCTCTCCAGCTCTGCAATAATTATTGATCTGATCTAACAACGTTGCCTAGTGTAGAGATTGATTTTGAATGGTTGAAAAAGATGGGCGCAGTGCGATAAAATCATCAAGACCTTTGTGAGTTTGATATACGATGCGATAAGTTTTAAAATGCATGAACTCGAATGTACGAAGGTAGAAAATGGCTTTAACAATGAAGCGAATATTATTGGATTGGTTCCGCTTCCTATTTGTTGTAACATATCAGTTTCACTTTATTTCGTATACATCGTCGACTATCGATTCGGAGATTAAAACGAAAAACAATTTTTAGTTTACTAATCTGAGTCATACCCACCGCTGTAATTATCGAACAATGACATTGGGCTCTAAAATCAAGTTGGAGTTCGATACAATTTGATAGGGCTTCTTTTCCGAAACCAACACTGTTCATTTTAAAGCTGAGCATTGCAGGAGACATAAATTGAGATTTCTACAATGCCGAACTCTTTCTTTTCTGATTTCTTTCTCGGAAGATGTTTATCCTTCTCACTGAAACTGATAACAGGCCGAACTCGTCTTACACCTGCAGCAAGATGGTGAGCGACCGCATGTGAATTGGAGCACCGATACCGTGGACAACGAAAATATGGGAAAGAAGAAAAGTAAATGCTGTTGTATTTATAAGAAGAAAAAAGCGTGGGATGATGATGATGACAGCAGTGATGATTCGGTAAGTGCATTCTCTGTGTAATTTTCACGATTTCGCTCTTCACCATTGTACATCTAAGACTTTCACAGGATTGTGAGACCGGCAACTGTCGTGGTCATGTAGAAAAGAAGAAGGAAGGTCATAGTCCTCCCTCTGGTGGTGATGGTGCGGAACCTTGTCATTAAAACATTCCTTCATATTCTGCTACTAATTTCTAATAGATGCGCTCATTTCACTCATCCTTTGTATATTTTAAATATTCGTTTCGATGTTCATATGTTTTATAATACACTCTGAAAGAAGGATCACCGCCGCATTCCGAAAACCTCACTGTTTAAGTATTTTTGGTATAGTATTTGTTTCCGACTAGCTCTACCATAGTTCATTGTTCTCTCTAACTCCTCGTTTTTTTGGTCGTTTTGGTAATTTTTCCCTATAAAGATGAATTTAAACGAAATTTAATTTACCATCCTCCCTGATAGCATACATGCTAATGTGCTTTTGTTAGAGGATTGAGGTTTGATGATTACCACATTGTTGCGGAATTCTGTGCTCTGTTGCTGTGGTTCTTCTCTTTGATTAGTAATGTATATATGAGATAAAGAAAATAGCTGTGCAAGAATGAAGCACAATGGACAGTTAATACGAAATCAGTGAATGATCAATTTACCCCTTGTTCAGTTAAAGGCATCACCCCACGATTCTGAGGTGGTACGGATTTCAGGTGGAGTATTCGTATACGGGATCGTAGATTCAGAAGAGGGCGGTGATTAAGTCCATTTGTTCCTAATTGCGGTAAAAAAACGGCACGGAAGATAACAGCTTCGGGCGTTCAGGCGCGCTATTCTCTACAAGAGGTTCGAAAGGAGCGCGCCAGCATTGTGCATGCGCCGCATCTTCCGGGCCGTTTTTTACGCCAATTAGCAAGAAATGGACGGAATCACCCACCTCTCCATAATCTACTATACCGTATACGAATACTCCATCTGAAATCCGCACCACCTCAGATTCGTGGTATGCTGCCTTTGACATAGACTATTATTTCGATCACAATGACACTTGCCGACAATGACAATTTCGATCATAGGTGCGATAGGGAGGAGCCGATGCTCCTCAGGTGAGACCAGTCTGGCTCATGAGGTGCAACTCAAGTGCTTCCCTCGAGGATCCCTTCGCCAACTTTTCAAAAGTGAAGGTGGTCGGAGCATCGGTTTCGACTATCGCATGTATCATTTGGATGGTGGTAAGCTGGTTGGCAAATGTGGCAGTGTTATCAATGGACCTGCATTCTACATAGTATATGTTCTTCCTGGAGAAAATGACGTGCACAAATAACATCGTCTGTACGCGACAATTCTATGGAAATTATGAACCATTGGCAAATACTTCTGCCAGGACATCTACTGGAGAGTGGCTGTTGAACCCGCTCCATGCTCTATCTCTGTTGAGACGTAAAATACTGATACAGTTCTTCTCCTACCTTCCCTCCTTCCCCCTCTCCCCCGTATTTTATATGATTTGTGTGGACTACAAAATTGAAGTGCTCAAGGGCTTTTTTGAACACTCCCGTTTGTTTTGTTTTGAATTTACTGCATATACATTTCATAGCAGTGCAGAGATTATTTATTTATTCATTGCTGGAAGGTATACTTGCATCAGAGTATGTGTGACAAAAACTGCAATATTTTATTCAACGATCAATTTCATAAATGTTACGGATAGTAACATCGTTTCCGTTCGGTTTTTCCGTCGAAACTGTCATCCAGAAAATCTGTAAATTTTTATAAGGGTCGGTCACGGCACTACAGATGTTTGAGCCATCTCCAGTTGACCTTTCAATTGGTCCGTCCGTGTTCCGAACAAACAATCATCTTTATTCGTTTATTCAATCGAGATATTTGAAGACGTCGGTCTTCGGAAAGTGTATGCCGTCAGTTCTGCTGGAGTCTGTTATTTACGTGTTTTTATATAATTGGTCTCTTTAAAGGCATCACTCCAGGAATCTGAGGTGTGCAGATTTCAGGTGGAGTATTCTTGTAAGGGATGGTAGATTATGGGGAGGAGAGTGATTCCATCCATTTCTTCCTAATTGCCATAAAAAACGGCCCGGAAGATGCGGCGCGTGCACAAGGCTGGCGCGCTCCAGTCAAACTCCTTAGAGAAATTAGTGCGTCAGAACGCCCGAAGCCGAAATCCGTACCACCTCAGATTCGTTGGGTGATGCTTTTAATGGTGATAGATAGCAGAAACGTTGTTAGCGTGTCGCGCACTGCTTGAGTTGCTTCAGTTCTTCTTTATCTTAAGACGTCAGCATGACATCCTTGGCGAAGAGTAGTGTTCATGGCACTGCTTCAGAAGCAACCTAATCCTGATGTAGGCCGACGAAGACGGAGAATTCCGGCGACGTGTCGGCAGCCATTTTCACTCAACTTTTTGGTTCAGTGCAGAGGATCTGGATCTATCTGATCAGCTATTATGGGACTGCATATTGTTGTGAAGCTTACCAGATGACTTTATGCAGAGCGCGATCATTTTCTCTTCGTAAGCCGTGGAATGCGAGATGCAGAGGTTTTTGTTTCTCGAGATGCTTCTCATTTAGCGTTGATGGCATTGGTGGTGGCGCAGATGGTAGTGATAGCACTAGTTAGTGGTCAGATAGGCAATGTTTCAAATTCCGCGTCCAGAAATCTTTATTCGGGGAGACGCCAATCGAATCCACATGTAATTCCAGCACTAGATTGACTTAGTTCACCTATTCTCGGATAGGCGTTGCCGTGCTTCGTTTCCAGTCCATAGGCATTTTCTTCTTTTGTCACTTCGGTTCAGGGACTGTGTTAGTCATTTTCCAGGATTCCAATCACCTTACCTCCTCAGCCTGATAGTCTTTACCTGTCGCCTTTCCTGGCTTCATCGTTCCAAGGCCGATTCATATTCATCAGTCGTTATCTGCTGAACTGGCTGTTTGTAAGTAGGCCTAGAAGGATTGACGGATGGGGAAATTTTTCTGCTGAGACGCTCTTGAAGTACTTACCCCATTGGTCTAGCATCTTGTTTTGGTCCGTTCGAGGGGTCCATTCTCGTCGTTGGCGCCGCTCAACGCTCGACATCCTCAGCCTGGCGGTGGAATTTTCTCGACATCATCAGTCTGATATCTTGACAGTTAGTTGATAAGATGTTCGCCATGGCCTGTCTTGAGCCTCTTATAGATGTCATCATAGGGGCAGCCTTTGTTGCGGCCACCGCTTTCTTTGCATCCTTTCTCCCACTCTTGTGATTTTGCCGGTCATCCGGCGTTTTATTTGTGAGAAAGGCGTGATAGAATCACTTTTCCTTACTGACTTTGGTTTTTGCTTTCCCTGTCCATAGCTACGTCTGTTTCTTTATCGCGTTGGTCAACCTGTGTTGTACCGAGTACCTCGCTAACTGCTTCGATCCTACTACGACTTGTAAGCTGTCAAGTATCTCGGCAGATAGCAGTTGGATGTATGGATAAGAGTACGGTGCCGCGTTGTGCCTTTTCGCAAGCCATGACTTTTGTGTTATTGACAAGCTTCTGATCGTTGTGTCTTATTAACATGATTTCAGTTTCCATCCTACCGTTGTCGTTGTAGTGGGTGACAAGGTGGAGTTGTCCTGAAACCTTTTCTTTGCGATGACGAGTTTCTTGGAATCGGATAGCTTCAGAATGCGTTCGCCATCTTATCTCCGCGTTCCGTAGTAGAAACCGCTAAAACATCTATGGCAGCCCTTCATTGCTCCTACTCCTCCTACAACTTGTCTGTACTTATCTCGTCTCTAAAATAAAACATAGACTAATCATAATATTTCTTTAAGGTTATAATTGCTGTAAACTTTCGTGCTAAGGTAGAAAGATTAGAGGCTTTAATTTTGTGTGTTGGAAAAGTCGGAGAGAAAGACAAGGAAGGGTTGATTTTTCTGCTTTTTTTCCCTTTATTTTCTGAAGTTGTCGTAGAAGTATTCCTAATAGAACTTAACTAAGTTCTTCATTTCAGTTTTTTGGGCTTCAATACTCCAGCTTATAAACAAGAAGTAAAGGTTTCATTAAATATTCATTACAAGCTAAGCGGGCCACCCAAACAAAGTGACTTTCAGCAGATACCGAACAGTGTCATTGCGGATCCGCTTCCGACAACTCTTGCTGACCGTCATTTGCATCCTGACACTCCTCAGCCTCATCTTCTTCATCTTCGGAGCCTCCTTCAAATGCGGAATCATCTGAGAGGTCGTCTTTCTGAACTGTTGACCAGGGGTAGATCGATGTTCGCCGCCTCTGGTCTAAACAAGAGCAAATTATATGTGGGTCCTTTTCTAAGCACAGTTAACTATGATATGGATACCGTACCACGTTTGACTTAAAGACATCATTACACGAATCTGGGGTGGTGCAGATTTCAGATGGAGATTTCCTATACGGGGTCGTAGATTATGGAAAGGAGGGTGATTCCGTCCATTTCTCCCTAATTGCCGTAAAAAGTGGCCGGAACGATGCGGCGCATGCACAAGGCTGACGCGCTCCAATCGAACTCGTTGTAGAAAATAGCGCACCGGAAAGCTCTAGGCCGTATCTTCGGGCCGTTTTTTACAGCTATTAGGAAGAAATAGACGGAATCACCCCTCTCTCTCTAATCTACGATTCCGTATGGGGATAACCCACCTAAAACCCGCACACCCTAGATTCGTGGGGTGACGCTTTTAAAGTGATGGAGTTTCTTTCGTGCGAACAGTTTTGTTCTGTTTTTTTTTATGGAGGGAGTTAAGCCGAATCTATTTGGACACCAGACTGGAACCAGCGGTGCATGGTGCTTTTGCCATGGATCGCTACTGAGGATTTTATAAGAACTGCTACTACATATTTCAGACCCATCATTGATCATCCTTACATCCCAACTATATCACTTTTATGAGTGGTATGACTGCCGATCAAACGTGCGGGTTGATCCGTAATATAACTGCTATATTTGGGACAAAACGAAGCAAGGTGCGGTTGCTCAAGCGGATGCGCCTGAAAGGGTGTGGTGGAGCGTGGCGGTTAGGATCAAGAGGGGACCCTTGCTGGTACCATGCATTGCTGCAGTTTGCCAGGGTCCCACCTCGGTTCTGCCTTCTGCCCTCCAACTGCTGCCTGTATCGCACTGTTTCGAGCGCGTACGCAAATGCACCGCAACTACACTCGTGATTCATGTCGATTTGACCCGAATATTGTTGTGTGGATTTGCGGGAACCATCATGAGAATATTCTTGAAGACTCAGACACAAAGGACCCAAGAAAAAGTGTTCCTGACAAACCTCCTTTATCAATGGCTTCTTTTAGTTGAGCTGTTGAGTGCTTTTCTGGACTTAGCACCTTTGCTACTACGCGCAGCATTCGAGGAGTACCAAGACCAGAAAGACGGCACGTCTCTTCAAGTCCTCGTTCCTCCACTGCCGTTGTATCGGCCTTCTTGTCATTTTTCAGCATTTGTCTGGAAAGGAAAGAGAACTACATTACGAACGATTAATCCAGAATAGGGTCATTTCGTAGACTTACGCTGCTTTTCGTTTGAGTAGAATTTGCGCTTGAGGATAGTACTTGATGACGTCATTCAAGTCTTCTTTAGCCAAAACGAAAAGAGTCGCGTATCCTTTCGCTCTAATAGAGGCCGTTCTCCGATTATTGCCACCGATAGCTAACAAACTATAAAATGTAAGCGTAGTTAGGTGCACTCCCCAAATCCCTGAAGTCGTCCATGTTTTTTTGTGATATTTTTTTCTTCTCATAGATGATTTTTCTTCATAATTTTCTGCTTCACACATTAGGCTATTCATTCCATTATGAAAATGAAAAAGAGTGCATTCTGAACGGAGGAAATTGCTGAGATAGAGTTCAACGTAAGAGATTTTCCGAGAAGAAGTTCGTAGAGAGTTGCAGGTATTTGTTTGATGCCATAGATAGGATAATGGAAGTTGGACGTGTTCTTTGCATATCTTTTTCCCCAATTCTGATTTTTTGTAGTTTGGAATTCGCAAGGTGTTCTGGTCCGGGAGCTGCTAACGGATCATCAGGCAATGATCACCAGTCTCTGCATGTAGCACCCTAGCCGGTGACCGATGCAGTCTACGAAAAAACGCCCGAAACGCTTCGAAGTTGCACGGAGAACGAGAAAAATCACATCCAAAAGAGTGAAGTGGTTGTTTCTGGGAGGCCTGGGCTGGACAACCGTGCCACGCCCTTCCTACTGCCCAGGATCTTTGCCCCATCCGCTTATCACCTGTTCCGGGTCCGGAAGCAGCATCTGCGCGGAAAAAAATCTCAAAAACTCAAACGTACGACTTTTTACCGACGCAGCCCCTCTCCTTCAGGAAGAGCGGAATTGAGACTTCGCCCATTAACTGG
This sequence comes from Necator americanus, assembly GCF_031761385.1. Lineage (NCBI taxonomy): Eukaryota > Metazoa > Nematoda > Chromadorea > Rhabditida > Ancylostomatidae > Necator > Necator americanus. The sequence goes on from NC_087371.1 coordinate 28,200,168, forward strand.
CTAGATGGTAATTACATTGTGGATACTTGATTTGCACTAATAAATTTTTTTTTTTTAAATTTCACTTCAATACCGGAAAAAAGATATGTAAATACACAGTAATTAATAAGCGTCACGTATTGTCATTGCGAGAACGCATTATTTTTTGGAAGTTACTTTGGATTGTATTACTACATAACTCGTAATTATCTGAAATTAAACTTTGAAGGCGTTTGTTGTGGCAGATCACGTATGAAGCGCTCAAGAGTGTCGAAGGTGTCCCCGTACTGAACATTTTTTAAAATCTGGATAATGAGGGGGAATATATTTGTAATAAGGGATAAAAGAGGATAAAGTTAATCGTTAATCAATCCGCTTGGGATGCGCCAACGCGTTCACTTCAATTCAGAATCGTTTGAGGTTTGCGAACGTGTAACTGGCCTATACAATGAGTTGCGAGGGCTAGCCGATGTCCTCAGTCAGTGTTTTTATCCTCCCAGACAAGTCTGCTACCAATTTATCGACCCCAGAGGGATGAAAGGCTTGGTGAGCACTAGGGCGGATTCGAACCTCCGATCGATCGTGCAGGAAGCGGAACCTTTAACCGCTACACTGTCCTCATTAGTATGAAGTCTAAGATTCCAAAATTGATATTCTAGCTCAGACCCGTGAAGTATTTTAGATTCTCGTGGTCACGGGCTTCTCATCATCTAACAGTCGAATCGCAGAGCTTCGGGAAAAAATCACAGATCGTAAAAAAAAAGCTCGCGATCTTTTTCCTCTCTACATGTATGCGGTTTCAGGACAGATGCATAGTGGTCTTCTGCTGCTCTAACTCTGTTTATTGGTCGGAAGATGTTGTTTCGTTCTGATCAGTTGGATTACCTGATTTCGCCAAATACAGATCCTTGAGTTAACTCTGCAAACACGGTCTTATTGTTTTCTCCACCCACAACTTGGAGGACGCCTTGGTTGACTATATACATTTCCTTCCCTACGTCTCCCTGAAACTGTGTATGTTAGTGATTTTTCGAGGTTAAAGACATCACCCCACGAATCTTAGGTGGTACGGATTTCAGGTGGAGTATTCGTATGCGGGATAGTAGATTATGGAGAGGGGGTGATTCTGTCCATTTCTTCCTAATTGCCGTAAAAAACGGTCCGGAAGATGCGGCGCGTGCACAAGGCTGGCGCGCTCCAATCGAACTCCTTGTGGAAAATAGCGCGCCGGAACGCCCGAAGCCGTATTTTCCAGACCGTTTTTTACGGCAAGTACGAAAAAGATGGACGGAATCACCCCCTCTCCATAATCTACGATCAAGTATGCGAATACTCCACCTGAAATCCGTACCACCTCAGATTCGTGGGGTGATGCCTTTAAATCACATCTGTTCAAGCTCGTAGTTCTAAGGGAGTTGTTTTACAAGCAAATTTACAAAACTAACTAACTAAAAACATAAGAGACTGGAATTGAAAGAACATATCTAAACGTAAAAGGTGTCGAGTTACAATGTCAAGAAAATACAACTTTAACACTAAGACTGCGATTGGTTTCATCTTATCAAGTCCTTGGCAATAGTAGGAAAAAGTAAACGGAAAACAAAGTGACATATTTGTGGGGCAAGAAATTTTCTTCCGAATAATATAGAATAATTTGAAAAAGGTTTCACTTGAACGAGCATATTTCACTTTGGAATAAATTGGTCATGATTTATTCCTCAGCCAAATAGCTATCTTTATATTTTTTGCATGCAAAAAAATAATCCCTCGATTTTGATAAGAGATTTAGCGTGATAGGCGCAGGAATTGTGCTTCCTAATCTAAAAGTAAAGTTCAGCGTTCGCGGAAATCTTCAAAGTTGGGTTCTCTTCAATAGTATGTGGGAGTTTGTAGGTGTAGCCGATCAGAACTCCAGAAGCATGAGACTCCAGAAACATGAAGCATGGTGCCGTTGTGTAAGCGATAAGCGATTGCGCTCGAAGCGGCGCGGTGGAGATAGCGGTTGGAATCGAGGTGGGACCATCGAGAATTGCAGCAGTGAACGGAGGGACCGCTCGATCCTTACTGTCATTGCACTACAGATGTTTGAGCCATCTCCAGTTGACCTTTCAATTGGTCCGTCCGTGTTCCGAACAAACAATCATCTTTATTCGTTTATTCAATCGAGATATTTGAAGACGTCGGTCTTCGGAAAGTGTATGCCGTCAGTTCTGCTGGAGTCTGTTATTTACGTGTTTTTATATAATTGGTCTCTTTAAAGGTATCACTCCAGGAATCTGAGGTGTGCAGATTTCAGGTGGAGTATTCTTGTAAGGGATGGTAGATTATGGGGAGAGAGTGATTCATCCATTTCTTCCCAATTGCCATAAAAAACGGCCCGGAAGATGCGGCGCGTGCACAAGGGCTGGCGCGCTCCAGTCAAACTCCTTAGAGAAATTAGTGCGTCAGAACGCCCGAAGCCGAAATCCGTACCACCTCAGATTCGTTGGGTGATGCTTTTAATGGTGATAGATAGCAGAAACGTTGTTAGCGTGTCGCGCACTGCTTGAGTTGCTTCAGTTCTTCTTTATCTTAAGACGTCAGCATGACATCCTTGGCGAAGAGTAGTGTTCATGGCACTGCTTCAGAAGCAACCTAATCCTGATGTAGGCCGACGAAGACGGAGAATTCCGGCGACGTGTCGGCAGCCATTTTCACTCAACTTTTGGTTCAGTGCAGAGGATCTGGATCTATCTGATCAGCTATTATGGGACTGCATATTGTTGTGAAGCTTACCAGATGACTTTATGCAGAGCGCGATCATTTTCTCTTCGTAAGCCGTGGAATGCGAGATGCAGAGGTTTTTGTTTCTCGAGATGCTTCTCATTTAGCGTTGATGGCATTGGTGGTGGCGCAGATGGTAGTGATAGCACTAGTTAGTGGTCAGATAGGCAATTTTTCAAATCCTGCGTCCAAAAAGCTTTATTCGGGGAGACGTCAGTCGAATCCACCAACACTAGATTGACTTAGTTCACCTATCCTCAGATAGGTGTTGCCGTGTTTCGTTTCCAGTCCACGGGCATTTTCTTCTTTTGTCACTTCGGTTCAGGGACTGTGTTAGTCATTTTCCAGGATTCCAATCACCTTACCTCCTCAGCCTGATAGTCTTTACCTGTCGCCTTTCCTGGCTTCATCGTTCCAAGGCCGATTCATATTCATCAGTCGTTATCTGCTGAACTGGCTGTTTGTAAGTAGGCCTAGAAGGATTGACGGATGGGGAAATTTTTCTGCTGAGACGCTCTTGAAGTACTTACCCCATTGGTCTAGCATCTTGTTTTGGTCCGTCCGGGGGGTCCATTTCCGTCGTTGGCGCCGCCCAGCGCTCGACATCCTCAGCCTGGCGGTGGAATTTTCTCGACATCATCAGTCTGATATCTTGACAGTTAGTTGATAAGATGTTCGCCATGGCCTGTCTTGAGCCTCTTATAGATGTCATCATAGGGGCAGCCTTTGTTGCGGCCACCGCTTTCTTTGCATCCTTTCTCCCACTCTTGTGATTTTGCCGGTCATCCGGCGTTTTATTTGTGAGAAAGGCGTGATAGAATCACTTTTCCTTACTGACTTTGGTTTTTGCTTTCCTGTCCATAGCTACGTCTGTTTCTTTATCGCGTTGGTCAACCTGTGTTGTACCGAGTACCTCGCTAACTGCTTCGATCCTACTACGACTTGTAAGCTGTCAAGTATCTCGGCAGATAGCAGTTGGATGTATGGATAAGAGTACGGTGCCGCGTTGTGCCTTTTCGCAAGCCATGACTTTTGTGTTATTGACAAGCTTCTGATCGTTGTGTCTTATTAACATGATTTCAGTTTCCATCCTACCGTTGTCGTTGTAGTGGGTGACAAGGTGGAGTTGTCCTGAAACCTTTTCTTTGCGATGACGAGTTTCTTGGAATCGGATAGCTTCAGAATGCGTTCGCCATCTTATCTCCGCGTTCCGTAGTAGAAACCGCTAAAACATCTATGGCAGCCCTTCATTGCTCCTACTCCTCCTACAACTTGTCTGTACTTATCTCGTCTCTAAAATAAAACATAGACTAATCATAATATTTCTTTAAGGTTATAATTGCTGTAAACTTTCGTGCTAAGGTAGAAAGATTAGAGGCTTTAATTTTGTGTGTTGGAAAAGTCGGAGAGAAAGACAAGGAAGGGTTGATTTTTTCTGCTTTTTTTCCCTTTATTTTCTGAAGTTGTCGTAGAAGTATTCCTAATAGAACTTAACTAAGTTCTTCATTTCAGTTTTTTGGGCTTCAATACTCCAGCTTATAAACAAGAAGTAAAGGTTTCATTAAATATTCATTACAAGCTAAGCGGGCCACCCAAACAAAGTGACTTTCAGCAGATACCGAACAGTGTCATTGCGGATCCGCTTCCGACAACTCTTGCTGACCGTCATTTGCATCCTGACACTCCTCAGCCTCATCTTCTTCATCTTCGGAGCCTCCTTCAAATGCGGAATCATCTGAGAGGTCGTCTTTCTGAACTGTTGACCAGGGGTAGATCGATGTTCGCCGCCTCTGGTCTAAACAAGAGCAAATTATATGTGGGTCCTTTTCTAAGCACAGTTAACTATGATATGGATACCGTACCACGTTTGACTTAAAGACATCATTACACGAATCTGGGGTGGTGCAGATTTCAGATGGAGATTTCCTATACGGGGTCGTAGATTATGGAAAGGAGGGTGATTCCGTCCATTTCTCCCTAATTGCCGTAAAAAGTGGCCGGAACGATGCGGCGCATGCACAAGGCTGACGCGCTCCAATCGAACTCGTTGTAGAAAATAGCGCACCGGAAAGCTCGAAGCCGTATCTTCGGGCCGTTTTTTACAGCTATTAGAAAGAAATAGACGGAATCACTCTCCTCTCCCTAATCTACGACTCCGTATTAGGATAAACCACCTAAAACCCGCACACCCTAGATTCGTGGGGTGATGCCTTTAAAGTGATGGAGTTTCTTTCGTGCGAACAGTTTTGTTCTGTTTTTTTTTATGGAGGGAGTTAAGCCGAATCTATTTGGACACCAGACTGGAACCAGCGGTGCATGGTGCTTTTGCCATGGATCGCTACTGAGGATTTTATAAGAACTGCTACTACATATTTCAGACCCATCATTGATCATCCTTACATCCCAACTATATCACTTTTATGAGTGGTATGACTGCCGATCAAACGTGCGGGTTGATCCGTAATATAACTGCTATATTTGGGACAAAACGAAGCAAGGTGCGGTTGCTCAAGCGGATGCGCCTGAAAGGGTGTGGTGGAGCGTGGCGGTTAGGATCAAGAGGGGACCCTTGCTGGTACCATGCATTGCTGCAGTTTGCCAGGGTCCCACCTCGGTTCTGCCTTCTGCCCTCCAACTGCTGCCTGTATCGCACTGTTTCGAGCGCGTACGCAAATGCACCGCAACTACACTCGTGATTCATGTCGATTTGACCCGAATATTGTTGTGTGGATTTGCGGGAACCATCATGAGAATATTCTTGAAGACTCAGACACAAAGGACCCAAGAAAAAGTGTTCCTGACAAACCTCCTTTATCAATGGCTTCTTTTAGTTGAGCTGTTGAGTGCTTTTCTGGACTTAGCACCTTTGCTACTACGCGCAGCATTCGAGGAGTACCAAGACCAGAAAGACGGCACGTCTCTTCAAGTCCTCGTTCCTCCACTGCCGTTGTATCGGCCTTCTTGTCATTTTTCAGCATTTGTCTGGAAAGGAAAGAGAACTACATTACGAACGATTAATCCAGAATAGGGTCATTTCGTAGACTTACGCTGCTTTTCGTTTGAGTAGAATTTGCGCTTGAGGATAGTACTTGATGACGTCATTCAAGTCTTCTTTAGCCAAAACGAAAAGAGTCGCGTATCCTTTCGCTCTAATAGAGGCCGTTCTCCGATTATTGCCACCGATAGCTAACAAACTATAAAATGTAAGCGTAGTTAGGTGCACTCCCCAAATCCCTGAAGTCGTCCATGTTTTTTTGTGATATTTTTTCTTCTCATAGATGATTTTTCTTCATAATTTTCTGCTTCACACATTAGGCTATTCATTCCATTATGAAAATGAAAAAGAGTGCATTCTGAACGGAGGAAATTGCTGAGATAGAGTTCAACGTAAGAGATTTTCCGAGAAGAAGTTCGTAGAGAGTTGCAGGTATTTGTTTGATGCCATAGATAGGATAATGGAAGTTGGACGTGTTCTTTGCATATCTTTTTCCCCAATTCTGATTTTTTGTAGTTTGGAATTCGCAAGGTGTTCTGGTCCGGGAGCTGCTAACGGATCATCAGGCAATGATCACCAGTCTCTGCATGTAGCACCCTAGCCGGTGACCGATGCAGTCTACGAAAAAACGCCCGAAACGCTTCGAAGTTGCACGGAGAACGAGAAAAATCACATCCAAAAGAGTGAAGTGGTTGTTTCTGGGAGGCCTGGGCTGGACAACCGTGCCACGCCCTTCCTACTGCCCAGGATCTTTGCCCCATCCGCTTATCACCTGTTCCGGGTCCGGAAGCAGCATCTGCGCGGAAAAAATCTCAAAAACTCAAACGTACGACTTTTTACCGACGCAGCCCCTCTCCTTCAGGAAGAGCGGAATTGAGACTTCGCCCATTAACTGGCTAGATGGTAATTACATTGTGGATACTTGATTTGCACTAATAAATTTTTTTTTTTTAAATTTCACTTCAATACCGGAAAAAAGATATGTAAATACACAGTAATTAATAAGCGTCACGTATTGTCATTGCGAGAACGCATTATTTTTTGGAAGTTACTTTGGATTGTATTACTACATAACTCGTAATTATCTGAAATTAAACTTTGAAGGCGTTTGTTGTGGCAGATCACGTATGAAGCGCTCAAGAGTGTCGAAGGTGTCCCCGTACTGAACATTTTTTAAAATCTGGATAATGAGGGGGAATATATTTGTAATAAGGGATAAAAGAGGATAAAGTTAATCGTTAATCAATCCGCTTGGGATGCGCCAACGCGTTCACTTCAATTCAGAATCGTTTGAGGTTTGCGAACGTGTAACTGGCCTATACAATGAGTTGCGAGGGCTAGCCGATGTCCTCAGTCAGTGTTTTTATCCTCCCAGACAAGTCTGCTACCAATTTATCGACCCCAGAGGGATGAAAGGCTTGGTGAGCACTAGGGCGGATTCGAACCTCCGATCGATCGTGCAGGAAGCGGAACCTTTAACCGCTACACTGTCCTCATTAGTATGAAGTCTAAGATTCCAAAATTGATATTCTAGCTCAGACCCGTGAAGTATTTTAGATTCTCGTGGTCACGGGCTTCTCATCATCTAACAGTCGAATCGCAGAGCTTCGGGAAAAAATCACAGATCGTAAAAAAAAAGCTCGCGATCTTTTTCCTCTCTACATGTATGCGGTTTCAGGACAGATGCATAGTGGTCTTCTGCTGCTCTAACTCTGTTTATTGGTCGGAAGATGTTGTTTCGTTCTGATCAGTTGGATTACCTGATTTCGCCAAATACAGATCCTTGAGTTAACTCTGCAAACACGGTCTTATTGTTTTCTCCACCCACAACTTGGAGGACGCCTTGGTTGACTATATACATTTCCTTCCCTACGTCTCCCTGAAACTGTGTATGTTAGTGATTTTTCGAGGTTAAAGACATCACCCCACGAATCTTAGGTGGTACGGATTTCAGGTGGAGTATTCGTATGCGGGATAGTAGATTATGGAGAGGGGGTGATTCTGTCCATTTCTTCCTAATTGCCGTAAAAAACGGTCCGGAAGATGCGGCGCGTGCACAAGGCTGGCGCGCTCCAATCGAACTCCTTGTGGAAAATAGCGCGCCGGAACGCCCGAAGCCGTATTTTCCAGACCGTTTTTTACGGCAAGTACGAAAAAGATGGACGGAATCACCCCCTCTCCATAATCTACGATCAAGTATGCGAATACTCCACCTGAAATCCGTACCACCTCAGATTCGTGGGGTGATGCCTTTTAAATCACATCTGTTCAAGCTCGTAGTTCTAAGGGAGTTGTTTTACAAGCAAATTTACAAAACTAACTAACTAAAAACATAAGAGACTGGAATTGAAAGAACATATCTAAACGTAAAAGGTGTCGAGTTACAATGTCAAGAAAATACAACTTTAACACTAAGACTGCGATTGGTTTCATCTTATCAAGTCCTTGGCAATAGTAGGAAAAAAGTAAACGGAAAACAAAGTGACATATTTGTGGGGCAAGAAATTTTCTTCCGAATAATATAGAATAATTTGAAAAAGGTTTCACTTGAACGAGCATATTTCACTTTGGAATAAATTGGTCATGATTTATTCCTCAGCCAAATAGCTATCTTTATATTTTTTGCATGCAAAAAAATAATCCCTCGATTTTGATAAGAGATTTAGCGTGATAGGCGCAGGAATTGTGCTTCCTAATCTAAAAGTAAAGTTCAGCGTTCGCGGAAATCTTCAAAGTTGGGTTCTCTTCAATAGTATGTGGGAGTTTGTAGGTGTAGCCGATCAGAACTCCAGAAGCATGAGACTCCAGAAACATGAAGCATGGTGCCGTTGTGTAAGCGATAAGCGATTGCGCTCGAAGCGGCGCGGTGGAGATAGCGGTTGGAATCGAGGTGGGACCATCGAGAATTGCAGCAGTGAACGGAGGGACCGCTCGATCCTTACTCGATCGTAACCGCTGCGCTCCACCGCAGTGCTTCGAGCGCAACCGCTTACGTAACTGCACAGTGCTTCATGTCGTTTTGACTCCACTATACGTGACCGTACCGAGCACTATATCGTTTTGACCCGACCACAACTAGGGCGGACAAGACCTAGGGTATTCCTTGATCAAAATTCTAGAGTTCCGAAGGAGGACACAATGAAGAATGGAGCAGGCAGTCAGATGTACAGGTGCGGAAGAAAATTCATGGGGAATGACACAATTCCTCAATATAGAGTGTTTCACATGAAATCAATGCCGGAAGGACGGGAGTAAGGGGATCAAACCATGGAAGTAAGCAATGATTTTTGGAGTGTGCTTTGCATGGAATCGCTCATAACACAACGTATTTCTGCTGCTGTTTGAAAACGAATTGGACGTCAGAACGTCAATGCAGCACTAGAATCGAAGCAGATGAACGTGAAGACAAAATCAGAATGTCACAAGAAAAAAATGTTCTGTAGCAGAAGTGTATCGACTAGCTCAAAAAAACCTTCAGGATCGTTTGGCAACGTTGTCCTAGTAAAGTAATAGTGATATAATGATTCTAAATAAAAAAAAACTCCCCTTTCTACAAATCATATCTCCCGGAAGGAAAATCACAGGTCTTAGCTTGAGTACGAGATCCCTTAGAAGGGCACGGTCACAATCCTGGAAATTGTGCAGCAGGATGGGAGAATAAAATTAATTTTATAATTAAAGTAGACTAACCTGGAAAAGTTGAACTTTGCTGAGTGTGTTATAGTGTACCGAAAGCGCCAAATCTGTCTGAAGTTTCAGCGGAAGCTTCTCAATAAGTTTCTTTTCATCTAAAAATAATTTTTACGATTAGAATTGAGCTTAACTATGAGGCTGTGAGACAATACCGAGAGTTTTTTGCTGTTCCCATGTGTAGATGAACCAGTCACGAACACGATTAGTAAGCTCTTTCGGTAGCCCTAGACGTTTGCACTCGGACAATGCCATATCCATTTTTCGTCGATACTCTTCTCGCGTGCGATTAGCGTTGGATACGATATCACGGATCTGAGTTGGAGTGGTTTCTTTGGAACTTGTCCAACAGCTCTCTCTGAGGGCAGCATGCCACGAAGTTGACAATGTTGGGAATTTTCTTCGAAAAAATAGGGTCAGTGGTGTAGATCACGAGTATGAGCACGATAGTGCTTAAGTCTCCCCATCCAATTCGCGTGGGAAATTGCCCTGTCAGTCGAAATTTATTAAGAAGCACCTCACCTTTGTATGTATTTATACAGCGGGTTTGGCATTAGCGTATTTATTTCATCCACATGAGTGTTCTGCTGAAGAAATGTGTTTCCGTTCGCTACCAAACGCGGCGCGCATGCAGGCGTGGTGCGTTATGAGGTGGTTCGTAGGGGAATTCGACCGACAACGCTATTTTCCTCGCCGTTGTTCAGGACAATTAGCGCAGAAATGGGCGTGATCGTGCTCATACTCGTGATTTACGCCCACCTAACGCTATCTTGTTGGCGATGTTGGAGAGATTCCAACATCGCCAATTTTGTGGTATGGTGCCTCGTTAATCGTACCTGTCCGAGCAGAAGAGCAAACACGAACACTCCCATCATCCAAGAGCAAGTCATGTAAACGTACCTGGAAGCGGAGGATCCATTAAATCTTTGTCTTTCTTTCTATACATAGTTGAATCACCTCGACATTTCAAGTTTCTCTTGCATACTCAATCGTTTTGCATGGAATCATTACCTTATTTGAAGGTAGCATATCACGAAATCGACGTAGCGCGGAAACCTGATAGAAAGCATAGAGTTCGGGCTGTAGATTACGAATATGAGCGCCCCCCCCCACTCAATTTCCATCCTAAAAAAATCCTTTTATCATCTTAAAAATGGCGTGGGAACAGCGTTTTTTTTCCAACGAGGCACGTTAGGACGCGCTACCCCTGAGTCATCATTAATCTTCGACCGCTTGCTCGTGGGGATGCGGAGCGTGTACAGTGTTCCAAATGATGTCACAGGAACGAACGCCGTTTTCCACCCCTCTTTTAAGGACATTCAGCTAGTGCACGCTAGTATCCGTGCATCCCTATCCCTATATTCCTATCAGGTTTCCACATTGCGTCAATCTCCTGATAGGCTGCCTGTGAAAAAAAAAACACCGCAAAATCTGCAAATACTGCAACCGGACCGATCTTCAATCGATTGCCATTTTTTGTAAGTGAGATGGATGAACTACAGCAACACATAACGGTTCATTCATTATTCCCTTTTTCCCTATCCCTACTGGAATCCCAAGTTACAGAACCACTTGAAAGTTTGCGTAGTTAGCGAAATCTGTTTATAATGTTTTAGGGAACAAATCAAGGAACAAATCAGACATACTCAATGACGTTAGTAGGCGCCGGATTGTTCCCAGTTGATGTGGCCACCGCTGCAGTAAAGTAGAAGCATCGTATGTACGCATTTCCTGGATGGTTGGTCTTCCATGAAGAACGAACAAATCGAGTCATTTCTTCTACCATGAGAATCGTGTTGGGATCCTTGCAACATACCTTGATTATTGTACACCCACTTGTTAAGGTACCATTTCCCGTTTTCGTGATAGGCAATTTGTCCAAACGCTTGCCATGCGCTTAATAGGTAGTAAATACAGCTGTTGCAATGAATAATGTAGATCATGTAGGACAACGTACGGGTAACTCTGGAACGTATTCGTTTGATCACAGTGAAAACAATGGTTATTGATTACCACAAGTCATGACAATTTACCTGATAACAGAAGGAGAAGAGAACGAGTTATCAAGCAGGTCGAACAATTGCCAAAACGAAGGTATCTGTAAGATGAATGTTGGTCCTGTGACGAAGAAGACGACGTACGGTCGCTCTGCTCGCTGAACGAGCTCGACCGGCGTCGCGTGGCGCGGCGGCCGTCCCCACAGTGCAGGTTTTTTCTCCGCTTATGCTTTCTTTCCTTCATAACGTGCTCCGATCGGACTCGCCACACGCTCGCACGCAGTTGAACACGTTTGGCACCGACTATAAATCTCACCTTGGTCACTTTGTTCAGGCGCCAGATTGGTGTCGGTCCGGAGTAGATGTAGATGAGGTCAGTAGGAATCATTGCAATAAGATCTAGTTTGAATATTGAGCTCATCAGGTAATGCTTCAACGTCTCATCACGTGATTTCTATAACATTGAGAAGACATCAACCACAATCGATGACAATTCGAAACTATAGTCGGGTCAAAACGACATGAGTTACGAGTGTGGTTGCGGTGCATTTGCGTACACGCTCGAAACGGCGCGGTGGAGGCAGCAGTTGGGACCGAGTTGGGACCGTCGCAAACTGAAGAGATGGGTGGTGCCAGAGAGCAATGGTTTCACCACGCTCCTAGCCGCTACGCTCCACTGCAGCGCCTCGAGAGTAGCCGCGTACGCAATTGCGTACGTGCTTCAAGTCGTTTCGATCATAGTATAGCATAGAGATCTCTACGTGGAATTTGAAGCTCTATAGTCGGGTCAAAACGACATGGAGCACGGACATTTTCGCAAGCGGCTGCGCTTGAAGGGTAGCGGTTGGGATCGTGTAAGGATCCTCGCAGCCGCCAACCACCTCTGCAATTCGCCATGGTCCTACTTCGATTCCAACCGCTGTCTCCATCGCGCCGCTTCCGAGCACGGCCGCTTACGCAACGCTCCGAGATTCATGTCGTTTTGACCCAGCTGTAACCATCTACCTTTTTTTATTCTTTCATAACCATTTATTATTTTTAAAATACATAGAACTTACTACAGATATTCCTCCTTTCATGAATCTAAGCCTCGGCTTTATAAGCACCATGTCTATGAAGTAGATAAAATCACACGTGTAGTCGAGAATTAACCAGTAGATCAAATTTGATTTAGTTTGATAGGGATAGGAACTTCTCAGCGGTATACAGTAAGCATTGTAGAGAAAAGCTGTGGTGACCAAAAACAGCCATGTCATGTAGAATCGACCTAAAAAAAATGGCGTTTATGAAGTAAATTTGGAGTTCAGAACCCGTATCTAATATTTTACCATTTGGGAGGATAAATACGATGGGAACAAAACCGACGGTGATTTCTTTTTCCAGTAGTGCTATCCGCTATTGATTAGTTACCTTGCTGATGCAAACTCGATGCAACGGCACATCTTCACTGCGGGACCTAACCATTTGTCGCAGAAAAATCTTCTGTGCTAAACTTCTGCTTGGAAGCGTATTTCAGCAGCGTGATTCCTTTGCCCCAAGTGGGGGGGGGGAATTTTTATTGAATCTCAATGCGTCCTGCCGAGGCACATTTTTTCTCTGGAGCGCTTTTATCCAACTGGGAAAATTTTGTTGGATACGGGTTCTGGATGGGCCCAGTAAAACAGCAGCATGAGATGAGGCTGCCGCTATATTTCGTCGCTAACATCTACGACTTAATTTTTGATGGATATTGATTGCGGATAGGATTGCCATGAAAATCGGCTGTGATCAGCCCAATCAATGTTTATCAACTATGAAATCTATAATGCTGATCTCTTCACCGCCAAAGGCCATGGAGTACAGCAGCAATCCGATAAAAATAGAATCTCAGTAAAAATCGATTGCGAATCACCACAGAAGATACCAACCATAAGGATGAAGACTTTCTGGTAACCACCATCGTCCCTTGTTCTCTTCTCCTTCGTCCTGTGTTCCACCCTGAACGATCAGATACCATCGTCTTTTCCTGAATCGTCTATCGAATACGATCAATTGCTACCGTACCTGCAGCCCGATAAGAGACATAAGGCTTGGCCGATGTTCTTCCGTAGGTACACCGGCGGAAGACATCGAGAACGAGTCTTCCGGTGTCTCCTTGATCAAAGTCTCCCGTACAGCTGACGTTCGACGTTGCACCTGGAAGGATTTTAACGGATATCGCTTCGAAGAACACATTATAACAGGATGTTTTTCTTGTTCAGTAAAAATGTAAATATGCATGCAAATAATAAATAAGTATAGTAATAGTATCTAATAAATATGCAAGTAATAATAATATAATATAATAACAAATAGTAGTAAACAAATCACAAAAATAAAATAAATAATAACTCAATAAATATGTGATTATATATATAAATAATAACTTTCATGGTAAATAGATCTATTTTATTTATTTCACATTGTTTTCGGATAGAGGAACAATTTGCTAGATCACGTTTTCCGAAAATATCTCATCAAAAACAAAGGGTGAGCGAAGACCTCACACGTGACCTCGTCGTTTTTTCCATTGAGTTTCTTTCTAAACTCTATTTGAACTGTGATAAGCTCTCTGTTCAGAAAGGTAATTTTAGGTATATTTTGGGTATTCTAGGTATATTTTCTAAAGAAATTTTACTTTTCGCTTTATTTATTTTATTCTTATTTATTGTAAATATTGAGCCTTACTTTCCAAAAAAAAAGAGCCGTAAGATTATAATTCTCATCAATGTTTCTTCTCTTACAGATGGAAATCGTGCTATGTAGGAGTTGAAGTTTGCCCGACTTACATCCCGAATGTATATATGTATCAACCCATAGAATCAGATAAAACAGAATTAAATTGTTAATTTGAACAACACGTTTTTTTTTCAGTTTTGAAATCAACAATCTGTGTTTTAATGGATTTTAAGCTCGTACCTCCTTAGCCATTGTATGCAGCCGTTCCTTCATTATGAACGATAGATGAGATTGCAGATCGTCATCACTAACACTTTTCGCGGATGGAGATGGTGGTGGGAAAGAACCGTCAAAGTCCAATGTTGCTGCAAAAAATGATTACTTTAAAGATTCGATCATATTGATTTTTCGATGAGTTGTGGTTTAGCGAAATAGTCCTATTAGAAGAGCACTTCATTAAGCAGATTTCCAATGAGTGTTGAATTTTCTTCAACTCTGTTTTTTTTTTGAATGTTCCCTTTTTATTACGCAAACACATACTGAGTTGGTAGTATAAACGCATTTTCTCATTCTATAATTTTTGTAATTTCATTTGTAGTTTTTTTATTTGTTCATTCATTTGCGGGGATAAGTTGTTGCTCTTGAAGTTGGACATGAATTTTGAAATTAACGATCATAAAAAACTAGAAATTAGAAAAACATCTATTAAAACTAGAACCAATATATTGACAGGACGTTGAAGACCTAATAAAAAGATTCGTTTAAAAAATAAAAAAAAACTAAAAATAAATTGAGATCCCAAGGAAACATGAATGCTAGATTTTCTAGATTCATCGGCCGATATATCTCGGCTCACTTTTTTCAATGAACGGATTTATAGAGTAGCACACTCTTTCCACTCTGCAATTGCTAAACTTTCAATTCTCAACAATGTAAAAGTGCAGAAAGCGATATGTGCCTGTTACAACCCGTTGTTTATAATATAGTTGAGATTTTGTTTACTGTTATCCCAGTAAACATTTCAGAGCTCGTTCAGGAGATCAGCGTACGAATTCGTTTCAAAATCTTTTATAAGTATCCAGAACTATCTTACGGATCTGTTGTCCATCCTCGTCCTCAACTTGAATGGCTACTGGTTGTGGAATAGGCGGACGAGAGGCTGACGGGCTGTAAATGTTCAATTTTCAATCATAAACCTTTTATTTTGGGACAACATAGCAAATAAAAATGGAAATTAAAATGAAATATGAGTATAACGGTATAAGAATGGTATAAGAATAGAATAATAATACAAATTATATAAATTATCACCTATCTGTGCTCCTGGGACTGTAATCATCAGGAACCTCATCAAGTTTCTGAGGTTGAGACTGCTTCTAAAAACAGAGTCAACTGAAATCATCAAAGGGTAGTGATTCGAGGTGAGGTTAAGGTTTTAAGCTTACGTGTCGGTCAAGTACAAGAAATCGACGGCGTCGAAGACGTTCGGAGACAGAATCTAGCGACTCATCCATGGTTGTCCTTGAAAAAAAAAGAAAATCCGCGGAAAACGTACAGTAATGCTAGTGCTCTTTGAAAAAATATGTGAACAAGGTAAGAATTCAAAAACGAAAACCTCGAATGGATCTAAAAGAAGGTGACTAGCTTGAATTTATTCATTTATGAAGTGACTTCGATTTGCACGCATTAATTGTTAGTCGTTAGGTGGCGAGAACTAATATCTTGAAGATGTTCAGTTCTTCTGCAGAAAAAAAACAAAAAAAATATGCTACGTGAAGTATTAAAACTACTTCATACTGGTATAAGCAAATTTCGAGGATAAATCCACAAAATCCTTTCTGCCATTAATTAGTCATTTGCACAACAGCGCGCTTTTTTTTGTTTGTCTGGCGCCAATCGACTTTTACGAGCTGTATTTGAAATAATAAAAATTAATAATAAACCTATTATGAACAGAGTAACTTTAAAAAAATCCATCACCCCCCGCGATAAGAAAAACTAGCGGCTCACCGTTGAGCTGAGCTGTCCACAAAGGTTTAATGACAGTATTCATACCATTAAAGGCAACACCCCACGAATCTGAGGTGGTGCAGATTTCAGGTGGAGTATTTGTATACGGGATGAGAGACTATGGAGAGGGGGGTGATTCCGTCCATTTCTTCCTAATTGCCGTAAAAAACGGCCCGGAAGATGCGGCGCCGCACAAGTCTGGCGCGCTCCAGTCGAACTCCCTGTAGAAAATGATGCGCCAGTACGCCTCAAGCCGTATCTTCCGCGCCGTTTTTTGCGGCAATTAGGAAGAAATGGACGGAATCACCCCCCTCTCGATAGTCTCCCATCCTGTATACGAATACTCTCACCTGAAATCCGTATCACCTCAGGTTCGTGGAGTGATGCCTTTAATGCAAGGCTTTATCTTATCTTAATCAATACGGATTAGCATTCTTGAGCCTGTTTATTCCTTATGCCTATCTATTTTCAAATTAGAAGTAGAACAAGGCTCATGCTGGTGAGGTTACCGCGTAACTAAAAAAATAAAAAAAAAGATGAAAATGCCATGCTATGTATGCTAGTGGATGATGCTTGGGATTTTAATGAACGGGAGGAAACTGTAATGAGTTTCATCCAAAATCTTTTGTCGTTGTTTGGATAAATTTTACGAATCTATTAGTAATATGACCACACATGTACCTACAACAAATTAGTTCTAGAAAATTGCAGAGGAGAATTCTGGCGATGCTCTCCGACCTAGTCATTCTATAAAAGGATAAAGGGTAAAGTTTCTGGCGTTAATCAATCCGCTTGGGATGCGCCCCCACGTTCACTTCAATTCAGAATCGTTTGAGGTTTACGAACGTGTGTCTTTATTGCTTATACAATGACTTGCGGTGGCTAGCCGATGTGTCAAGTCAGTGCTATCCTTTATCCTCCCAGACAAGTCTGGTACCAATTTATAGACCCCGGAGGGATGAAAGGCTTGGTGAGCACTAGGGCGGATTCGAACCTCCGATCGATTGTGCAGTAAGCGGAACCTCTAACCGCTACACTACACCCGCCCTTAGTCATTCTATATTCTGCACTTTTTATATAATAAATAGATTACTTAAAGGACTGCAGAATTTATGTACCTATTATCACATGTATCTTAATAATAAGGGGCGGGTGTGGTGTAGCGGTTAGAGGTTCCGCTTCCTGCACGATCGATCGGAGGTTCGAATCCGCCCTAGTTCTCACCAAGCCTTTCATCCCTCCGGGGTCGATAAATTGGTACCAGGCTTGTCCTGAGAGGATAAAAGCACTGACTTGACCTATCGGCTAGCCACCGCAAGTCATTGTATAGGCCAGATACACGTTCGTAAACCTCAAACGATTGTGAATTGAAGTGAATGTGGGGGCGCATCCCAAGTGGATTGATTAATGCCAGAAACTTTATCCTTTATCCTTTATCTTAATAATACTATTCCTAAGTTTAGCTCGAGCAGGACTTCGAGAAAAACAATCTCATATTGAAAACTTGTGATAATTTTTAATTTACAGGTATTGTTCAAATTTTCTGAAAATCGCCAACGATCTACGAAATAAACAAAGAGACGGTCTCAGATGATAGAAGATGGAAAAGGACAGGATCTATACACAGTTTACATGGAGAAGACAGCTAAGTTTCAAAAGAAATGTAGGATCTTAAAGTGGAAGTAGAACTTCCTGAGCTTTTACGAAAAAAAAACGAAAACAAAATTTATTGATTTTTATATTGTTTAGCTGGGCCTTTATTTATAGACAGAAAACATTGAGTATCGTTAACTCCAGAGAATTCCGCATGCGTAGAGATTTTTAGTGTTTCTTGAAGTGATTTTTATGGTTGTGTTTTTAATTGAGTTTTTTGTTTCTGATTTTTAGAATGGTGTGCACAATTTTTAGAAGAAAAAGGACTTCATCATACATTTCACGGTTTGGGAATAATTCTAACACTAATCCTCCTGATTTACGTCAGAGAATTCGATTAGTTTTTTTTTATTACATGTGTCAGATAATCAGATAATGACAGAAAGTTACTACGAAAAAACTTGATTGATGGAAAACGGAAAAGTACGCTAAGAAAGATGGAAAAATTCCCTTGAAGCGCTTTGTGTTTGGGACGAAAATCAATGAGGGGAGTGAGGATCCCCTGCGCAGTATCTTTCGATGATGATAGCGCTCATCTCGCAGGTCTCCAGTGGCAACGGTAGCGGATCCTTTTTCTGTGTAGTGCTGATTAGAGAATCCAGCAAGCTCCTGGACCAAGTTAGGGATAGAAGGACCTCCATCCACCTGTTTTCTGATTTTAAAAAAGTATATGTTGGACTATTCTAAAACGAGAAAAGGACCCTCATTCTCATTTGTTTTGGTTTTAAAAATATGTTGATCGTTTGTTGAGTTTTAGGTGGTATACTGCTAGATACAAGCTTCAAAAATTTTGCGGAAAGTTCCTTTTTTGCCTGGATCTTTTCGATAAGAAGACAATCAAGCATCTCAGCTGTAACTTTCTCTTCAAGATGTCTCTAAAAGGTAAAATAAACAGTAATTTTAATTAACATACTCAGAAAATAAAATAATTTGGCCTCAGCTAATTGGTCGACCATTAAAAGAAGTGCATCGCTCGACGTCGATTCTTATTTTCTTATGAGGTATCTTAGGGTACCCTCCTGCAAATTTTTCAAAAATATATTTTACTATTTCGTTACTATATTATATCATTATACTAGGTTGGTGCAAAATTAACTTCAATTCCGAGGTATGTGTTTTTTACCCTGAATTATTTTGTCTCAAGGCAAACAACACATACCGTTTTGCAGGTTTTTTCCGCTTTTTCAAATATATATGTAGCTCTCACTCTAATTTTTTCAGTCGGCCTTTCCCAGGGCTCTGAAAAATCATGAACCGAAGCGACTATCGAGTCATCATGCTTTACGAATTTAAATTGGGAAACTCTACGGCAGAAGCACCTCGTAACCTTAACAGGGTTTTCGGGTCAGACTGTCCTTGCGAACGAACAGTGGAGCTCTGGTTTAAAAAATTCGCTTCTAACGATTTTGATCTCAAAGAAAAACCGCGTCGCTGTTGCGGGTCGTCGCTGGATAATCTGGAGAGAACCGTAGAAGCAAATCCGGAGACTGACAAACGGACGTCAGCAGAAGACCACGGCGTACATCATACTACAGTAGTTAGACATTTGGTGGAAATTAGCGAGGTGAAGAAGATGTCTGACGAAGAGCAGCGTCTGGCACGTTACGGCATGTGTTCTAACCTTTTGATTCGGTTAAAATATGAGCCCTTTCCTAGTCGTATTATAACTGAAGATGAAAAGTGGGTTCTTCTCGATAACAGGAAACGTGGATTTGTGTGGGTAGATAAGGATGCCCCTCCAAACACTTTTCCTAAAGCCGATTCATCCAAAAGAAAGTCATGCGCTTACAGTTTGGTGGTCTGTCGGGGTTTAAACCACTACGGCTTCATGCAAGCAGACCAGACAATTACAGCCGAGTCCTACTGCTGCGATTTAGAGCATATATATGAAAAGTTGCAAAAATTGTGGCCGGCAGTGGTGAATAAAGGAGGACCGATTCTGCTGCAGGCCATATACCGCACAAATCACCTGGCACAAAACAGCTTAAACCATTTAGGTACAGAAGTTCTCTCCCACCCACCGTATTTCCCAAACCTTTCTTCAAAAGGCTATCACTTTTTCCGAGCGCGTGATTAATATTTGCGTCAGCGACAGTTCACTAATTCAGACGATGTTGAAAGTGCTTTCCATAATTTTGCTGATTCCCGTGATCTCAGTTTTTTCAAGCTAAAGGCTTAAGTTTATTACCTGTTCGTTGGAAAAGATATGTAGGTTCTGATAGTTTTTGTTTCGATTAATGAAGTTGTGTTTAAGCAGAGTTATAGCAATTTGAAATATGGGGATCGAAATTAATTACGCACCACCCTAATATTCTGATATGTTTGCTACTGTATCACCTACTACTTTTATTATATATTTGATTTGTATTATTACATTACATTATATCATTATCGCACTATTATATTATTGCAATAATATAATAATATTATTATATTGATTTTATTATTCGGCAAAATGTCGAGGTTTTCAGGAATCAAGAAATTGTGCAAATTCTTGTATGGATTCTGTGAATCTTGCTGCTTTTCACGGAAGTGACTTTTCACGAAAAGTGCCCCAGTGGTTTGTTTACGTCAATGCTAAAGTGGTACTCGATGTCATGTCACATCACGATAATTACGGCAGTTTTGTGAGCTGTCGAATCCATGATCCGCTCGTTTGGCGACGACGACGACGGTGTTCCGGTTTTCGAGGCTGTAAACAAGGATTTCGCTTTGGCAAGCTTCCAAGCGTCACATCGGGACAATGCGATGCAATGGGACGTGTCCTCTGATCTGACGCATCGGGCTGCTATTCACAATAGGTTAGCGCGGCAGCGGATAATCATTCGCAAAAGTTGCACTTACTTAATCACCCCCCACCGCCGTGGATAGTCAGGATATTCTTCTCAATCGATAATTTTATATTATATTAGACTATACACTATGCATCTACATGATATTGTTAAGTATTATTTGGTGCTGCAGTGATTTCAATGATTTAAAATCTCCCCAGAGGGGAACATCCTATTGATTGATTACAGCAGATCTCCATTAGAGGTCCGAAAAAAAATAAGGAAAGGAACTAGGTTATGGTCTCAAAATTCCAGAGGGGAAAAAGTTCCGAGCATTTTACAGATAAGTTTGGGGACACGTTAAATTTTCCGAAAATCATTTAGAACACCGTAAAATCTATTATTCACTGAAAGTTTTGACATTGCAGGAAAAGAGATGAAGTGGCACTTTTCCTCTTTATTTTCGAGGGAAGCGATAATCCCATCATTCAATTCTAGGACGCAATTGATTCTAACATTCCTACCCATTTATACATTATGTTACATAAAAATGTTTCAAAGTTTCAAAGAAAGTAGTGCAGCGCAGTCGGTAAGAGGTTCGGCTATGACTGTACGACCAATCGATGGTTCGAAACCGCCCCAGTACCCATCAAGCTTTTCACCCGTTCAGTGTTAATAGATTGATGTCAGACTTGTCTCAAAAGATAAAAACACTGACTTGAGCCCGAAATTATGGGTCGCAGAACTTTGGAGGCGTTTCGGCAAAGTACAAAACTTCCAAAAATCAATAGACAGAAACAGTGCATAGCCATGGTGACCAGCGAGTCGGCTCTGTATCAAGACCTTTGCGGGTTTTGATCTACGGAGTCATATGCGGGTCGTGCCCTTGTTGGTATTAGCAGAACGATTCCGCCACATGAGGCTCGCTTATATCACGGCACCGCGGCTACACAGTATGTACAACGATTTGTGTTTTTTTTTGGTTCCGGTTTTGGATGTAGCATCCTATGGAATGATGACTTCTGTTCTGGACGAGGCTGTTATCTGAGGAAACAAAACTTCTGGCATTTTAGGATCTGACGAAGGCGACAACGCCGAAACGTTAGCCGTGGTGAAGGGTGTGAACGTCTCGGCTCTTGCTTCACATTGACAACCGACAAGTTGCAATTTTTGTGGTAAAATTCCAGGAATCCTGAACTTTTACGTTACTAGCTTGATACATCCCGCTAGCACCGCAAGTCATTGTATAGGTCACGTTCGTAAACCTCAAACGATTCTGAATTGAAGTGAACGTGGGGGCGCATTCCAAGCGGATTGATTGGCGTCAGAGACTTTAATCATTTTTCAATTTTATCTATTCCTCTTTCAGCCCTTCTTATAATTTGTATATATGTTTGATTTATATTATAATTTGTATATTTGTTTTCGGCGGGTGTAGGGCAGTCGGCTAGAGGTTCCGCTGCTTGAACGATCGATCGGAGAAAGCGGTGAAGGGTAGATTTCAGATCCAGGAAACTTCTGCTCCTCCTGCTTTCTGAAAAATAGAAGAAGAATGAAGATTGGATAATTATTATTTATAGGAGTAAAAGAGCGGGTGTGGTGTAGCGGTTAGAAGTTCCGCTGTTCCTGCACGATTGATCGGAGGTTCGAATCCGCCCAAGTGCTCACCAAGCCTTTCATCCCTCCCGGGTCGATAAATTGGTACCAGACTTGTCTGGAAGGATACAAACACTGACTTGACACATCGGATAGCCCTAGCAAGTCATTGTATAGGCAAATTACACCACACGTTCGTAAAATCTCAAACGATTCTGTATTGAAGTGAACGTGGTAGCGCATCCCGAGCGGATTTATTAATGCCAGACACTTTATCCTTTATCCTTTTTATTTGTTATATTTTGTAAGAATCAGGTGTCAAGATCGTAGACAGACTTTATCATATTACTGTATTTCTAACAAATATCGAACGTTTCTAGGGGATGTTTTCTCATTTTCGTGAGAGCGGAGCTTCCCCCGAAATCACATAACATTAACATCCTCGCTATCGTTGAGCCTATTTTTCGTAGTTTGCAAACCTCACCAGCCTCAATCTGATTGCATGCCTATGAATATGACAAACTGTTATTTTTATTGCGTTTGATCAACCTGCGGGGATTGCAGTGCACATTGCGTTCGGTTAGAGGGAAACCAGTTGGTGAGATCCTATGCATGTGCAGATAGTAAAAAAACTTCGGAACGAGGGTATTTAGCATTTTTCAATCTTTCAGCAACAGGTTGCGCGGCAATCACCTGGAATCTGAATCATACTTTTCGCTAAAATATGCGCTAGTGCAATTTCTTTCAGAAAAACAGAAAAATTTCTAGGAAATAGCATTTTGTGATGTTTTCGTCTACATTCTTAATGCAAGCGAAAGGTTGCCGTTGTTCCCAACCGCTTCCATGTGGATTTTGTCTGTGTCTTGTGCAGAAATGTATTGTTTTTAGAGTTAGTTAGAGGATTCAAAGAAGAGAACACTTTTGTATATTTCGTTTGTATATTTGAAATGTTTTTATTGAAATTTTGAAGTGAATTGAATCTGAAATTTTCCCCAACTTAACTTGTCAGTTGACCAATGAGTAATTCGAAGAAACCTATTTAGTAAAAAAAAGACTTTTCAAGAAAAAAAAGAAGAATAGAAAGGAAAAGAAATTATTTGAGCGTCGTTTTTTGCAGAAGAATCTCCCGTTGACATAGTCGGATCAAAACGACCTGAAGATCGGCGCAGTTCGCGTAAGCGGCTCGATGCGATGCGATGTGGTTATGGTCAAGGTGGGACTCATGCTAGCACCACTCAGCAACTGCAATATGTGATGGGACCTCTACTGCTTCAACAGCAACCGCCTACGCAACTGCGCTGGGTTTCATGTCGTTTAGATCCCACTAGAGCTTGGAAACGAGCAATTTGTGTGTCAAGTTGGATTTACATGCTGGAGTAGTCGAGAATATTAGTAAATCGGTGTAGTTATCGGGATCCTTATAAATTACCATAAATGTACTGTATCCTTTTGCAGCGCAGAAACGGAAAGCGCATAGCAGATTACAAATTATGGATTTTTTTTTAAATGTGAAACCAATATTATTAATGTTAAACTAATGAACGCTGTGAAACAGAAGGTTGTAGCTGTTTCGCTCACATCCGTGTTGTACACAAAGAAAAGAAAAAAGTGTCTAGCGTTAATCAAACCTCCTGAAATGCACAAACGCGTTCGACTTCAAAGGCATCACCCCACGAATCACAGGTATCGCGTTTTTTACGGCAATCAGGAAGAAATGGACGGAATCACCCTCCTCTCCGTAATCTACTATGTCGTATACGAATACTCCACCTGAAATCCGTACCACCTCAGATTCGTGGCGTGATGCCTTTAATTCAGAATCTATTGATGTTTATGAACACGTGCGCAGCCTTCAAATGACTCGCGGGTGTGGACGATCTGTGGATTCAGTGTTTTTATCTTTCCAGACAAGTCTGGTACTAATTTTTTGACTCCGTAGAGAAGAAAGACTTGGTTTTTCTCGGTGGCGGTCTCGAACCATCGATTGTGCACTTGCAGCCGAATTTCTTTCTAACTGCGCTACACCCAATTGATACTTATAGTAACAGGAACATATTAATTATTATAATAAGAAATACTACAAATATTCGAGAATGTGCAGTGCACTTTGTTTGAACATCTCCCCTCGACAAGTACAGATTCAGTCTTCCTTAGGCGTAAGACAAAAAGTGAGGGAATTACCGTAATTTGCTGTCTTGACGCATAATGAACCACATTGTGATTCGTTTGCGAAAATAGAGAACATCGTGTACATTTGCATTATCAATGGAACATATTTACATTTGTGTTGAAATATAGGAGGGTTCTGTGATGTTTTGATCAGGAACAATTCGGTCGGATTATGAATATTCAAGAACGACTGACATGATGTGAATGGAATGAACACTGCAGCAAAACACATATGAAATCGAAGTTAAGATTTTTTTTTACTGGGAACATGGAAACTTCCTGGCTCACAGAATCACTGTAAAAAGGATAAAGGGAGAGAAAAAGAGAAATAGAGTACATCTCGAGCCTTTTACTTGAAATCTGACAAATAATACGTTACCCGAACGTCGTTCTTCTTTTATTTTTCAGAAATAAGAAGAACAAAGGATTTTTAAGATCTGAAATCTACTCTTGCTCGCTTCTTACTATATTATTCCATAATAATTTTCAATTTCAATGTCTTTGAGTTTGTTTTTTAATTTGTTTTCCCTGTGGACTTTCAATGCTCCTCCTTTGAAAATCACTCGGCCACTCCCTTCACTTATTATGCAGAAATTCGACACGGTTACATTATCACAAGGAAATTGCTGCCATAGAAATTCTCCATTTTAGAGGCAGCACGTCATGAAATTCACGATGATGGTTGTCTCTGTGAGACAATGTAAAATTTGAGTTGTAAATTACGAGCATGAAAGTTGTCCCGCTCAATTCCGCCTAATCGTCCGAGAAAAAAAAGCCGCAGAAAACGACATTTGTTTCTACGAGATAGGTGAAAACTCATTCTTCACACCCGCAAAGCCCTCTACATCATCAATTTTGTGACAGTCTTTTATTGATTTATTTTTATTTTATTCTCTTGTTGATTAAACCTCTCCTATGTTAATTTTTAATTAGTCTGTGAATCACGGGTCACAAAAAAAAATGAATATGGTGTAAATGGAAAATGAGTTATTTGTGCCTGTTGAATTTGATATGCCTTATCGTGATCACTTTTTCCAAACCCATTTTGTAGGGGAACCAAAAATCAAAGTGAACAAAAATAACTATCCTTAAGTCTATTATCAAATTTAGAAAGCCCAGAAACAGGTAGCAGGAAACTAAAATTCGATTTAGCAGAGCTACTGGTCCTCTAACGGGAAAAATCTGCTGTAACGGTTGCGTGTTGGTCACATTTGAATCAATCACGCACTCAAAGTGGTGCTCTGGGACCCTAACTCACCTTTGTCCCATTGGAAGCTGAAACAATGTAGCTAAAGTCCCACTTTGAACGTCAACTCCTGCACAATTGAACCAGGCTCCAGCGTGTTTTGACCTGAAGCGGCAAAAATCCGTAGACACAGTGTAGAAATTAAAAAATAAATAAATAGTAGTAAAAACAAATAACAAGTGGGAAAATGAGAAAATACAAATACAAATAAAAATGAAAAAATAGAGCCAAAAAATGGAACGAAAAAAAAACAAATAATTAAAAACAAGGTGAAAGGTCGAAGTGAATCAAACAAATTTCTCCCAGAGGATACCCTTTTAATCAATACATGTGCTCTAAGCTTTGAGATTTAATGAATTGATTTCAGATATACTTCCAGTATTTAATTTTCTGACAAATGTATGGCGCGGCGCATCTCCGACATTTATCTTCAACAAAATGAAAGAAAGAAAAAACTTCAAAGAAAATGAAATTAAATCCAACTATATAATAGGGAAGTTATTTAGGACGTTTTAGTGCTCCACATCACAGCATATATAGATCAGAAAATTCTATTATTTTCAGAAATTGACGTTTGTTATTAATCAATCTTTCGTTCAACACTGACTTGTATTCGATCTAACTACAAATTAATAAAAGATAAAGGATAAAGTTCCTGGCGTTAATCAGTCCGCTTGGGATGCGCCCCCACGTTCACTTCAATTCAGAATCGTTTGGGGTTCACGAACGTGTAACTGGCCCACACAATGACTTACGGGGGCTAGCCGACGGGTCAAGTCAGTGTTTTTATCCTCCCAGACATGTTTGGTACCAATTTATCGACCCCGGAGGTTTGGTGAGCACTAGGGCGGATTCGAACCTCCGATCGATCGCGCGGGAAGCGGAACCTCTAACCGCTACACTACACCCGCCCTTAAATGATAAATGATTAAATGATAAATAATAATGTAAATAATAGTAAACAGGAAATAATAAGCGCTAGAGATGTCGATGAAATCAAGCAGATTTCTCTCAGAAGGTGATTTTCTACATCATTATCGTGCCCAAAGATAGTCGTTCATCCATTCTACGTTCATTCAGACTTGGATTCAATCTGAATATCTTTCGCAGCTAACTTTATTGATCTATTTTGATCTGGTCAAATTCGCCTCTGAATCCAAGGAGAATAGGCGAGGAGTGTGGAGGTCGTGGCGGGCGGATTATCTACGCATATGGTGGTGGTGGTGGTGGGTGAATCGGTGAATCGGTGAATTGTTGCTGTCTAGTCATGTTCGTGGAGATTCTGTTGCGAATCGCGCAACCTAATGCGTGCAACCTCGCCGTCGCTGCGCTCTCTCCCTCTCCCTCGCCCGTATCCTGGTGTCACACACTCTAAATAATCGCTAATTTTTGCTCGCTCGCAACAACTGGCAACTTTTCATCAAAAGTTTTGTTTTTGAGGAAAAAAAACTCAGGAACATTATAACACATTTATAGCATTGCTTCCTAGACTTGTATACATATACTTTCCTTTTTTACTTTTCTTTTTTCTTTTTTTCTTTTTGTATACTTATACATACTTATATTTACCTATATGAAGTTCATTTACGTAACTGTAAGATCTTAATCAACTTCATTTTAAGAGAAAAACTACAAAATGCAGAAGAAATGAATATAAATAAAGAATAAATAAATAAATAATAAATAAATAAAAATATAAATAAAAGAAAGTAAGCAAAAGAAATAAATATGTGTAATATTTATATGGATCTGCAGAAATAAATAATATAAAAGTGCAAAATGTAAGAAAGAAAGTTTTCTAAAATCCATTAAAACGAGTGAGAAATTTTTTTTCCAGATTTTTTTCTACACATAGATTAGTACAGCGTCCTTTCACTCCTTGCCAGTGAATTTCATCGAATCATGCTCCATAATCACCGTTGAGTCATAGTCTTTTCTTATAAGTTTTGATTTTTCAAAGAAAAAATCGTGTTCGTGTTTATTCTTTGAATAAGGCGTGAGAAGGCACGAAGTGCATCCAACCTTTCACACACAAACACGCACTTTTCCAGCTATTTTAACTTAGTGAGTAAATTTATGCATGACTCTGAAGGAATTTATGCATTACAGTTGTCTTGGGAATATTTTCTTCTTTTTTCTTCTATTTATTGTTCACAGATCTTTACTTTTGTTACAATGATATAGTGTAGTAATTTCTTTTTTCTTTCTTCTTCCTTTCTTTTATTTTCTTCTTTCCTTCTTCTCACTATTATATTTAGTAATGTTTTCTTTTTTTTTGTTTTGGACTATCTTCCCTTTCTTACTCAGAGAGCTCAAGGGAGGCTGATCTAGAAGTGAATCGTCTAGGAATGCTGGGAACGATTCAACTTTTCGTAATTTCCCGTCTCTACCTTTCTTTTTTTTAAGTGATATACCTTAGCCTGATCTGCAAGTGAATCATCAAGGAAGAGGGGCGAAACAGAACTGCGATGCAATTTTTCATTCGATACGGCTCGTTATAGCTTCTCGATAGGGCGAAACGATTCACTGTCTTCAGTGTAACCTCTCAAAAAAGCTAGTAAATTTCCACTTAAACTTGATTTTCTCCACTGAAAAATTCAAATAAATTTCCATCCACGTGTAAGTGTTGTTGTTGTTTTTTTGCGATTGTTTGGCAGTAATGCTGCGTGGCAAAATCGATCAGCAGAGAAGAGAAATAAAAAACCGAGAATTGTGATGTGCTCACTTCATCGGTTCTCGAGGACACCTACATAGACGATAGAATATACTGGTTTCGGAATTGCTCTCGCATCCGGAGTGTCAAGCTTCCGTCGCCGGCGCCAACGTTGGCGTTGACCGGGCGGAACCACAGAGGAACAGCTGTTGTCCAACCAGAAAAAAAGAGAAAACGTTATGTCGATGTTGGATCGACACATCGGTTGTGCTTTGATTGCTCTCCGCTCAGCCTTCCCCAACGCGTTTCTGTGTGTGTGGTGTATCGTTCTATTATATTAAATTGCTTCGTCATTGAATACTAAACATCCCTAGATGGCTAATATTCGTTTGAACGCCGGTTTCCGATTATTTTCTGTTTGCCTGCTATTTTTTTATTTTTCATTTGCTTATTGTTGGTCCTCTGAAGGTGGAAAAAAGACATCTCCTCTCATTTTGCTTCTCTGACCTCTTTTCGTCCATGGAAAAATTTATTCGTCTATTTTTTATCTATTTATTTTTATTTTCTGTTTATTCTTCATTTTTTAAAATATATTTGTTCAGAAGAATAGTTCATTCTTGTTTTCTGGATTGCAATACATAACGTTGACTGTCTCTCAGCAGTGCCAGAAAAATGTTGTAGGTCCAGTTTCTCTTAACTGCAATAGCAAAAAATAACTAAATTTCTTTTTTGTGTTGAATCAGAATGAGATTTATATTGAAAAAAAAATCAACAAAAAAAAAAAACGAAAAAAGAAATTGACAATCGATGTTGCCGGGTGTCTTTTAGTACATTAATATGTAATATTTGCTCATATGTAGAACACAATGCAACGGAAATCTCGTTTTTGTTCCATTGTTTGCAAGTCGATTTAGAACGAACGTTGTACATACACGTACTGTAAGCTGATCGTTTAATTATTGCTGTATTGGGTTGTGGTTGAGAAAAAGTCTTATCAGGCTTTTTTTTACGAAAAGTCGAGAATTTTTGGTTCTTGATGGATACTGATGATGTATCAGGTGGTAGTTGCAGAATATTTTCGAAACCTCCGAAAAAGGTACATGTATACTCGGGTATCCTTCCTTAACTTTAAAGGCATCACCCCACAAATCTGAAGTGGTACGGATTTCCGGTGGAGTATTCGTATGTATATATAGGATCATAAATTATGGAGAGAGGAGGGGGGGGGGGGGAGATGATTCCGTCCATTTCTTCCTAATTGTCGTAAAAAATAGCACGGAAGATACGGCTTCGAGCGTTCCGGCGAGCTATTTTCTACAAGAAGTTCGATTGGAGCGCGTCAGCCTTGTGCACGCGCCGTATCTTCCGGGCTCTTTTTTAAGGGAATTACGAAGAAATGGACGGAATCTCCACAATCTACTCTCCATAATCTACTATCCCGTATACGAATACTACACCTGAAATTCGTACCACCCCAGATTCGTGGGGTGATGCCTTTAAGGACCGTGTCAATTTCACAAAAACTGCTTGTATGCTAAATAAAAAAATAAAGAAGTAAAAATCAAGAAAGTAAGTAAAAATCAAATTTTTTTAAAATCAACCGTACACGTTTCCAACCACTATAATGAAGAAAAATTGTAGTTGACTTATTTTCATCAAAATAAACGAACATTCATTTAATTTTTCTGAAACTTTTAAAACCTATCACATCACTCACATTGAGTAATTACTAATATGAATTTTTAAGAGTTTCTCGAGATTGAAAATATGTGTTCGGAGTTCAATTTATTGTAAGGTGAACAAATACTTGTATTCGTTGGATGATTTTTCTTGAATCACTCAGTCTTGATAAGTGTTGGATTTTACTAGTCAGGAGCAAAATTCAACAAAAAAAAAACGAGAAAAAAATTGGCGAGAAGCGAGAAAGAAAAGAATCTGTAATAAATAAACAAATATGTACTAGCATTGGTTGGATGATTTTCCCTGAATCAGCGAGGCGGTCGCGTTTTCTAATCACGTGACCATTAATCGTTAGTATATATAAGTACTGTATATAAATTATATAAGTTGGAAATGAATTTTTGGTGTAGAGCTACATATGTATGAGATTTTCATTGTTTTCTACACGAGACGAGTTTGAGGGATCATATCGCACTCAATCCATGCAAAAATTCTTAATTAAACTCTAAATCCTTTAAATTAAATTAATTAATTAAATTCCTCGACTTCTAAATGCGGTAAACGAATAAAACGCTGACGCTTCTGTGTCGTTCCGTGAAAATTGTTTCACAACTCTACTATTGAAGAGATTTATGAGGGTGGACGCGGTCCACGTGGCCCCATTCCCAGTGAAATGAGAAGCGGATGGAATTAGCGCTCGACCTCGTTAATCCGGAAACTGAAGTCAGTTGGGGGCGATTTTGGGTCTTTTTTTTTCGAGAGCTTTCAGCCTCTACTTTCATTTCCACGAGTTCGTTCTTTCAACGTTTTTCCACAGTATCCCTTTGCGGGATTTTCGAAGCTCTGAAACGGAAATACTACTCAAAATGTTCGACTTTCAATGAACCTCGGCATGAACAGTAAGATGTCGTGTTGGTTTTTTATGATCTTATATGAATTTTATATTATTATAAATTAATTTTATATTATATATTTTTATGATCTTATTTTATATGAGGCTGCAGAAGTACCAAGGAATGGTATTGTTGCTGTAATGAATACCTTATTGCTCTCTTAACGATGTCGAACCTTTCTGATTCTTAACTCTTTCTAAACAGCTTCGATAATGGATGATATCTTCCTTTGGATGCATGATCTATTGATTAGTTAAGCTGGTCCGAACGATTTAATCACTTCATCCTTGAATGGTAAAGTTACTATATGTTAATCTTGCTCCAAATGTTTTCTATTAGCGTGCTTACGAGGCCTTTCGATGAAATCTTTACTGGCCCGACGTTCCGACTTTTTCGTCGCCTGCAGAGGAGGTTGAGGTTGATTGGAACAGCCCCCAGTTTATTCCGGCAAGTGCCACACTACCCTGAGTCAGCACTTTGACAAATCATTCAACGTACTGAAAACGGAAGTGGAAGCGATACATAAAAAAGATGGAAAATTAGTCAAAATATTAAAGAAATTGAAAAATAGGTGGAAAATTAGTCAGGAAATTTAAAGAGATTATTCTTACGTAGCTACTGCCCAACGGGATTCCCCTCATTTATTTGTAGTGCTCGAAAAAAGGTTGATGTTTTTTTTGGGTGCTAATTAGATTTGGAGTTCATTTCTATAACAAAATTTCAATATAAACTTTGATTACAAAAAGTAAAGTGGTTAGTACTGATGGAACAATTCAGGTGTTTTTGTTGCTGTTTAAAATAGACCCTGTTTCGGATGAAAACACTCAAGCAGAATCCATTTTTCAATTTTTTCCACTTTATGGGCTGATAAGGAACAAATAGAATACGTTCGCGTATTTTAAGAAATTTTAAGAAATACAGTACATACACAACATCGAGAAATCCCAGATGTTTGAAAAGTTTCCATTTGAATTGGAGATCCTAGCGTTTTTTTTTTGAAATGGGAAATTGAAGAAATTAAACAACCGTGACCACACCACATTGGAAACACGTCCGAATAATTCCCGGTTGAGGTGTGAAATGTGCTGTCACGTGATCATATTTTTCTCATCCATCATTGTGGCGGTGCCATCAAAACTCCTGTCAATAACTCCCTCATATCTGAGAACAAGTGAGAATGAGGGGAAAAAAACGAACTGTGGAGTAACCATTCAGTTCCCAATCAATACTTCTCCATATCGATCTCCTAATTTCCTTTACACGTAGGTCTTTTCAGATTATTCATGTAGTTTTAGTTGCTTCTATATAATTATTTTAATTTAATCACTAGTTGCTTTTCTCCATAATTTATTTGAATCCTGAAAAGCATGCGGATGCCGTGCTAATAATAGACTTATTTTCTTTTAACCTACATTTTAAACACTTTTAACGCATTTTCCTTAAAATTATGGTGGATTTTCTTAGGAATATTCGGAGCATTTCAAAATTCATAGAGTCCACCTTCACTAAATGTTTACTTCGACTAAAACTAACAAATTGAAAAGTATTCTACGCTACAGAAGTAGAAAAAAGTTCAAAAAAAGGGTTCATTTCCTTCATTTTGAAGCTAACAAAGTCAAATAATCTCTTAACCTAACTGTTTACTTTAATTCACTAAATTCCAAATACGTAAAATTTAGCAAAGTGGACATATGTACGGCAGCTGTTGCTACATGTTATTTTCAAAGATTTGCAAAGAATATTTTATTTGCATTACAAATATTTTTGCAAAGAATTTTTTTCCATTGCTTAAATGTGGTCGTTCTTCTTTTTTTTTTCTTAAATCAGTCAATGCACATTTCCTTTTGTTCCCATTTTCTGGTATTCACTCACTAGCTGGAGGAATTTGGAATCGTCTGGAGTTTTTCATTCGAAAATCGTTGGATTTTTAACGAGAAGCTTTAAATGTGCTCGTTCCAGTGCTTACTCTAATTCTTTTCTTTTCGTCTATTTTTAATGCGCTCAAATGATTTTTGAGTTATTAGTCGTCCGATACCTATGAATTGCTTGTTTTTTTTTAGAAAATCTTTTCAATTGTTATATTATAGACTATTCATATGTTATAGTAGACAGTACCTCACTATTACAGTAATACTAAAAATGAAATAATTGGTTTTTTCTTTAGAAATCTTTGAGGTTGAGCAAACGTAATAGTTTATCTTTTCTTTAATGGTTTCACTATTAGGAGCCCACGAGGAGATAACTGTTGTATTTTAGCACAATTGAATCGAATTAATTCTTATATTAACATTCAGGAAGGATATAAAATAAACTTTTCAAAAATGTGATACAGTTCTTCGTACAAAAGACTTACTTTATTGCTACAAAAAAGAAAAAAAATGACTAGAATAGAAACTGCTGGCACGAGAAATCTGCACTTTTCTTAGTAGTAGGTTTTAGAAAAAAAAGTTAAAAATTAATTTCTCTAGACGTAATTTTCGTTGTTTTGCATCAACCTGAGAGACTTGAAGACAAACGAGTAGAAATCTGCAATCTAATTCTTCGTTATTAACCTCATAGATTAAAAGAAAAAAAGGAGTGAAAAATTAATTTCTCTTGACTTTGACTTGTAATTTTCGTTCTTTCGCATCAGCCTGAGAAATTTAAGGAAAAAGTAGTAAAAATCTGCATTTCTTCGCCATCAACCTCATAGATTTAAAGAAAAAAGAGCGGAAAATTAATTTCTCTTGACGCAATTTTCGTTCTTTTGCATCAACCTAAGAAATCGAAAAAAACAAGGACTAAAAATGATTTTTTCGATGTAATTTTCCAAGCAGCTCAACAATCGACTTCAGTATTGCTCGATCTCCACCACTGTGAACAATCGATTCCTCTCTCGTCCGCACCTCGAGGTACCCACAGCAACCGGTCAGCAGCAGTGTCCGTACGGTAATAACACGCTAAACACCCCACTCCTACATATAGTCAGTCAGTCTCAGTCGACGCAGTCGACGGAATCCGACCCGTAAACGCTTCCAGTAATTCCAGAATAAGGTAATCATGGATGGATCGGTACCGGAAAATCTTTTTTTTTTCGTTTCATGACCGATAGCCATGTATTTCTATTGGAAAAACGTGAATTTCTAACGTAAATGATATCCGGACACGCTATTTATGCAATTGTAATTTATGTTGCTCGTCGTGCTCGACTCTGCTTTGCTGGAATTTGCTCGATCTGTGCTTCAATGTCTCCACTCCTTATTTGCTCATCTGCGTATCCGACATCATTTTGAAATCTACACAATCCATACTATAGTCCTTGTATTGTCTCAACTTTTTAGCTTTATTAAAGATAAAAAAGTTTCTTTTTCAGATCGCATGTCATAAAATAAATATGCCTGTCTCTTTCGCGTTCTCCTCGTTAGACCTACATTTCTGGAAGAAGCCATCGTCCCGAAAAACGAACTCAGAGTTGGAAACAACACAGAATTATAGACAAACGGATCCTACCCGATTTTCTGTGTCACATTCTATTCATCGATCTGCACCTTCGTCAACAGCACAACAACAACAACAACAACAACAACAAGAGCAACAACAACAACAACAAACTGTCAGCACTTCCACGACAACACGTACGGAACGTGTGCATTCAATCCAGAAGGACTCCTATTTTTGGGATCATGGTTCGGCTTGTGCATGTCAACTTTGCCGGAGAAAGTGGGTTGGAAGTCGTTCGTAAAGTTTTTTCTGTTAATTTTTGTTTCTTTTTTCTTTGTAAATTGTTCAAAATTTTCGTCCGAAATTTCGTTGCCGTTTTACTTAATTTTTCCATCGCTCAACAATATTGTACAGTGAACCATCTACTAAATCTAACCTCTTAAATTAATCTAAAATTTTTTTAAATGTCTAAATCTTGTCAAACAAACTAAATCCCACTAAATTTATACTAAATCCACTATTAATAATAATAATAATAATAATAATAATAATAATAATAATAGCAAAAATTACCTTTTTTCATTACAACAATAATAATAACAATAATAATAATGGATTTAGTATTAATTAAGTTCGATTTTATTATTATTATTATTAT
Organism: Necator americanus; assembly: GCF_031761385.1. Lineage (NCBI taxonomy): Eukaryota > Metazoa > Nematoda > Chromadorea > Rhabditida > Ancylostomatidae > Necator > Necator americanus. The sequence goes on from NC_087371.1 coordinate 28,235,038, forward strand.
TATTATTAAATCCCACTAAACTAATATTAAATCCATTATTATTATTATTATTATTATTATTATTATTATTTTTATTATTATTATTATCATTGATACACAAGAAATGCCCTTTTCTCAAAAATTTAAAGTTGAGCACAGAAAAAAAGAGTTTAGCGTTATGTGAAAAGTTACATGATGGAAGATTTCTCTGCAAGAAATCGCGTTTGATTTTCCCTACTCGGATTGAATTTTATTAATTTTTAGATCAATATTTACTAGTATTAAATCCCACACAAACATATACATGGAGCTCGATGTTTCGGAGTTACATCGTACTCAAAGGCGGTGGCGACGCATTTTTCGACGTCGCCGATCACTTTTTTTCCGGAAGAAATGTTGAATGGCAATAAATGAACAAGCGAACTGGCAAACGATTTTCCTCCCAGGCTTCGTTTCCGTGTTAAGAAAACTTCTATAAAATATGCCACTGATTTTTTTTGTTTGTTTGAGAATCTCTCCTTCCATAATTGTTCTTCGTTCTCATTTTGACTTCGACTTACACAGCTAATATTGTTGCACTTATGGCCGGACGACATTGCAGTGGAGATTCGTAAGCACATGCGTTTGATACGCAGGCAGACACGCACACAAACGATAACCATCAAGATTTTTCCGTGTGTGTGAAAGAAAAACTGTGAAAAAATTCGAAAAGAGCGCTTATGAACACGATTTCTCCACTCTTCATGTTACTTTTACGATCGGTTATCAATAGAGAATTACAGCATGAAGTTCCTGCGATTCTCACTAAAACCTCTCCCTCGAACCCTCACGCAGAACTCGTTGCTTTGAATATTTCCCAAATTTTCGAATTTTTTTTGTTTTTAGTTAGAATCATCCTCTAAGTCGTGTCGTTAAGAATGTGTTGTATTCTGGATATTCTGATTTTTCTAATTCAATTATTACTCCTAGGATATTTCGAGCCACCTATGGTTTCCATGAATTTTTTTCATTTTTCTCTCCTTAGAGCATTGAACAAATTAAAATAAAATAGTAATAAAGTAATGACAAAATAATAAAATGATAATAATTTTTAAGGCAAGTTTTGAAAAGGTTAAACAAAGTCAACTCTGCTGTATAGAACTTGGTGAGCTGTTTAGAGCTTCTAGTAAGCTCTGTTCCTTCTTGTTTCCGTTTTATAGCACAATTGTGGGTGTTTAAAAATAAATAATTAAGTAAATAGATAAATAAATAAATAAGTAGGAAAAGAAATGATCTTCTTTACTTCTTTAGTGCAACAAAAAAGAATTATCCCAGGAAAAATATTTATTTCCACTCTACAATTACCTTGTCGCTTCATTGAAGGCACAATTGTTGACGTATGACCGAGTTATGGTATGGATTGGCGTGAATTTTTCTCGTTCTAGAGGATTTTCTGGAATATTCAACCGAAACAATCAATAAAACATCGATTTGATGTTGTAAAGTTTTTGATTTCGAGGGAAATACCATTGAAATCAACTTTCCGACAAAGTATCAGATCGGAACGAATCCAAGATTCTGTACAAAGATATTTTTCATATTTTTATTATAGGTTTTTTTTTTCAAAATTTCTCATGTTATAGAGGAGGAGATACAGAATGAATAAACAAAGGAAAGATTTCAAAGTCAGGTAAGAGCTTTATTCAATAGTCTCTATTACCGCAAAATTCTGGATTTTGTTGTTTTATGAATTTGGAATTTTAAATAATCGTGTTACTCTGGGGGAAATGTGTGTCACGTTCCACACGCATTTGGTCTAATTGGTGCACGAACGTAAATCGCGAACGATTCCTACAACGACTCCTTTGTTCAGAAGACGATTTCGGTTTTTGGGATTTTTGTGGATGTGTTTGCGTGTGAAAGAAATTAACATGATATTTCGACCACATTAACATTGGTACTGTTCCAGTACTGTAAACTTTAGGAGATATAATTCATCTGAAAAGTTTTGAAGTCTTCACCCACTGCTTTTGAGTGGCGTGTGTTTCATGCAACAGAATTTTGCTTGGCTTCTCATTGTAGAATCTTTGTGGTGCTAAGCATACCTAATTTATATATTTAATATTATTATTATTACTATTTTATTATTGTACTTATATTGCTATTATTTTATTATTTTATTGTCTATTTTTTATATTATTATTATTTTATTATTATATTTATGTTTAAGAAAGCAAAAGCACAAATTTATGAGCAGAAACAATTGTAGGATGTGGGAAACACCTATATTTCATATAAAATCGATAGCGATAAAAATTTGCACTAAATAAACGGTTACAAACAAAATTTTGAATATCTGTCAGTTTGGTAAACGGAGTGATCTAATGCTACGCACTTCGTTGTCGCCCTACGTGCGAAATTGGAAAAATATTTTTTTAAAATATAGAATATAAAATATATAAATAAAATAAATAACATGAATAAAATACGAAATATATATTTTTTCCACTGCCGCCCTGACGACGGTACGCTTGTTTAGCTTATCTCAGCAATTGCAGATAAAAAGAAATTTGTCTACTCGTGCGGTTTTCTGAACTGCAACTTATCGATTGTCAAAAATGTAAAAAAAAACCAGATGTAAAAAAATGTAGAAAAATGTAAATGTAAAAAATATCCTACTTTGAGAAGTTTCAAAACATAAACAATTTATTTCATTACTATTTTATGAACTAAAATTAGCTACTAATGGTGTTTACAAGGAACAAAAAATAGTATTGCGGAGCTGGTGGCGCAGTAGGTTAGAGGTCCGTTGTAGCCATACGGCCGATGGTTGAAAACCCTCTTAGTGCCAACCAAGCCTTTCATCTCTCCAAGATCGATAAATTGGCCCCAGATCTGTTTGAGAGGACGAAAACACTGACTTGACAGATCGGCTAGCCCCCAGCAAGTTATTGTACAGACCAAATCAAAACCTCAAACGATTCCGAATTGAAGTGAACGTGGGGCGCATCCCCACAGGGATCAACGCCGTGCACTTTATTATAATATTATTTATGTTTTGTGTTCATATTATATGTTTTAATACTATTACTATCATATGTATTATAATAAGAAGCAGCCCGAATATTGTTTACTAAACGAAAATCACCTAGATTCGTTAAAATTATGTGTTTTAGGTTGGAATATACATTGCTTGCGCCACGTTAAACATTAGGTGAAGTAAAAAGTTCCGAGCGATGTAAACATCACATTGGGTCATGGTATGTGGCGATTTTAAGACGATTTCACCGTTCAAAAAAAGTTCTTTATCAGTCTTGTGTTTGTTTGAAGCCAGTTGTATGTTGCAGCGTTCCAAAATGGAGGTAAAAAGAGGACTAAGAGTTACGTTCTTCAGTACCGCTATGAGCACTGTGTGAAAAGGCAGCGTGAAGCGGACAAAAAATTGTACTGTTTATGGACGTAATACAGTATCGAATGCGGCAGCAATGAGCTGGTTTCGACGATTCAGTTCCGGTAATATGGAGTCGAATGTGGTGCAGGCTATGGTAGAGTAATCGTAGGGAAAAACCAAGGAAATAATTAAAAAATCAAAATTAAAATCATGGAAGGTGTCGGATCGGACCGCCATATGAGCACGTATTCCATTGTTCAGGAACTGAAGATCGCCCAGAAAACCGTTTTAAACCACTTTCACAAGGTGGGTCTCAGGAAGAACCTCAATGTTACGGGTACCAAACGCTCAGAATTTTTTCCTTCACCTAATATATGTGTAGGCGAATGTTATTAGTTCTATCTCACATTCTTCTCTAAGAATAAACGCAAACAGATTGTTCTCCCAGTGATTTGTGGCACCATCTCGTAGTAATACGATCAGTCAGCTCAGCTTAACCTTTTTTCTCTACCTCTGATAACGTGATCCGTAGTAGATCAGCTCAGGAGTACATACTGTCAAAGAGCATACCACCCTCATTCCTTTCTTTTTCTTAAAAATTATTTACTCGTCGGCGGCTTGAATAGTAGGGTCTAGGTTTAGAATCATATTCGTTAAACTAGTAAAAGAATTAGTAAAAACTATTTTATTAGGTATCCGTATTGTTTTAAAGTGAATAATGAGCTCTTGACCGCTATTTCATAGCGCTCTCGCATGGTAATGGCTAAATCAAATATCAGTCTGAAAAAATGCTACAAAATGTGAGTTAGAATCTAGAAAAAAAGAAAAAAATTTCGCATGGGATTGAATGAACACCTACAGTATCTTGTTTTAGAGTTTTTTTTTCTGGCATATATATTTACCAATCTGAAAATATAACGTAATAATTGTTCTGAAGAATATTCAATGCAAATTTTCAATGCAAAAATATCGACAGGGTCAGATTTCAGAATTTTTAACATAAGCCATAGAACAAAGTGGAAATTTTCATTTAAAATTTTGCTGAGACAGTTCAATAACACATTTTCTTGCTAGTATTTTAACGCTACCATCAAGAATAAGATCCAATCACTCTTCATTATATACTTAGATTTTAATTTGTGATTTTTTTTTGCGTCTCGCGACTACATATGTAGTTTTTTCTCGGTTTCAAACCTCCATAGCGAATCTATACGAATTTCCTTTCGTATAGGAGCTTCATTGAAACCTCTTATAGTGCATTTTTTTGAAAATAAATTTCTAAGAAATTGTGAAAGAATTTGCTGTTGACCTTTATTCATCCGAAAAACTATTAAATTGTTGTATTGTTTCATACTTTTTTCATAGATAGTTGACGGGAATTGCGAAAATATCGTAGCGAAATAAAATCAACAAACGTGTTTAAATGAGGATTTCTGATAGTCTGCTTAGACCACAAATTTTTGGTTTGGTTCTTATAGAATTTCAAAGGTACGTTTTCCGATTAGTACTGTACTATACTAGTAATTACGCATGTTATTCTCAATTTACCCCGATTTTCTAATTCGAGGAAGATACAACCCAGTGAATAACTTAACCGTTTCCAGTGCAGTCTGGTCAGGTACATGCGCAAACCACCAAGTCCAAGGCTTTTCCAGCCTACAAATGCTATCTAAATCCTAAGTCGCATAGTTTATAAAGCAGAGAATATTACAGTGCTATTTACTTGTTGTGAACGCCATTACTAGCTAATTTTAGTTTGTAAAATAGCAACAAAATAAATTTTTTGTATTTTGAAACTTCTCAATGTATGATATTTTTGTAAAAGCAGTCATTCATATGCATTTGAAGCTTCCCAGGGCAAGTATCACAAACTTAGTTTTGCGTAATTTTCCATTTTCTTGTCTGTTCGAAAATACGACACAGTCGCTTTTCTTTCCTTTCCATAATATGCGAAGGTTTTTGCCGATCCTGGTCCCAGACAGCTCAGAACGTGATGAATCAAGAAGTGAAAATGCAGTGTAGGTGTCGCCGATACGACGACAACGGAGGGCAAAGGACTAGAAAAGTGAACACTGTCTCAGATTTATCGCGATCTGAATCATTTCTACTAATCTCATTATGTAAAGCATTTCTCCTCATTCATTGTTGCTTCAGAAATCATCCATCCGCAAACTCTGATAACATTGTACCTATTCTCTTGCATTTATCCGTATTCTATTGCACTTATTTTATTTTAATTTATTTTAATTATTATCGGTTTGCATTGCAAAAATAATAAAGTATATGTGCAAATGAGCAACACTATGATAGACCTATAGATCTGGAGCTGAATATTGCAGAGATTATGGTAGAAGATCCATGATCGTGTAAACTGTTGATCCTTACTTCTTATATCTGCCTTAAGGTTCGGATCACTCGAAGTTTTATTTAAAGACATCACCCCACCACGACTTCGGGCGTTCCGGCGCGCTATTTTCTACAACGAGTTCGATTGGCGCGCCAGCTTTGTGCGGGGCCGCATCTTCCGGGCCGTTTTTTACGGCAATTAGAAAGAAATGGAAGGAATCACCCTCTCCATAATCTATGACCACGTATAGGAACTCCCACCTCAAATCCGTACCACCTCAGATTCGTGGGGTGATGCCTTTATCATTCTAGTCTCTTCAACAATTCTGACCTTCTTTCCTCTCCTCAAACGTATTCCCCATCTAATTACAGAATAATTAATTTTTATTATCATTATTTCATCTCTATTCTTGATTGTTCCTTCTATTTAACAAACTGTTAGGAAGAAGTGCTCGTGTGAAGTTCCAGTAAAGAAAATCTTCTATTTTTTTCTGACACAAAAACATCTGGGCATCGCATTACCAAGACGCGATGCAGAAAAGGGCAGCTTAGAGAGATAAAATCATATTAATTTGTCAAGAAAATTCAGTCATGCGTAATACTTTAGAAAAGTGCATCTCAGAAGTATATAGTGCCAAATCAAAACTGCATTTAAGTTTGCGATCCATCTATTAACTAAATTACAGGATAGAATTCTGAAAATTGTAGTGTTCCAATGAGCCGCGCCACAGATCCATAAATAGTGGTCAGTTTTGCTGTAATATATGGAGCTAAACTACTGTATATAATTGCATCCATTCGAAAATTGTTGGAAAATTTCTCTTTTTTTAAGTTCAGTTCTCTTTTGGAACAGTTGCTGTCATGTGAAGATGTTTCCCTGACTTGTGGTGCAATTGTGTAGGGGATTGCTCACACAGTGGCCCGACTCTTGTTCTACAGTCGAACTGGAGCTAGCGAAGGTCCCGCCAAGAGCGCATCAGAAGTTATGTAGATCCCTCTGTACTTTTACGTGTCCAGATACAACTAGATTTCTTTCTATGAAAACAAGCTTCATAAAAATAACTTTCTCTGTAATCCACTCAATCATTAAAGGCAATGTATCACGAAACTGACGACGTCAGGGTTTCTGTGGGCAAGTATAGAGTTCGGTGGTAGACTACGGAGTGTGAGCGTGGCTCCTCTCAATTTCCCTTAATCTTGTGTAAAAAAGACGGCGTGGGAAACGCTTTATTTCCTACAAAATACGTTACAACGCGCCACACTTCGGCTCACGCGTCAGTCCTTTCAGCAGCTTATTCATTGCTTTTAATTGAATAGATTGTTGAGAGGTCCTCATTCATCCTCCACCGCTCGCTCGTGGATGCAGCGCGTGCATAAGTTGTCGCGTTCTAACGTTCCTCGTAGGGACAAACTCCGCTCCCACGCCGTTTTTCGGGATGATTGAGGGAAATTGAGAGAGGACACGCTCATACTCGCAATCTACACCCGAAACTCTGTATTTGCCCAAAAAGATCATAACATCGTCAGTTCCGTGAAACGCTACCTTTTCAGCGTGCTATAATTGACTTCGGAAGCAGTAATCAACGTTCCAATAAATAACGAAAGCAGAACGAAATTTTTGCGGTTTCATCTGGTCCTTAATGATACGTTACAAACCCCGTGTCTCCTAAACTGAATTGATCATTTTGAGCTACGGCTATCATTTAAAGGCATCACCCCACGAATCTGAGGTGGTGAAGATTTCAGGTGGAGTATTCGTATACGGGATGGGAGACTACGGAAAGGAAGGTGATTCCGTCCATTTCTTCCTAATTGCCGTAAAAACGGCCCGGAAGATGCGGCGCCGCACAAGACTGGCGCGCTCCAATCGAACCTCTTGTACAAATGGTGCGCCAAAACGAATGAAGCCGTATCTTCCGGGCCGTTTTTTACGGCAATTAGGAAGAAATGGACGGAATCACCCCCCTTTCCGTAGTCTCCCATCCTGTATACGAATTCTCCACCTGAAATCTGCACCACCTCAGATTCGTGGGGTGATGCCTTTAAAGGCATTCCTCCCCCCCCCCCCCACGGATCTGACGTGGTATGGATTTTCGCTAAAGTATACCTATGTCGTAGATTATGAATACAGGGGTGGTGCGGCTCATCTCTTCTTGCATCACTGTAAACAGTCGGCTTCGTAATGCGGTTGCTTACGACGTCCTCTATTGCAACGCGCCACCCTTACGCCCCGCCATTGCCTGCGGCTCGTAGAATGAAAAGAATTGCCCATGTGCCGTCCGAATGGTTTCTCGACGAATCGCAGGTGGAGGCGGGGCGCAATGGTGGCCCGTTGCAATGGAGGATGTTGTAAGAAACAGCGGTCCGGCGCCGTCTGTTTACAAGGATGTAAGGATAAATGAGCGGAACCACGATTGTGTTTATATATTCATATTCATATATTGCATTACATTACATTCATATATTCATATTCATGCGTATTCCACGATCTATATTTTCGGATTGAGCAGAAACGTAATTATACTGGATATCTAGTATTACTAATTTGTCTGACTTTGCTGGAACCTCGAACAACTTTCAGAGCACAGCTACACACTTAAATTTTCTAAATGTATTCTACATTTCGTGAGAACATTTTTTTTCTTTTTCAGAATCTCAGAAAAAACGCTGGAAAGTAGGAATAAAGGAATAAGCATAAAAATAAAAACAAAAAATCGTATCTCATCATCTATTACTCTTATACATCCTATAGTTGAGGAGAAAATTTGATGATTTCGGGATTTTTTTTTCGAAACTAATATTCAAAAAAAACAAAGAAAAACTGGCATTATTTTTGCACCATCCTAATAAATAGGAATATCACTCGTAGCGGGACTGGCTTCTAACCATTTAATTATTAAATTGAAGAGAAATTTTGTGCGGGGCGAAAAAAACGGTGTTACAAAAAAAAGTAGGAGATGCTAGCTATAGCTCTATAGTGATATGAAGAGTTCTTTTTTTCACTTCAAGCTGCAGAAGCAGCGGAGAGATGAGAAAAATGGCTTTTGAATAGTAAAAACTAAGATAATAATAAATAATAATAGATAATAATAGATATACTCAACAATACAATATTAGAAAAACTATTTGTAGTAGAAAATCAGTTCTGAAACACATAGGAGAGATGAAAAGAAAGTGAAAGTGAGCATAAATACCGTAACCGTAGATACATTTTGCGATGCGTTCTTTTATACTTGCCTTTTGTCAAAGAAATGAAGCATGTTCTGAACTCAAACAGCACACAGATACTACGGTAAATAAAAATATCGTTAAGACGTGCCGGCGGAAACGTATGCGTGGTGTGTGTGTGCTGGCCTCAACTATGCGATTGTCGGATGAGCTGGCACATTTATGGGTGCTCATCGTTAAATAGGCTTGCTTTAGCGTTGAAATGAAACGAGCGATCAAATAGCCGAGCGAAATCCGCGTCGTTCCACTTTCTTGCTGCTTTCGTTCAGCTTCGGCCGTCACAATAACCTCGTCCTACCACCTCAACTCATCACTTTTCCTTCACCGCACAATGTTTATTCGGAAAATCCCCTGGAACCGTCATCGCATCGCATTCGACTCGACGTGGTTTTAAAATCTCTATGAATGTGTCGTTATCGTCAGGTATTGATCGTTCTGAATGAGGCGGTGTGAATTGCAGCGGTGGACATCGAGGTAGAGAGAGAGGTGGTGTAGCGCTAACGATGGGAGCGAAATGCTGTACGGTAAAGGTGCTCCGCTCGAAAAGGTCAGTTTAAATCAATTAGGATCTTCTGGACGTGGTGCAGCTACCGTCTGCTATGACCTTTTGCTGCTGAATGATCGCGATTCCCCGGCGTTCCGCTAACTTCGGCGGGGGCAGCGCCGGCGGCAGCGGCGCGACGTGCACGCTGACGAACCGCTGATGTAACGCACTGAATTATTAGTAAGCACTGCGATAAACAGTCTGGTTCTGATACAGTGCAGATGAGAGAACCGTTCGGTTCGTCCACCGCTCGTACCGAAATTCCTCTTCATTCACCGTTTCAACGCTTTTCTCTGCAAAGATTAAGTGACCAATGTCGTCAACGTTGGCGTCAAGTTCGTGACGCACTGAGGAACAGGTATCTAAGAGTTTCCCGATAAATCGTGCCGTATTAATCGCTATTGAGTACATTAATTACTACTACTGTTAATTATTGACCTAATTTCCCCTTCCGGAGGTATCATTTATTATTATTGAATATTCTTACCTACCTGTTGAATGTCTACGTCCTCTGTGACACTCCTTGAAAATTGAGTTTTTTCTTCTGGAAAATTAATGATTCACAAGGAAGTTTTCAAATCAAGTAATTTTAAACTTTTATAAGTATATTTTATTAAAACCACGTAAATATTAATTACTAAGTATTAATTATTTTATTATTTTTTGAATTCATCCTAACTTTATGTTGAATTTTCCTTATCCATGTCCAAATCGCTATCTAAATCTGCACAGCAAAGGTTCAGTGCTATGATCCGGCACCGAGTTATACGCGGACGTATGCGTAAATTTTGGGTCTTTTTAAATAGAATTTTGAAGAAAATGGAAATAGAATTTGTACATGAATATGAAATAAAAAATAGAATATTTTATATGTACGTGGATTTTTAGATTTTCCATATTTATTTCAAACCAAATGTATTTCAATGTTGTTATGGAATTTTTTCCCCCCGCTTTCTCTCCTCTTTTATCCTGTAGCTTAGTTCGTTTCACCGTTGTACAGGATCTAAATCCTATGTAGGACGATTTTTAAATAGATATCAATGGTGGCGAGGTGAATAACGCTTTCAAAACGATTCACCTACGATCTTTCTTGGATTCCATTCATTCTAGAAGTTTCCATTCATTCCAGAACCCGTATATTCCAGTAGCAGTGAGACTGTAGACGCCTGTGCTTGGATGGATGGATTTTGCACGTTTTCCGGTTGCCTGAATTGAGAAAGTGCCTCGTTAACCTCAAAACGTTTTTGTTTGTCAATAGGATTGAACCTCCGCCATACCTCAACGAGCTAAATGACTTTTAAGACGGTATTTTTCCTGGACCGTTTCAGAACCAGAAAACGTTGATTATTTCTGTCAGCTTTTGTTATTTGTTTTATTTATTTATTTTTCCTTTTGTTATTTATGACTGTATTACGTCCTTGAATTTTTTTATCCTGCGCCATCATCGCTTCTTTTTATCGGGCTGCTGCCAAAAGATAAAGTCTAAATTAAAGAACCATGCAGTTTGGAATTCCCCTCAGATGCTGTCGATCCTGAGAAAATCGGGCCATTCCCTCCTTGGCATGATTTATGGATGTGTGATTAGCTTTTTCGTCTATTTACAACAACGATTGGACAAGATGACGTTGCCATTTTGCTGGCATCATTTCTGAAAATCGCAAAATTTCTTCGTTCATTTTCTATTTTTCCATTTTTCAAAATTTTTCAAGGTTTCGTTTTTTGCTGTTATTGCTTTATTTTTGTAGTCCTAAGAAAAGACAAATTCAGGGATTTGTCTAAAAATAATTTTGTTTGATTTTTTTTGAAAGTTGTCCCACGTCTCAGCCGAACAATGTACCACCACATATGTACACGTAAAGACAGTCACGTGTAGCTCGAAAAAGTTGCAAAACTGACGCAAAATTGTTTTGAAAAATGTATTTAGGAAGTAAAATATTCCATTGATCTGCCATTTCAGTCTAATGCTACCAGCAGGTTACTGTGAAAAATATTTTTTCAGCAAAAATTTTTGTTGTTTGTTTTTATAGCTGTTCTGTGTGGTCGTGTAGATATTTACACGGCCTCTATACGGGAACCGGATAAGTAAGGATCGCTCGCATCTCCGTGGATTGTAAAACGGTTTGCCTAAACATCACAGCACCGATTTGCAATTGTTTTTTTTCATTTTTTATTTTCGCATTTTTTATAGGTCCAAACACACGAAACAACGCTGGAGGTTGAATAAACAAATAAAAATCGAATTAATTAGTTAATTTACCAAAAAAATTAAATAAATAGTTAGTTAAAATCAAACAAAGAAAAAATACGTAGCTTTTTCATTGATTTGCTTGAGCTGTGGCCAATAAATAAATAAATATTTTTATTTATTTATTTATATTAATAAATATCAATGCAAATCGTGGCCACAGCTCAAGCAAATGAATGAAATAAAACATCAATGAAAGAGCTACGTATTCAACATGCCAAGACTCAAGAACAGTCGAACATAGGCAATTCTAAAAGAAATAATAAATAACCCTGAATTTTTGGGACTAACTTGGGTTTCGCCATGGAATCGGCTTCAATTTACTTAAAACGAAACGAAGTGCTACTTTTCCTGGTCATTCTTAATAAAAAAATTAAATAAAATAACGTAAAGTGGATGAAATTTTTTGATAACCTAACAGCTACTACTGTAAAGTTCTCTTGTTTATATAATGTGATTTTAGATAAATCTAATGACAACTTGAGATGAAAACGTGTTTTCCTGAATCTTACTGTACAACCATTTAAGAATTGGAACATGACGATCGTGCAAATATTTGTATTTCATGGTTACACGGATTCAGTTCTTCAGCTCGCACCTCCTTTCTTAGGGAAATCTTAAGGTTTCGCCCCACGAATCTGAGGTGGTACGGATTTCAGGTGGAGTATTCGTATACGGGATGGGAGACTATGGAGAGAGGGATGATTCCGTACAATTCTTCCTAATTGCCGTAAAAAAACGGTCCGGAAGATACGGCTTCAGACGTTCTGGCGCACTATTTTCTACAGGGAGTTCGATTGGAGCGCGCCAGTCTTGTGCGGCGCCGCATCTTCCGGGCCGTTTTTTTACGGCAATTAGGAAGAAATGGACGGAATCACCCTCCTCTCTATAATCTACAATCCCGTATACGAATACTCCACCTGAAATCCGTACCATCTCAGATTCGTGGGGTGATGTCTTTACCGCATTTGAGGAAGCTGTCTGTTGTGTAACGCTCAAATCACATAAATTATGACTTTTCAAAAATCTCCACAGTGCATTAGGGAGAGAGCAAAAAAGTCTTTTTTTTCTTTCTATACTGAACAGGGACCTACTAGTGTAACGATCGTCCAACATTTTTTACGTGGAATTTTTAATTTTTCCGTTTCTCCCCCACACCCCAGGTTTTCCAAATGACATTTATCGCATACCCAATGTATTTTGCTATAATGGTGTATAGTAAAGTCAAAACGACATGAAGTACGGTTGCGGTTGCGTACGCTACTGCGCTCGAAGCGATGCGATGGAACGCAGCGGTTAGGATCGGATGAGGACCTATGCTAGAACCACTTCGCAGTTCGCGATGGCCCACACCGATCCTAACCGCTACGTACAGCTCGAAGTTCCGAACGTAGCCGCTTACGCTACTGCATTCTGCTTCATGTCGTTTTAATCCGGCCATACCTATGCCTCGGTAATCATTCTAGGTCTTGGAAGTTTTTCTGGCACGAACATAAATAAATATAATGCCAAATGAATAATAAATCTTTTCATAGACGGTTAACAGTTTTCAGAGAACTGAAAAGTTTGTCTTTTTTCAAAATGGAAGTAGTCTTCCGCTTTTATTCCCCACTAGCCTAAAAAGGAAATATGAGAGCTACAATTTCCGAATATAAAAAATCAAACGCAATTCCACATGAAAAATTTAAAACAAAGAAATAAATAAAAAATAAAATAAATAAAAACAAATAAAATAAACAAAATTCAAAATCCATACGTCACTCCACATGAAAATTTATGACTTCACAGTTCACTACATTTCTATGTTCCGGAGTTAGCTCCTGATATAGTTTTATGTTCAGAGGTGATGGAGACGTTTACACTCGACGCAGCGCTTCGCAAGGTCGCACTGATGTGGCAGGATCCAGTCGTGAACAGGACGTTCTTGCAAGTACGGCACAAGATCGGCGCAACGATACGCCGTCAACATCGGATCGAATCCGAAATTCGAGTCAGCCACCTATGCGGAATGGTCACGAGTAAGTAACTGTGACTTTTCCGAGAACTACAGAGAATTGTATAGAACAAAGATGTTTTTAAAAAAAGAATAATAAATAAAAAGAATAAGGAATATAGGATATTTTTTGAAATTTTCTGAAATACAGAGAATGAAATGCATTTTAACTCGTAAAATTGTTATTTTCTTACCAAGTGATCGTTGCGCAGCCATTTTAGCTAAGCGTTGTAGCTATTGTGCAAAAGGAAATGTTGATTTTTCTGGATTTAGAGGTTTAGGTTATATCTGGTGTTCCTTCAACACGTAGCTTTTTTAATGATCGGCTTGAATTGTAGCAAAGATTGGTATTGAACTTTCTTTATTAACAGTTAATGTTTCGGTGTTATCGCCTTCGGTCAGAGTCTGGAAAAAAAACAAAGGCCATCCGTGACTTATCCCCTCAAGAACCTCATCACCCCACGAATCTGGGGTAGTACGGCTTTCAGGTGGAGTATTCGTTTGAAGTTTACGAGCAAGACTCGAATGAATGCTGAGTATACGGGATCGTAGATTAAGGAGAGGGGGGTGGTTCCGTCCATTTCTTTCTAATTGCCGTAAAAACGGCCCGGACGATAAGGTTTCGAGTGTTCATGTGCGCTATTTTCTAGAAAGAGTTCGATTGGAGCGCGCCAGCCTTGTGCACGCGCCGCATCTTTCGGGCTGTTTTTTTTACAGCAATTAGGAAGAAATGAACGGAATCACACCCCTCTCCATAATCTAAGATGCCGTATACAAATACTCCACCTGAAATCTGCACCACCTCAGATTCGTGGGGTGATGGTTTTAAAGCGCTCTTCTTTAGCAGCCACGCGTATCATGCAGCAGCCCCTACATCCAGACTTCAAACTTTGTCAGACTAAATCAAATGGTTCGAAACCACCGTAGTGCCAACCATGCCATTTATTCTTACGGGAAATTGGTATTATAGGTGTCTAGGAGGATAGAAAATACACTGTTTTGACACATCTGTTAGCTCCCGTATTGTATAGGCCAGTTACGCGTTCGTAAACTCCAAACGATTCTTAATTGAAGTGAACATGGTGGCGAATCCCAAGCGGATTGATGAACGCCAGTCATTTTATCCTCTATCCTTTATTTGAACAAGAGAATAAGAGGATCTCCTATGTCTGTGATATCTAATAATCCATTTTTTTTTACTTTTTTCCACTTTCTCTTCTTTAGGATATTACTTTGGTTTTAGGCCCCCATCGAGTACACGATATGAGCGGCGGACGACGTATCGATATCATTCAGAGACTCGAATGAATGCTGAGGAGATGGAGAAACTGGATCAACTTGAGCAATGGTTATTGCAACAACCTCTCGAGAAAAGGAAACTCGATCTAAGCGATCGACAAGTCGCCATGCTAGCAGGTTTGTCTCAAAAAACATCTACGGTTTGAGGAATAAATTAAAGTGTCACGCATGTTTGTGGATTTTTCTCGGTGGGAGATCGCAAAATGTGCGGTTTCTTTTTTGCCCACATCCAAGCCTAAAATTGTAGATTAAACAAATGAAATGTGTGTAAGTTCATACGTTTAAAAATCTAGCAAAATTTCATTTTTGCCGGGAAAATCACTGCACTCAAAGTTATTACCTAGCAGGCAATAGTCAAGTAAAGTATTTAAGGCCCAGATGCTTGCCCTTAGGTAACTCGGCGATGGATTTGATATGCATGTACGTGGTTGCGAAAGATATTTATTTGTTTATTTATGTATTACGCTCAACGGCGTATCAAAAATGAAAAAGGATCTGCCTGGAACAAATACAAAAAAGAATATTTAGTAAATACACACTGAGAAGACGGAAGGGAATAAATCAGGAAGGAATCAGTTCTGTTTGCTGTTAATTAAGCAGTTAGTAGGTGATTTAGCACATATAAGTTCCGTCATATCAGTTCCGCCTTTGGAAAAAAGAAAATAGAGTCAATGGAATCGAAAAACATGTGGGACCATCCAAATATTCACATTTTAACTTGGATTTTATAGATATAAATAGGCAGACCTGCTCATGTCTTGATCACACCTCAGTGGTCCGAAAACTGATATTTATCTAATTATTCAGCATTGTTTGTAACGTCAACTCAGGTCAAATTAATATTTTCTGGACGCTAACTGATCCCTATGCTCTCTGCATTTAACGGAGAAAATTTTCGTCTTTTTTTCTGTATTTTTTTCGACAAAGAGTATTTATTGAGTATTTCATGAGCATTTGTCTTCGTAAGTTGAACCGAACAAAAAGTTGTCATAATCCTTCAACCTTGGCGAACGTTTCGGCGACTTCGCCTTCCACAGAGTCTGAAAAGGTGAAATCGAACGTGATCTATACGATCAAAGGCCCTGTCCTCCCAACAAAATCCCAACAAAGAAACTTCTTTAGCTACTGTTAGATCTCATAGCTTTAGGATCGCATTTTAGAATCGGCGGATACCCGTCGTGATGTGAATAGCGCAATATTTTATGAGTATTGATTTTTTCCATGCTCTCTTACAATTAAATGTAAACCTAACGAATTATTCGATGGGTGCATTCATCCAAACACTTCTGTCTTTGAGCTGTTGCGATTGCTTTAAAAAAAACAAAAACAACGACAAAAACAAACAACAGCATTTCTCTGTGCTATCATGTTCTCTGATATGTTCACAGTGAAGCAGTTTTGTGGGATTATATACCATATAGCATCTGCATATGATACTTAAAGTTTCCACTTGGGACTGATGAAGATCTAGGATCATGAAGGTCATCTCGCTAGGAATCATTTCTGAGTGATCAGCCATGGGTGAAAACACGAACAGGAAAAAAGAGAACCACGTACAAGTCAGCGCCGAACGTATTCAATGCGTTTGATTTCGATTTTGTCACTCAAAATGAGTGTAAAACGTTCTTGTGCTCCTAAGGCATCTTATTGTAGAATTTGTGGCGATTATTCCGATTGGTCATTCCTAAAAACTAAATCCATACAATCTTTCCTACTATTGGAGATAAAACCCCATTGAAAATATTTGATATTTTATTTTAATATAAGGTTATTTATTTAATTTATCATTAATTTATTTTATCTATTTAATTTATTTGTAAGATTTTTAATATTTTATTTAATATATGATTTTCAAAGGTTTCAATAGCAGAAAACATATAAACTTTCGTTTTTTTTTCGCTCTCATCTCCAAAGGGTTCTCATCCAGTGTCATAGGTGTAAATGTGAATATTTGAATAACATTACTCCTCCTCCTTCATCTCCTTTGTTATTCACTTTTGATATAATTGACGACTACATAAGTTCGTGCCTGATCCGAAGGAATTAAACTTCAACAGGTGAAATTAAATGTGTATATATATATAGGCAATAATAAAGGATAAAGGATAAAGTGCACGGTGTTGATGAATCCCCAGGGGGATGCGCTTGCGCGTTCATACTTCAACCCAGACTTTATTTGAGGTTCATGAATGCGCGTGCAGCCTTATAATGACTTGCGTGGGGTTAGCCGATATCCTAAATCAGTGTATTTTTATCCTCCCACACAGGTCTGGTACCCGGAAGGATGAAAGGCTTGGTTTGCACTACTGCGGATTCAAACCTCCGATTCAACAACAATACAAACAAAATTGTATTAATATTGTCGATTCTCAACCTCTCAGCAATCTCTTCAGTTGTAATCCTTGGATTTTCTTCCGCTAAGGTACTCACAATATCGTCATTAATGTCAGAACGACGTCCTTAGCGCACTTAATCTTTCAAACTGAAAGCTCCTCTTCGAAATCTGCCGAACTTTTTAATTGTCCAGAGAGCAGGAGCACGAGCACGAATAAACGTACGAAATGTTTTTCTTTTGCAATCCCAATATTCACGTTTTTTTCTTTCACCAAATTTTCACGAAATTCCTTTTTTCACGAAGTTTTCACGAAATTCGCATATCATTACATTTTGCAAATGTGTTTTCCGTTTTTTATTCGGAAAAAAAATCCTTGAAGCACAAGTCAACTTATTTGAACGATACTTGGCAGTAAAATAATCAATACACTACAATTTTCCCCGGTACGCAAAAAAAATATCCAAAAATACCGCAGTTCAACCAATCTGTACACTTTAATGCAATCCATGAAAATTGCATTAAAGTGCACGAACTTATGGAATTATTCATCACAGCAGATGAATAAAGTAGATATTTTGTTAATTCTTTGAAAAATTGGTCCATATCAGAGTTGTGATGCCTTCATATAGCAGTCGAGCACAGCTTAGCCGGCCAGCAAAAGTGCCGGCCATCGGCAAATCCTTTATTTGATGTAGATCATCGAGAACATAAGCATCGTAGCGTTTGATGTTTAAGCAGGGACTTGTGAGCGCTCGGAAGAGTGAACAACAAGGGCAAATACCAACGTTGGAGTGGTCGATCCACCAACGTTGTCGCTGTGCTCACAGCTGCTTACTGCGGTGCTTTTATCCTGAGAATTTTGCCGGACCTTTAAAATGCTCCTAGCAGACTGTTCCTAGCTTTTTCTCTGCAAATCTGTTTTTTATTTCGCCTGAAAATCAGGTGATAATTGAACAGACGATGATGTTCTCAATCACGGTTTGGCTGTGAACAGGATCGGACCCAAAGAGAATCAATTGACCATTCAAAAATAAAAATAACTATAATAATAAATGAATATATTAAAGATAAATAAGTAGAAAAATTCTTTTAACTACTAGAAACTTTTATCTCCTGCAACTTTTATCCACTAGAAATTCACACTTTCTTCGTCCATAACCAGTGAATGTTTTCTGAGAATTATTATTATTATTTTTATTATTATTATGATGATTTATACATTTAACATTTTTATTTTCTATGTGATTAATATTATTAATATTAGAATTTATGCGTACCACTTTTGACTACTTCTATCCTCTTCAAATGGCCATTTTCTTCTTGGTATTAGCATGGTCTCATTAGGAATAGATCTAATTTTAAGAAAACTGTGTACACGGACTTTATCCTAGCTTTCTCAACCATTCGTCAAACCATCAACAAAAGATTAAAATAGGTGATGAGAGGAGGGTGATAGGTGATGAGTAGGTGGGTGATGAGTTATCTGCTGCGGTAGTTCCGGAAAATTTTTCCGGGTAAAAATTCTGCAGAAATTCACACAGGTCTTTATTCTACCATAAAAGAGGCCTCTCTACTAATTTTTCCTGGCTCATCCCTTCAATTTTTTTTCGGAGACTTTCATTTGCAATCGCTGGAATGACCCAAAAATTGTTCCCAGGTGATTTTCTATAGATATCCACACAGAAGAAGTGTGGACCACGCATGGTCGAGTGAGCGTGAATCAGGTCAGTTGAATTCAAAATGTCAAAATGTCACTGGTTTTGTCGACAAACTGAATTGTGCTTATTTGTTATTCTATCGTGAATTTCTTCACAGCTATGTCCCTTGGGGTCCCATATAACCGAACCAAAAAAATGGGAAAAAACAAATATTAAAAAGTTATTATAGTGTTTTGAATGGTTATATCTTATTATGAAAGGTTTAATTATATCCTCAATGAGTTTAATTAAATCTTATAGTTTTAAGAAATGTTCTGACTACAGACCAAGTGTATTTTCTTCTTTTCCCTTTTTTTCGGGACACCATTGATTTTTGTGAATTAATTAATCACTGTGTTAAGTTAAAACTAGGTGGAGACTTTTTAGATCCCCGAACTTTCTGTGTTTCTCTAATGTTACCACTACAAAGAGAACTGTATGCTTCCTCAAAGGAATGTGCCTGATTCAAAAAGGTTGAACAAGTAGGTGGAATGCATCATAAATGTCAGCGAATCGCTATTGTCCGACTCGCTGCACCCATGCCTAACTGACTCATTTTCTTATCTCCACACCTGCGCCTTTTTTTGTCATCATAGTCGGGGTATGAATGTCGAAAACGTGACGTGTTGAATAAAAATCGAGAATGATACATTTCATTTCACGATTCTCTTCGCTTTAGAAAAATCCTTCGCTCAAACCGTATCATAGTCAGAAAAAAAGTTAAAGGCATCACCCCACAAATCTGGAGTGGTACGGATTTCAGATGGAGAGTTCCTATATGGGATCGTAGGTTGTGGGGAGGAGGGTGATTCGGTTCATTCCCTCCTAATTTCTGCAAAGCGCGGCCCAGAAGATACGGCTTCGGCGTTCCGGCGCGTTATTTTCTACAACGAGTTCGATTGGAGCTTATGCACGCGCCGTATCGTCCGGGCCGTTTCTTTTTGCGGCAATCAGGAAGAAATGAACGGAATCATCGTCCTCTCCATAATCTACGACCCCGTATAGGAACTCTCCACCTGAAACCCGCACCACCCCCAAATTCGCGGAATGATGCTCCACCCTAGTCAGGCACGTGGAAACCACTAGCAACTCCAGGACATTTTCGTTCCACGAACGCTATGCTGATCCTAAGTTAAATATTTTATAAAGCAAAAAAATACAGTTATTCTAGTACTATTTATTAAAACATCTAAACACCATTTATAGTTAATTTTATTTTATAAAATATTAACGAAATTAATTATTAGTGTTTTGGAATTTTTCCAAGTGTGATACTTTTGGAAGCTGTCACCCATATGCATTCTAGACTTCCCAGGCCAAATATCACAAACCTCGCTAGTTTCGCGTCATTTTCCCCTTTTTTGCCTGTTTGAAAACACGACACAGTCTCTTTTTTTTTCCTCTCTGTAATGTGTGGAAAACAAAAAAGAAAGAATTAGAAAAGTAAAAATGCAGGGCAGAAAACCGGAGAAACGAACATTTTGTAGTGGTTCTTTCTCAATGTTTTAGCACAACGCTGCAGTTGGGTTAACAACTTTCCTTTTTTTTCAATCCTCTTGTTATTATTGTTATTATTTTTACAATTGTTATTTTTCGCCATATTTTCTGTTTCCTTTTGTTTACTTTTCTCTGTTTCTGTTCTTTCTAAGTTTATCATGACTGATTTGATGCATTCAATATCACAGCACACAGCAGAAATCCTCAAGAGATCAAGACTATACCATCACGGCTACTAGAGCAACAAACGCTAATCGTGCAGCGCGTCTGGTATCCAGGGTCCCAGATTAACCTATTGAAATAATGCTGCCTCTTTTTTTTTACAATGAGAGGAGAGATTTTAACTTATAGGGAGCGTATCACGAAACTGACGATAATGGGGTCTCTGTGTACAAATATAGAGTTTAAGGTGTTGTTTAAGGAGCTTGAGCGCACCCCCTCCCCCTCTCAATCCTCTCCAAGAGTCCTAAAAAACGGCGTGGGAATCGCTTTAGTTCCTACGAGGTACGCTAGAACGGGCCACGCTCTTGTACACGTTCCGTTCCTCTCAGCAGCCTATTCATTGGTTTTACATGAATAGACTGTTGAAGAGACCTAATCGATTTCCGACCGCTTGCTCGTGAATGCGACGCGTGCACGTAGGTTGAGCGTTCTCGTGTACCTCGTCGGTATAAACGCCGCTTCCCACGCTATTTTTTGGCACGATTAAGGGGAATCAAGCATGACCACGCCTACATTCATAATCTACACCTCGAAATTTATATTTGTCCACGGAAACCCTAACATCATCAACGACGTGGTACATCGCCTTTAAAGGACCAAGTTTGTTCGGCGGCGATCAATCCTTTTGAGATTGTGTCAACGCGTTCGACGTTTGTTCGCAATCACTTGACGTTTGTGAACAAGCATGAGGACTATACAGTGCCTCGTGGCGGGGCCCACACATGAATCGAGTCAGTATCCTTGCCCTCCTGAACTGATTTGGGGTCAATTTGTCGATCATTAAGCGATGACAAGCTTGCTTGAGCTACAGGTGTATTGATGATTATGGCTGATCTCACTGACTGCACAAAAGCTGCGGAACCTTTTTAGCTACACCCATTCCAGATTTCGACTGGGAGCGTGGAAAGAGACTCCCAGAGATCCTCGAACTTTGTCGTAAGACCTGAGCATGGCCTACAAGAGGTTTTCGGGCTTAAAGGGATCACGTGATTCCGTCCACTTCTTTCTAATTGGCGACAAGGAAGATGCGGCGCTTGCACAAGGCTGGCGCGCTCCAATAGAACTCGTGGTAGAAAATAGCGCGCCGGGACGTTCGAAGCCATGTCTTCCGGGCCGTTTTTTACGGTAATTAGGAAGAAATGAACGGAATCACCCCTCTCCTTAATCTACGATCCCGTACAGGAATACTCCACCTGAAATCCGTACCACCTCGGATTCGTGGGCTGATGCCTTTAAATCGATCATGTCACGAGAAAATTACTTGTGCCGTCGCTCCTGGACGGAACCGCAGAGCATCTTCTCCCGCCACCCTCCGTTTTGACCTATTTAGTTATAAATTTGGTTTTCGCATCATTTTCCGTCTCTTTGAATGTTATGGTGAACGTATAGACGTCCTTTAGAATTCAAATCAAAGTAAGTAGAAATGCTTGCAAAACCAACCTCCATTCCGAGGCAGAGACACTTCTTCGCCGTCAAGTAGCTTTTTTTCGAACGAAGTGAACGCGGAACACCAGCGTCAACCTTTGTAGTCCTCAATTTTCCGTTATTTGCAAAAAGAAACGTTTTCTGCTGCTGTTTCTCTCGATATGAATCTCAGAGCAGAATTATTTTATAATTCTCCTGGATTTTTTCGCTTATTTTGAGTAAGTTCGCTCATGTTACGAGTGTTTTTGTGAGGTTTGAAGTTCATTGTTTTGTTCTTTTGGAGAATTAATCGAGTCGTCGTTCACGAGGAAAAAAACTGTTTTCTTAGCATTTTTATGGCGTACTTTACTGGATGGTTTACGATGTTTTCACTTTGTGCTGATGTCTGTTATCGCTTCATATTTGGAAAAAAAATCCGTTCTCAATAATTGCTTCTTTTGTCACTATTTTTTCGAAATAGTAGTATCCCGTTTTCTTCACTGATTTATTCATCTATCATTCATTTATTTCCTTTATTTGTTTATTTATTTACCTTTTTCATTTTTTACATTTTTCTTCTCTTCTCTTTCGAGCAGCTATTCGTCGTCTCTGTACATTTGGACGAGTTACAGTGTTTTTGGTTGTTTGTTGCTTGAATTCGTGGAGCGAACGAGTTCGATCTGCTCGGAAGAAAGTGATGATTAACTCAGTGACGAACGAAAAGAGTGACACAAAATGGCACTTCGAGCCGTATTTGCCGTATTCGTTGGGCGAGCTCCGAAAAAGCTTCTCTGTCCTTTCTCCGAAACGAATCCACTATATAATCTCTGGATGGAGAAAAAAAAGAAGCAGATTAAACCAGAAAAGTGCACGTTTGTCCGATGTCGATGATGTGTCCGGTCTCTGATTTTGACTTTTCGTTCCTATGCGCTGCTGCTGCGGCAGCACACGAAAAACATACCCTACGCCATTTGACAGTAAATATATATCTCGTACGAAACGTACGATCATCAGTGTATGTATATGCTCCCTTTAATATAAACTTCAGACGACGCCGTGCGACGAATGATGATGAGGTGGAGTCGTCGTCGTCGTCGTAGGAATCTTACGTTTCTATATTTGGAAACAGTCGCATTATAAGGCATACGTTTTCCTTTTGTTTTAGAATTCCTAGTTTCTTTTCCTCTACTCTTTCATCTTTCAAAGGAGAAAAGAATGGACGAATCCTTCTGTGTGCTTCCGGGAACTTAAAGGCATCACTCCACGAATCTGAGGTGGTACGCATTTCAGGTGGAGTATTCGTATACGGGATCGTAGATTATGGAGAGGAGGGTGATTCCGTGCATTTCTTCCTAATTCCCGTAAAAAACGGGCCGGAAGATGTGGCGCCGCACAAGGCTGGCGCGCTCCAATCGAACTCCTTGTGGAAAATAGTGCGCCAGAACACCCGAAGCCGCACAAGGCTGGCGCGCTCCAGTCGAAATCCCTGTAGAGAATAGTGCGCCAGAACGCCCGAAGCCGTATCTTCCGGCCCGTTTTTTACGGCAATTAGGAAGAAATGAACGGAATCATCCCCCTCCCCCATAATCTACGATCCCGTATACGAATATTCCACCTGAAATCCGTACCACCTTAGATTCGTGGGGTGATGCCTTTAACGACAACTGCGAAACAGTCAGCAGCAGGGTTTCGGCTGATTAAACAACAGGTTGAGCGGTGCCGTGCCATTTTTGCTTCACCTAATCATCGCTGCCCATAAATGCTTTATTGGCTGTACCTTATATTTGATTTGATTGTTTCAACTTCTTGAATTTTTTGAAAATTTTTTTGAAAATTATTTTCGATTAAATGTCCTTAACTCTATACATTCTTTTTTGTTGCGGTCTCAGATAGAAAACATTTTTCTTATAGTGAGTTTGAATTAAATTCCTATGAAGGAATGTATGCATCTAGCTTTTTTAAGTCGAGCAGTGATAATTATGCTAATTACCGGAGCTATTTTCTAATTAACAGAGATAATTATTAATTATGATTATTTTTGAGAAACCGGGGTTATTTTCAATGGATGACTCCGAATCCGAACGGAACTTATCGCGACGATCTTTTCTTTCATTTCCCATAGAACATTGGCTCGTTTCATTTGCTGTAATCTGGTTTACTGGATTTTCCATCTCTGATCGAATTCTTTCCCTTTCACGAAAATATCAAAATAGTCTTTTTTAATCGTAATACTTCTGCATAATTTCTGCGATCGTATGTAAGATGTAAAATGATCGATGTAAGATGTAAAAGAAAGATTGGTCCTCGGCTAAAAACTTCCTTATTAGGTTTTTATATTTTGCGCTTTTTTCCAAAATGTAATTCTCTTCTATTTATTATTTGTCAGGTAATAAATAGAAGAGAATTACATTTTGGATTTTGGAAAAAAGCGCAAAATATAAAAGCGTAATAAGAAAGTTTTTAGCCGAGGACCATTCTTTCTTTTACATCTACCCACTTTGAATACCTAGTTATTTTCTTCTGTATGGAGTAGTTTTTTTTACGTTGTTGAAGTTCATTTTGAGATCACATGCGCCTCATTTTTTTAAATTAGGAATTGATTAAATGAATGAAATATATGAACGAACGAAGTCTGAATGGTTTTACGCAATATCTTGCATTTCCACGCAGTAAATACGTCCATTCAGGTTTTTCTATTAAGTTGGATGATACGTTCGTGGAGTTTTATATTATATTTATTTTTTTTTTTGCAATTTTTTTCAATTATTCGAGTTTTTTAAAATTATTTTTTATCACTAGAAATGGAATATCGAAGAGAAGAAAATCAGCACTTTCAACAGCTACTTTTTTTCGCTTTTCATCGTGGTCAAAAAGTTGACGCAGCCTCTCGAGGCCTTTGCTACGTGTTCGGCAGAAGTTGTCTTAGGAATGTCTACTGTACAGAAATGGTTTGTGAAATTTAAAAACGGCGACTTTGACCTCGACGACACGCCTCCCATTGGAAGATATTCTGAATTCGACGAGGAAGGTCTCAAGGTACCTTCAGGGAGAGAGGAAGATGAGGAAACAAGTCGTGGATTAACTGAAAAATGAACTGCGATCACAGGACAATTCTCCACCGTATTCACTCAGCGGGATTTGCGCAGAAATTGGGATTGGGACCTCACGGGTACCTCACTTTACCGAAAGCAACAGCAAAGAAAATCGCTTTCAAATTGTGGTTCAGTTCTCGCCAGACATCAAGGAACACATGGTCATTAGCAGCGATTCTTGTACAGAATGGTTAGTGAAGATCAGCGAATATCTTGACTTTTCGATGTGGATGAAAAACAAAGAAAATTAGATGTCGAAAATTCAGATTTTTCTCTCCTCGATATTCCATTTCTAAGGCTGAAAAATAATTTTAAAAAATCGAGTTGTTCCAAAAATAATCACCACAGTTTTATAGAGCAAAATAAAAATCTCCAAATGTTATATGGAGTATTTTAACAAAGACAAAGCAAATCATTATAAAATAAAATATAATAATACACAATAATGCAATAATAATAATAATAATAATAATAATAATAATAATAATAATAATAATAATAATAATAATAATAATAATAATAATAATAATAATAATAATAATAATACAATAATAATAATAATAATAATAATGATAATGATAATGATAATTATTACACACATTTTCTATGTGGAATTAAATAGGGATTTCATTCTTTTGAAAGAAAAAAGAGAGAAATTATGAGTTATGAAAGAATGAAATGCAAATCGTGACGCATCACATGTGTGGATCAAATTATGCGAAGTTTGGATTCATTTCAATGGATTCCTAGAACAATTTGGATCTGAATCAATCAATCATTCGTGGAGCATGTACGAGTTAGAAAACCGTCTATGGATTAGTTCTACAAATTCCAATTCTAAATCAAAATTCTACAAATTTGCTGTCCAACCCAATACTTGAAGAAAAATGTTTTTGTTTGCTTTTTCCTATATGTCTCTAGAAAAGTAATAAACTGGTAGTAATTTGTGTCGGACCGTTGACACTTTCTTTTGACGGTGCGAGTGAGTGAGCGACTGCGAGTGTGTGTCGTTTCGCAGTGTCTGGCTCTTGTCAGTGATTGTTTCGCTCTCTTCGTGCCTGATAAGCGCGGTGCTCTGCTCGGAACGCCACTAATCCATAGACGGTTTTCTAACTCGTACATGCTCCACGAACGATTGATTCATTCAGATCCAATGTGTTCTAGGAATCCATTGAATTGAATCCAAATTCCGCATAATTTGATCTACACATGTGATGCGTCACGATTTGCATTTCATTCTTTCATAACTCATAATTTCTCTCTTTTTTCTTTGAAAAGAATGAAATCCCTATTTAATTCCACATAGAAAATACGACGACAAAAAATTCCTTTGTGATTATGCGATGCACATAGCAACCACGCATGCACAGCAAACGTTTGGAAAAGAAAGTGCCGCGAGCACTTGAAGTGGAAAAAAAGGCATAAAGAGAAAAAAAACATCCGGAACCCGTTAAACTGTGTTGTGTGAGGACTTTTGATCTCTTTTTTTTTGAAAATTTTGCAGCATTTTGCTTCTGAAAATGATTTTTTTAAATGAATATTGGTCCCCTTGTATTTTTCAAAATACACTAATCTACTTCTTTACCCTTACAAAACTATTTCAGCTAATTTACTTTTAATACCTCTTAGTTTACGCTCAATTTTTAATTTTAATATCATAGAAACAAGGATAGAGGCTAAAAATTAAAGAAGATGTATCGTTTTGCCTCTTTCTAGACTTCCTACTTTATTTTTCCCACTTACTTTCACTTTTTATCTGTGTGTTCCTCTTAAGTTTTTCCTTCTTTTTCCTTTTTCTCCTCGAAGAATCTTTTTTCCTCATAGTTTTCTTCACTGGCCCTATTTTGCATTTGAAGCTGAGCACAGTTAAGATCCTTAAACTGAGGGAAAAATTCTGGAAAAAAAACATCCCTTTCTAAATCCCATTCGAGTTGATCAGTTGTTCTGACTTTTTGCAGTAAAAAAACGTTAAAAATCAAATGAATAATTAATTGAAAACTGAAATTTAAAGTTAATTAAAAATAGGTTTTTTTTTATGTCGGGATGATCAGTGGCGTTTCATTTTTCGTTTTTATTTTTTCGTACGAATTTCATAGTTGTCTTATTGTTCCATTTTTTTAAAGTTCTACTAAATAGGTTGTTAGTTCCCACGAATCCTTCGTAAGTTTGTTCGCCTATCTATTGGCTCATTATGTATTTAATGGAAAAAATTTAAAGGCAGTATTCCACGAATTTGATTTTTTCACGGAAAGATAGATTTAAGGTTGTTAACCATGAAAATTATTGCGATCACTCTCTGCAATAATCCTAAGAAATAGCGCGACAAAGCACCTTGTCGAACGAATTCTCCTACGAGACACCTAGCAACGTGTGACGTGCGCGAGGGGGAATCAGCTGCTCATTGATTGTCTGTGATCTACACACCTCCATCTGTTTATTTTTTCGTGGAGAGATCCAAACATTGTCTCGTGTTTCGTGGTATGCTGCGTTTAAAATTCTGCTCGACATCCCTCCCACAGATTTCCCCGTCGAAACGGGCTACCCCCTCCGATCAAGTTTGATGTACGTCTTTTTGTCCTATCTTCAGCCGGGTACAGATTAGCTGTGTACGGTAGTTTGGGAAAACCGATTACGCTCTATTGAAAAGGGATTTAAGCGATCTTGCTTTGATCTTCTGCCCTAGTACACTTTTTTCTTATAAAATATCGAATTAAGACGTTACCAGTTTTGTTGATCATACTGTATCGATTGGGAATCGATTTGCATTGGGGATCGATTATCGACTCACGATCACATGGCTTCTTTTGGCTGATTTTTTTTTGAATGGGACTCAAATATGGAAGTCAACGAAGGGGTTGTTGGACGTATGATTGCTTCATTTTCTTTGAATCTATCCAATAGTTCAGGATCTTTTTCACAAAATTACCCACGTTTTTTTGGAGCCGAATTTTTTGGAACCAAAACAGAACCTAATTTTTCTACGTTCTCTAATACGTTATTATTTGATAGGGGAATCGCTTGCGGTTTTTCTGGACCGGCCGCTTTTTTACACATTTTTTAACATATCTTATCCATTTCTATTTCTATTACAAATTTCGTCTCTGTCCCATATTTCTATTCTTTACTTCTGTTTTTCACAAGTTTCTTGACTCATCTCTTTTCTGATTATTCACCGTTCCTGTATTCCGCGAGTAGGACAAAAATGTAAAGTAGGGACGAAGAAAGCAGTCAGAAACTGGCTATTCTTTGTAGCTGGTAGCCATCCATCCAACTGCTTCTTGATATTTTTCTTTTTTTTCTCTGTTTTTCTTTCTATTTGTTCCTCCACTCTTTTATTCACCTCTGAATGCGTGGAAAATTAACGCTTACGCGGTATATTTATGTCGCTTATACAGTTTCCAGTGGAACTGATTGAGATTTTCCTCCGAGACTAAAGTACAGTAATCCAAGTCAGCGGAGGATGGCTTTTGATCGATGTCGAATCGAAAAAAAACTTATCACTACTCATTTCTCTCAATTCCCTATGACTCACAGTTTTCATGATTAAAATTGATTTATTTCTCAGGATTAGTTGTTTATTGCATAATAAATAAAAATAATAAGCATAAACATACTGAAAACAAATATTTTTCAGTTATTTTCACAGTTACTTCACAATAGTTATAGTAGTTTAATAGAACTGGGTTAATTTTAAGTGCAAGCTTAAAATTAAACTAACTGTATTAAACTACTGTAAGTGAGTGTTGAGCGCTGAGTAACATAATTTGGCTATTTTTATTATTTTTTAAGTAAAATTGTTCATGCAGCACTAGCGCTTCATTGGTGATGCATTGTAATGCCATGAATCCAAATATCGGTGGAACAGCTGCTGAGACTCTTTTTGAGCGATGAAATTTCATCGTGAAATTGAGTAACCAAGATTTTTTCCCCACCGCAGTAACTTTATGCTATACTATTCAAGACCGTGCCGAGACCATGCTGCTTATTTATAAATTCTCGAAGAAATAAACTTTCTTTGTCTTTTTTCACATGTTTCACTTTACTACTCTATTAGTAATCCGCTTTAAAAGCATAACCCCAAGAATCTGAGGTGGTACGGATTTGAGGTGGAGTATTCGTATACGGGATAGTAGATTAGGGAGAGAAGGGTGATTCCGTCCATTTCTTCCTAATTGCCGCAGGAAACGGCCCGGAAGATACGGCTTCGGGCGTTCCGGCGCGCTATTTTCTACAAGGAGTTCGATTGGAGCGCGTCAGCCTTGTGCACGCGCCGTATCTTCCGGACCGTTTTTTGCGGCAACTAGGAAGAAATGGACGGAATCACCCCGCTCTCCATAATATACTATCCCCTATACGAATATTCCACCTGAAATCCGTGCCACCTCAGAATCCTGGGATGATGCCTTTAATCGGAAGATTGATCGGTCCTCAGTGGATTTGGTATTTTGTAATAAAATAACAATCTTATCATATGGACTGCGAATACGGGATGTCATCATTTTCATGACTTTGCGATCTTTGGCATTTTTTTTTCATATCGCGTCAAATTCTCACTTTACCGGGTCCCTACACTGCATTTGGAGAAAAACCCCTTCGACAAATAATGACTTTGCAACTACAGGCTATTTCCTAAAAATAATGGGAATGATTCGATAAAAATCAATTTGTTGAACATTTTTGCAAAAACACCTAAAGGCAGCGTATTACGAAACGAACAATGTTAGGGCCACTGTGGACAAATAAAGAGTTCGAACTACGGACTACGAATACATATGAGCGTTGTTCCGCTCAATTCCCTTTATTCACTTCAAAAAACGGCGTGGGAAACAGCGTTTTTTCCTACGAGGCACCTGAGAACGCTCCATTTTTGTGCACATGCTAAAATCCACGTGCCAGCAATCGAAAATCACTGAGACTTCCTTAGCAACCTTTCAACTAAAACCAATGAATAAGCTGCTAAGAGGACTGGCACGTGTACAAAGGTGGAACGGTCTACCATACCTTATAGGAAGTGAAGCAGTTCCCATGCTGTTTTTGGGACAATGAGGGGGAATCAAGCGGAACGACTTCCATATTCCTAATCCATAGCTCGAACATTACATTTGCCTGCAGATATCCTATCTTCATTTTTGTGACGCGCTGCCTTTAATGGTCTTTAAAGAAGGCCTCCCTTGAGCATTGATACATCGCTTCTAGCGGTTCTGCCGCGGTTCCATGCACTTTTCAAACTTTCCTCGTTCTGGATGTCCTTTAAAACTTGGATGGAGCGCAACGCTTTTTCCGTTACTCTGTTTCTTTGCTTGCAATGCGGTCTCTGTTCTCTTCGTGCCGTGTCCCACTGAAAATTGTGTCGCTATCAACCGAGTTGAACATATTCCGGGTTGACTACACGTTCTTTGCGCCAAATTTCGTATAGGCCTTGAAAGAATTTGTGGGCGTAAACACGTAAACATTTTGGAGCCATTTTTACACATTATAGTTGGAAATATTTCCAAAAATTAAGTAATTTTGTACTTAAATATTTCTCAATTCCTCAGAGTAGTTTTGAAAATCTGGTAGATTTTCAATGCTACTCTTTCAAAATGCTCCATTCCAAACGGGAAAATGACCTTGAACCTCTACTGGAAAGATTAAGAAAGGTTATAGAAAATTATAGATAGTATATTTTATTCTGAGCAAATTTTTTTGTATGTCTTAGTATTGAAAATAAGGAAGACACAGAGCACCGTATTATTTTGTGCGATGACCCACATTTATAAAAAAAAATTGAAAATGCGAATTAAACAACAGATAGGTGAAATTAATCGATAGTCGAGAACTTTCTGAATTTTCTTCTCAACAATTTCATTTTTTTTCAAAAATTAAAAAATTAAAGCGGAGACGATTAATGCAAAGGGGATACCATTTTGTTACAGTACTTAATCACTCCTCATTAAGTTGTTAGTCAGCTTAGTGTCGCTTAAAATAAACTAACTTAGTATCTTAGCGAGTGATGATTTTATGTAGTATCCTGGAAAAGATGGATGATGACGTTAGTATGCTTGGCTTCGGTCCACTTCACCTTATCCTTACTACATACATATTCCTGTCATATTTGTTTAGTCGTAAAATCCTCTGTTTGTTGCATTTTGACGTTTAACTGTAGCGAAGTCAGTGATATCGCATGATTGTCTTCGTATCATTCTCTTCTTTGAGGGACCAGCGTAGTAAAGGGGCGAAAAGTAGTCGAGAGCACTTTGAAGAATTCTCGAGCATTCAAATCAATTGTCACTACCGCGCTCTACTAGAATTTCGTTTTTGTAGTCGAAAACGAGCCCGGATCTAAACGTCTTCGTTGAGACGCACGCAAAGACTATACGATGAAATTTTGTGACACGTATGGGCAGCATATCACAGAGACTTAGTGTGGAAAATTGATGGAAAATAGAGAATTCGAAGTGTGGATTACGAGTCTGAATGTGACCTCGCTCAATTCACCCTAATCGTTCTGAAGAAGAGCGTGGGAATCGTTTTAGTTCCTACGAAGTGCATTAGAACACGGCACACTTACAACCGCGCCACATCGACGAGCGAGAAGTCGAAAATGATCGAGGCCTTTTCAGCAGACTATTGAAGTAAAAACATTGAGTACGTTGCTTGAGGGAACTGGAGTATTTACAATACTGTAACCGCAACTGCATTAAATCGTTCTCATGTATATCGTAAGGAATAAAGCAGTTCCCACGCCACTTTCAGCACAGTTAGAGGTAATTGAGCGGTGCTCGTTATCAACATCCTCTCTGTTTTCTATAAGGTTTCAACAGTATATCAATTTCGTGGTACGCTGCTACCTTTGAACGATAGTTTCAATCTCTACATCGAGGCTACTGAGGGTTCTGACCTGCAGAGAGGGTCTTGTGAGGGTTTCACTTAGGATTTGCAGCTATGGGGTGAGGGTAGAATGTGATATGATGTGATAACAGTCGGATACGGTATTAAGTGAGGAAATCACCCATATTTTGAGGTTCTTGACACCACTACGCCAGTTTATTGTAGCGTGGAACTGCTCGAATTCCAAATGGATTTTAGTTTTCATAGCGAATGTTCGTTCTCTTACAGTTGTGTGAAGTTGTTGTGCTTTTATATTTTTGTTAGATAAGTAAGAAGAAGATGATGTTACGGACGAACGCATAAGGACTCTGTTCCAAGAGAATTTTCCGTTTCCTTATCACTTTGTGGTTGCCATAACTAGAATTCTTCCATAGTTGAGATCGCAATAGCGCAGCTGCAGTAGATAGTAGCTGAAAATCCATGACATTTGAGGAGTCCTTGACGACAAAAACTTCTCATTTTTATATATATTTTTTATTTTTTTTTATTTATATCATGTTCTGTGTCATATATTATATTGCATTTTGATTTTTGAAATTATTTTTCTAAAATTTTTTCCTAATTTTGAAATATGAACTTAGATATTTCTCTGTCGGAAGCAGTAGTGGCCAGACCTGAGTTTTTTTCTACAAGTAACGAGATGGACGTTGTATCACCTGTCGTTGCTTTGATGAACTTATTCTTTCTTGCGATATTCCTCATCAGTGCATTCGTGGAGCGTTCATTATCCTCACTTTCATCTATCATTATCATTTTCCAAAGTAGTAAAATTAAAGATAAGTCGAGGGTGGGATGGAGGAGACCGGCGACCCGATGTGGCGAATGACGAGCAGTCGCATGTCCAGAAGGTGATCTTTCCTAGTTTTCAATCCCGTGGCGACATCCAGCGACAGCGCCGCTGCTGCTCAGTTGAATGTTTTCTAATCGCTCTAAGATTTCGGTAAGTACAGATTGACCTCGACTTCGAACTCAACGACCACCAGCTATTCGTTCTCGTTCGTTGCCCAAGAGGCGACGACGTTCAGCCCTCTTGAATGGTTCACAAATCACTCTCGTCATGTGGCTATAGGTACGCGAACACAACGGACCGCACCTTTCTTACTCATATTTGTTTGATTTCAATGTTTACTTACAAATAATCGATTGCTTATCGTTTACTCAGCCTACCGGACTTTAACTGATAGAGGAGGCTTGTTGAGCAAGGCAGCAAATTCGCTACATAAGTCAGATTACTAGTTACGAGATAAGGTTGTGTGTGTAGCCTACGTGTTTACTGAACGTAACAAAAACAAAAGCAATTGCAGCAGCTCATAGTGATAAGGTATAAAGGGAGGGATTTATACTCATTTGTTTATTTATTATTTATTTATTTATTTATCTATTTATTGCGCTCAATAACGTGCCAGAAAATGATGAGGCAAAAGCAAACACAAAACAAATGCGGTAAATACACAGTGAAAAGACAGAAAATTGAATAAAATGATGCGGAGATCAGTTCGTTGTACGATTTTGACCTAGGTGATTTAGTACTCAAAAACATCCATGCTTAGGAGGGTTATACTTAGGTATCCAGGAGTTCTGAAGTTCTCAATGTACAAGCAGGTCACTAGATATTAGTAGCGTCCATTCAAATCAGCAAGCAAGATCTTCTGTTTTTTTGTCTTTTTTTTTCATTTATTTGCCTGTATCTGATGACTTTCCTGCTTTTTTCAATAGTAAAACTATCTACCCACTCTTACTTTTTAGTTCATATCGTGATTAAACTAGAAAGTTGTCCATATGTATGTAGCTTTTTATTGATTTGTTTGAGCTGTAGTCAAGATTGGTATTGAGATTGGAATTGAGGATAGGTGTCCGTATGAAACTATGAAGTGAGTCCAGATTTGAGGAGAAAAATTTGGACAGATCTTGATAGCATTATTTGTCAGTGAACGATCACATTTTGATGAAATCTTCAACCATTTGAAGAATTAATGAATGAATTGGAAAATAGCAGATGTTGGGGATAAAAATAGGGACGAGATACGAATGACTAATCTCGAAATCATCAGGTCGCTTGGAAATTTGCAGAGTCCATCATGATTGATTTTCTGTAATGTTTATATATTCTATAATGTTTATAATGTTAACAATATGCTCTCATTTCGTTCACTACGTTAGAATTTTGCTCTACTCTGAGTCAAACTATGAGTTTTAAATGATTAGGGTGACGAAAACTCCCTTAAAGCTGTAAAATTTGCTGCTACTCGGAAGTTTGCTACAGGAAGGGACGAGGCGCGCTCATATTTAATCATTGTGATGCATTATAAAGCAATGCCTAGTGCATTATCCAGAAATAGACTGTTTGATTTAGATCCTCTTTCATTAAAAAGAAAGAGGAATGATCTTATCATGGTTCATAAAATCCTCAGTGCTTGAACAGTTTTGAAAAACTCTGGTTTCTTCTCTTTTAAAAAATCTACAAGACGTGGACCTTTAAGATTAAAGACATCACCACACGAATCTGAGGTGGTACGGATTTCAAGTGGAGTATTCGTATACGGCATAGTAGATTATGGAGTGGGGTGATTCTGTCCATTTCTTCCTAATTGCCGTAAAAACGGCCCGGAAGATGCGGCGCGTGCACAAGGCTGGCGCGCTCCAATCGAACTCATTGTGGAAAATAGCGCTTTTGAACGCTCGAAGCCGCATCTTCCGGGCCGTTTTTTTTACGGAAATTAGGAAGAAGTGGACGGAACCACCCTCCTCACACCGTAATCCACGACCCCGTATAGGGATAACCCACCTGAAATCTGCACTATGCAAGATTCCTGGGGTGATGCCTTTAACTTTACTATTCCTAAGTCTTCATTGAGACAACACTTTTTCATTAATAGAGGTGGCTCGGGCTATTAAATTATGTAATTTTTTTTGAAAAAGTGTGCAAGAAACCCGCTCTCATTAGACTTCCAGTATTCAAGAAAACTATTAACAGATTCCTTGAGCAAACAAGTGTTTTGGGGGATTTTTTTACTTTTTCACTTCAGTAACGTATGTGTGCACCCATTACTATTCTTTTGCTGGTGTTATTTGTGCTATTTGTTATTTGTACTCTTTTCTTCACAACATTCGTAAACACATGAATTGCCATGTAAAGAATAAATAAATAAATAAGTAAATAACTAAGTAAATAAAATGTGGACTAAATAGCCGCCATAGTATGTACTTTCCAGAAACTCCTACTCCTCGCGCGCCGCACTTCACCCAATAATCCCAAAAAATATCCCCTTAGCGACTCAGGATATAACTCTATACTTTGGAAGAGCGCCTCCGGCGTATGTACACACACTCAAATAGTGGTCAATAAAGTAAAAACTCCCTAAGTTCCGTGAAAACACCAACTTTTTCCAATCTATCCATTTAATTATAGTTCTAAATTCTCCGTTTTCTTTTCTACATGTCATTCATTTCTTGCATATTTGGTCTTTAAAAACTCATTTCTCAACTTTATTGATTGATTTTATAGGAACATTTCTTCCAGAAAACTAGTGAATTCGTCAAAGAAATGATGATTAATTCTGCAGAAATACGTTGACGAACTGAAAATGAGACGAAGAGGAAGTGAATCATGCACTCATCATTCGCGTTTTTGCACATTTACGCGGGAAGTGCTGATGAATTCTTGAAAAACTTCAAATTCCAACATTTTCACGTAACTATGAAGCAGTTTCGTAATTTCTTCAACTATGTATTTTCACTCTACAAACGACTTCTGAACTTCTTCACGAGATTTTCACACTCCCGAGAGATAAGGAGCTGTTAAGAGGCTTCACGAGTTTTTCTTGTAGAATCTCATATGGATTCTTGAAGCTGGAAGGGATCGATTAGTTTATGAAAGAATTGACAGTCTGCTACCACCTTATTATTATTCTTATTATTATAATATTGATTTTGAAAATTAATGAAAATTAAATACATAGTCATTAAAAAAACCAATGACGTTATTTTGTAGAGAGAGAGAGAGAGAGAGAGAGAGAGAGAGAAACAAGAATGCTTCCTCTTTCCAATAACGTGTTACATAACGGTGAACTTTTTTTTCTTCTGTTTAAACTAAAAAAAAAAACAAATTTCAAAAGAACTATTACTTATGCATCAACCTGGTAGCTAATCAAGGACATACACATAGATGTTCCTGTTCCGTGATTTACTTATTTTTTTAAATTTTTCATTTGATTTGTTCTCATTTGTGAACTACGATGTTTGAAGACAGCGTATCACGAAATCGTAGATGTTGGGGTCCCTGCGGGTAAATATAGAGTTCGAAGTGTAGATTACGAATATGACAGTGACCCTTCTCAAATCCCCTTAAATGTCCTGAAAAACAGCATGGGAAACGCGCGTTTGTTACTACGAGGTACGTGAAAACGCTTCACCTTTGTACCTCCACACTTGTAAAACCCCGATGCATCCATGAGCGAGCGGTCGAAGGTCAATAAGTTCTTCTCACCAGTGTATTCAAGTAAAAACAATGAATATGCTACTGAGGGGACCGTAGCGTGTAGATGGCGGCGCGTACCAATGTGTCTCGTAGGGATAAATGCCGTTCCCACGCCATTTTTCAGGGCGATCAGGGGGAATTAAGTGGGACCACGTTCATATTCGTAATCTAACAGCTCAACGACTATGTTTTCTCGCAGATTTCTCAACTAAACATCAGTTTCGTGGTACGTCGCGTTTAAAGGCGTTGCACACATCCCCTGATAACATCTTCGACACCTTGAAACACACAACAAACGATCGTAGTCATTTTCAAATCAACCGTCGTCCGCGATCGGATGGCATGTGTTTCTCCCGCGCATTTCTTCTCTCTCACACACACATCACAGGTGGACTGCCTTTTGCGCTGCTACAAACCTCAAAAAGCGATAGAGGAGCGTTTTTTCCCTCCGCTATCTGGAGTGAGCAGTGAAGAGGCTGCGGTGAAAGTGCGCGTTGCTGAAAAGAAGGACATCAATCGTTCCTCCTCTTTCGTTACGGCTGACGAATTGACATCGAATCGAATTTCTGTTGCTATGCCATGTTTTCGATTGGTTTCGGACTTTTTCTCGTCAAGAAATAACATGGAGGAAAGAAATTCGCAGTATTCGAAGCGGTGAGAAATAAATTAAGGAACTGAAATGACTCATAAACTACAAAGCGCGAACATTTTTCAACTAATGCGGACCACTTTATTTTTCCCCTTCGTTCGGCTGTGAGTGAAATAATTTCTCGTCGAGTAGTGTTTTGCTAAGTTAACATGGACGTAACGCTGACCTAACACCATCACCGACGCCGAGAACAACTCAAAAACTCTTCTGCTCCAATTCCCCGTATTTTCTCCCTGAACTATTATTCGAATAGGAAAAAGTGTTACGAATCCCATTAGAAACCTAAGAGAAAATCGTAGACACAAGCTATAAATCATTCAAATTCTGTTTCCGCATCCTTTTGTGATTTGAAATCACAACAAACATTAAAAGTAATGGCTTAAATCCTATGTTTTTTTTTCTTTTCCAAGTCGTTCACTTTGCATCATTACTTTTAATGTGAACAATTATTCCAAATCATGAAAGAATAGATTTAGCATAAGATAAGGTGTAACTACTTCACATTAGCTCGATTTCCCTTGAAAAAAGCGGAAATATGAAGTGCCCGTCAAGAAAAAATGCTCCAAAGAAAAATTCTATGGCTACATGAATCATTTACTCAACGAGTCAAAAGTGGAATTTTTCGATGGTTCCCCGGAATATTTTAGTGTTGCGGAAGATTCGCCAAGCATTCGACCACAAGAAAAAAAATCTGATTTCAAACTGATGTTAATGCAGTAACTTTTTATGTATGAGTATTCTAAAAAAAACAACAACAAAAAAAGTAAACACACGTACTTCTTCCTTTAATCCCAAGAAATATTCTCTTACTAACTCAAAGTGCAACTACGTACTCCAGGAGAGGATCTCCCGCGTTCATATTTTATTTACATAGTAATCAATAAAGGGAAATTTTTTTTAGGTTCCGCGAAAACACTAATTTTCTCCATTTTATCCAGTTCAATTATTGAATTCTAACTAAATATTTATTTAATTCTAGTTCTAGTTTTTCACAATAATAATAATAGTAATAATAATAATAATAATAGTAATGATAATAATGATAATAATAATAATAATGGATAAAATAAATATGTGATGGCGCATCGCAAGCGGATTGATTAACACCAGACACTTTATCCTTCAGTAAATGAAAGATAAATAACAAATAATTAATCCTAATAAAAGATAATTGATTAATAAATAAAATATAATAAGAAGTCCAAGTAGTCCAATCCAATAATAAGAGGTCCAAGTAATAAAAGATAATTAATTAATAAATAAAATATAATAAGAAGTCCAAGTAGTGACCGTTAACCCTATTTTTCATCGTTGACGGGGAATATTTAGGTGAAATATGAATACAATGCAATAAATAATAGAATAATCCCAGTTACGATGACATGAGCTGAGCCGTGACGTAGCTGAGCTGAATTCGCTAAGAACTTTGTGGACGTTACGTGAATCGGGACACAGACCGCCCCATTAGAAGTAGAGCGCCGATTTTTTCGCGCCCCAAAGAATTGAAGAATAGATCCAGTGAAACGGAAGGAGGAGAATTAGATCCGGCTCCAGAAATTCGGCGATCTAATAGTGTTACTAGATGTTTTAAAAGAAAATAGAAACTACAGAAGTAAAAAAATCCGAGAGTACCCATTTTGTTCTTGTCCCCCTCCTTCATAGCTTTCTGCACTTTTTTACAAGTTAAAAAATCTAATTCTAATTCCGGTTAATTTTAAATATAATTCTAGATAAATCTACAAAATAATCTGACGTCACAACGGTTGTGCTAAAGTTTTTTTCTTTGTGATTTTTAGTCCTCAGTGAATTCCTGATGGCAAGAGTCCTCGCATAATTTTCCCGTGTAGGACCTGCTAAGCAGGATTGAAGACGTCGTCTCTGTGAACGATCTTCAGACGATTTCATCAGGAGGGTTTCAAAATGTCGTGCCTGAAAAGTTTGGAAATTAGGTGGAAAAAAATAGTTGATAGAGGACAAATGGTACAGCAGATCCTTCAGAATATGATCTCCGCTAACAATCGACTCAATCCTGTAGATCAAACACGATTCCCGAAGGAGTTGTCGTTGGCATGAAATCCGCGCAGGACCCGAAGAAATACAATAGAATTACAGCTTCTGACACATGTTTTCTGCGCGAGACCAACAAGAAGCGACAAAATCGGGAAGAATCCGTCTTGGAAAGGGGGCAGATGATGGTCAAGGAGCCACTGGACTTCCGCCTCTCGAGTAGTTTACAAGTTTTTATGGAGTTCGTGGCGTTGTTCGCGGTATTTACTTTACTTTACTATTTGTTTACCTTCTGTAAACTTGTAAACGTCTCGCGGGAAGACTGGCATGTACTAGTTCGACCATAGAAGTAATTACTACCTGACTTACCAGGTGGTTTTTTCTACCGTACCATCAATTTTTGACCTCGTATAACCGTGTCAGTTGGTCAGTGGATCATGGAGGGTTAGGTGTAAGCGGAGGGCTAACCCGGCACCTACCCAGAACCGGGCGCTGTGTGACCTTCCATAAACTATAGAACTGTTGCGTGTGTGAGTGTGTGTGTGTGCGTGTGTGCGGGTGCACCCCGGCGTGGACGGACCAGCCGGGTGTCGACGCTAACGTCGAGGCCGGTGGAAGGCGAGGAGGCACGAGGAGTGACCGACACCTCGCTGCGTCAACCGTACCACGCTGCGTCCCTGACCACGGGCGTACGCTGCGTCTCCGCCGGCGACCACGATCCGAGACGCTCTCTTCGTTCACGGGGGCCCGCCTCCTCGCCTCGCATTTGTGCCCTCGACTGTCCGTTCGGAAGCTTCCCGTCGGACATCGAAACCCCCGCGTCCGTGGTGTCGCCGTCGTCCATGACCCGGTGATGGATCGCTACACGCCGTCCTCAGACGCCTACTATGATTCGGCTGAAATTGAGGTGCTAGAACATTACGAAATCAATAGGGAACGTCATAAAGGTGCGCTTTTTTTCTCTTTTTTCTTTTTTGCGCTTCCGAACATTCCATTCGTATTCGCTCGATTCGGCTAAGCTGCTCCCCACTCGTAGCGTCGTTCCAAATAATGCTTTGCGATGTTTTTTTTTTTCTTTTTTCCCTCGTGTTCGTGTCCCTCGTTGCTTTTTCGGCTCATCGCTTTGTCGTGACTTTCGGGTTTCCCAGCGCCAGCCCGCCAGATTTAAATTTTTAGCATAGCACGGCGATAGATCGTTACGTTTTCCATCACCACAACATAACGATCGGTTAGTAGTAACTATTGTTTTTGAAAGCTTCACGTCAGAAGGTAGCTGCTGTGTTTGTTCGTTACCGCTGATAACGCTAAACTTTGTCAGATGAGTTCTGTGGAACGAGTTACTCGCGCTTGTTTTCACTTGGATTTCATGGATTATGACCTTTAAAAACTTGTAAAGTGCCTGTAATTGTCGCTTCAAGTATGGCTGTCATCAAGCAAAGAACATTCAACGCCGCTCATATGAGAATGTCACGTTTATTGCTGCTTGCATATGGGTTTCTATTGATAATATGAACATTTTTATTTTACTTTTATATTCCTACTATTCTATCTGTTAAGTAGCACAGAACAAGTGCCACAGAACAATTTCTGTGAATCCTCTTCTAGTTGCAATAAAAAACAAACAAAAATAAAAAAGAAGGTCCAGGATGTACGTGTTGTGAGTGATTTATTTGTTTCAATTTGTAATTAAAGAACGTTATTTTAGTATTGTTAGGTCTGTTCTGCTAAAATATAAATTTGTTGAAAGGTGGAATGTGGTAGTAAGGGCGCAAAGATGATTATATAGTACGAATTGCTTGGCTGTTTTTACGAAACGTCCCATTTCCTTGAGTTGCGACTCTTGCGCTGAACTTTTTACTCTTGAATGGCCATATATTATTACGATGCCCTTATCACGAACAACTCGTTAATACAAATTGCTAGTTCAATAGTCTGTTTTGTAATTTATTTCTAAGATATAGTTTTCATCAGTCATCCACTTATTTTCAAAGAAAAAAAAACCACCGGTTTTACTTGTCCATTTTTTTCTAGTAATTTCTTAGCAGCAAATTATAATGTGAAGTGTCATTTGCAGAGTTTCAACAATTTTTTTCTTCATACAATTTGCCCCTGTTTCAAAAGAGTGGCTGTAGCCATACGTGATTATTATAGAAACGACTAATGATACGTAGTGGTGCTCCTACATGGCGCATCAATTGATCGCAATGATAATCCCGGGGGATTTCTGTGAGATTTCCGTTAGGATTTTCACGCCTAATTGTCTGTCTACCTGCATTGTGTGGCGTGTCGTATCCCATGATTCAAGGTTACTCCTCACTTACGTATGCTATTGAGACAATAATGCGCGATGCGCCACAAGCTCATAAAAGAAGTTGTGTAGTGATGTAGGTCTTCCAACGAACGTGTCCAGATGGTATTATCGGATGAAAACCAATTCAGCTACTGAACACATCTTTTCATGCCAAATAACGTTGTTTGATCGGTCAGCCATGCTGGCGTGGAGGGACCGATAATGTTTGTCCACCGGCGGTTGCCTCCGTATCCGTCGTAGCTATTGTCGAATATTGTACATGATAGGAATAGGAAGGAATATAGAGAGGATCATACCATCATGTAATGAAATTAAATGAAAAACCTAGTTTCAGATGAACGTGACGGGATTCAGAAGAAAACATTCACAAAATGGGTAAACAAACATCTAGCGAAGGTTAGTTTCTCTCTTGTTTTCCCCTTTTTTGATTTCCTTTTTTTCTCGCTTTGAGCATTGGATTTCACCGGCTCTATTGGTTTTTGTATACGCTGACACTTAAGTGTTGTTTGCTTTTTCTTTCAAAATATCTCGTTCTACCATCTCGCTACACCTATCTCTGTTTTGATCACGCTGGTCGACCTCGCTTGCTTTGACCGCTTGTAGCCTTTTTCATAGTTTCGGGAAATTTTTTGTTCAGAGGTGAGAAAAGATAAAGAATAGATGAAAATGAAAGCAGAAAATCCACCATGTTATTTGATTTCAAAAATTTTAAATATAGACCTAAAAAGGTGATTTCATATTTAACAAGTAGTGACAAACGGGGAATCTTCCGTGTCTGATTGAAATTAAGAATCAGTTCTTGTTAATGTTCACAACCTTCACTTTCTATGCTTGGAGATCCGGTACATTCTGCATGATTTCTGCCCGATTATGGATCCAAATTATGGGGGGTAAACAACTGGTGACAAGAACAGCTATTAAGGTCCAGGTTCAGGTGTTATTTCATTTTGTTTTTTTAATGAATACTAAGTACTTTTCTATTCGACCGTTTCGAAGTGCGACAATAAAGGGGCCCTCAATCATCTGCCCTCTTCTTTCTGCTTATTTATTTCTTCTTTCTTTCTTTTCTATTCAGCTCTTCAATTCCTGATCAAATTTGAAAGGGTAACAAGAACGGTTCCAGACTAAGTTTCTTTTACTGGATATCAGCTCCTTCGTGAAAAATGAGTTGGGTTTAGATCAGTTAACAGAATCAGGGACTCTTGATTAAGATGAAGATGCGTACAAGGTTTTCTAATGTCTAAAAGGTCCTTGGACTATTGTAGTTGGAAACTTTTGTTTATCAAGTAGCTTCTTATGTCACGAAACTATTCTTCTCCTTGAACTTTTTCTGTACTAATCCTACGTTATGAATTCGATTCTTCCTTCGCTGACCTATTTCTATTTGTCATAATAAATTCCATTCTCGTGCTCCATTTCCTCACAATTTTGTCCGCGGAAGTGCATTCTTTG
Organism: Necator americanus; assembly: GCF_031761385.1. Classification (NCBI taxonomy): domain Eukaryota; kingdom Metazoa; phylum Nematoda; class Chromadorea; order Rhabditida; family Ancylostomatidae; genus Necator; species Necator americanus. Next base: position 28,278,055 of record NC_087371.1, read on the forward strand.
TTGACCATAGATGAGATTACCTCAGCTAATTCCATTATTGATTCTTAGTGTGCAAATCAGCTTGATAGGACTCGTTGGTATTCTGTATAAGCTTATTTGCGTAGCCTGTATTCTCAGTGAAAAGTGTCCTTGGCCGTATATTCCCCGATTTAAAAAAAGTAACCGTTTTATTCTTATACCTTCACATTCGAGGTTCATTTTCAGTGACTACACATTCGTTGTGCGCTAATTTTTAGTTTGTCTTTGCTGCGCAGAAGGAAAAGAATGTGCTTAGTCCGATGAGCGTGTTGTCGTTTGTTTGTTCTAGGATTAAAAGTTGGGAGGGCAGGTACTTTTGCGGAAATAGGTGAAAGTTCAGCAAATTTACGAGATCGCTGCATTTATTAACCATACTTGTGTTTGGAAACGCTCGTATCACCAACTGCAAAGTTCAACTCAAAACTTGATTTATTTCCTCTTGTGTAGAGCTGTGTTCAATGTGAACCAACGCGTTCCAATTCCTTTTATTGTTTAGTTTAGAATTTCGAGCCAGCGCAATTCTGATTCCGCATTCCATGAATTGAATCGATGCGAACAGACGACTTGCATACAGCGTCCCATACAAATTAACATGCAACATTTTGTCCGCACGAAACAATCTACATGGAACTAATTAGCTAATTGTTCACCTTACTTTTACAACAAAAAAAAAGTTCTATGAATGCACTGTTCTTAACTTGAGGAAACCGGTCCTACGGCGAAAATCACTTTCTATGGGCATGTGGGAATGCATAGAAAATCTTTTTTTTCGTATGTAAGATATTAAGATATTCCCAGTCCTAGCAGTTATACGCACATCGGAATTAAGTATGTTAAATAATCAATCAATCAAATAATCAATACGAGGATGTTAAACAAAATTTGATCTACCAAAAAAAAAACAACAAATTGAAATGCATTTTAGACAAAGTGTGTTAGATTATCTAAATCATGAGATGTAAGATATAAGTTATGGATGTAATTTCTGGATATAATTACCTGATAAGCGCTCATATAGATTTCGAAAAATTGCCACATACGTGGTATTATTGGAGAACACTTTTTTTGGCTGCCTAACGTAATCCGTTCTATAAAAATGTTTTGAAAAAAGTTTCAACAAATGAGTAGTCATCGTTACGGGAACAGGAAAACGACAAACTATCCAGACTCTTGAATCACGAGGCAAAGGATAAATATGTCAAACATTCAGCACAGTGAGAGAGAGAGAGAGAGAGAGAGAGAGAGAGAGAGAGAGAGAGAGAGAGAGCGAAGGAAAGAGGAAAGGAAGATAGGAAAGGAAAAACAGCATGCGAAGATTTCGCACCAAAGAACAAGAAAAGAGCCTCTTAAGAGACTATAGGAGTCGGCCGAATAAGGCTAAAAACGATGCTAATGACAGGAAAGCAGCGGAAAATGAGGATGGGACTGAACGCTCAGAAGTAACATTTGTGATGACATGAACATACCTGACTTGAACAACTCTCATTTTTAAACTTCTGAAATCACTAATTTTCAGGTTTTTCTCGGGAGATTTCAGAGTTTTTGAGGAGAGAAAGGAATCACACAGCAGATTTAGCCGCCTAAGTGATTCAAAGGCATCACCCCACGAATCTGAGGTTGTGCAGATTTCAGGTGGAGTATTCTTATAAAGGATAGTAGATTATGGAGAGGAGGGTGATTCCGTCCATTTCTTCCTAATTGCCGTAAAAAACAACCCGGAAGATGCGACACCACACAAGGCTGGCGCGCTCCAGTCGAACTCCTTGTAGAAAATAGTGCTAAAAGAACTTTTGAAAAAAAAGTTCTTTTTTTTTCTAGGACGCGGAAACTTGCTGGAATTGTGGCATTTCTGCTCGAGCGTGAAAAAGTTTAAGACCTTGAATAATGCGTGCTAATTCAGGTAATACTTAATGTCATAGGTTCGATAGGGAGGAGCCGGACCCTTCTTAAGTGGAGGGGGTTTAACTCATGGGGAGCAGCTCAAGTGATGAGGATCGCTTTGCCGAAAGTGAGGAGGGTCGGAGCACCGGCTGCAACTCTCTTCGCATGTATGTCCCACGTTTTCCCCGTTTCTCCAATATTTAGATGGGACACAAGTAGGATAACTGCCATTTTCTCCATCTCTCTCCCATCTAAATTTTAGGAAATCTGGAAAGTTCCAAAAATAGTAATTGGAGCATTTTGTAGAGCAAGCCTTCTCCTAAGAAACATATCCAAACTACTCCAAGTGCTCTTCTCACGAAGTTATTAACGATCTTTTAAATCTAACAATATTTACGTGACCTTTGGCTGTTTTTGGCTGTTGCATGTTGTTAAATCAAAGTATAAACTGTATGAGTGTTAGATTAGGTATGTAATTAGTGAATAACCGAACTTTAACTAGTTCACTAACATTAACTAGTCACTAGTTTTAATTTGATGTTCGTTCAAAAGAAAAAATTATTCCTCTTGTCATGTCGCTCATCGTGTTGCTGTAATTTAAGCATCTAAAATGCATAGAAATGGCTTTTTTTCTCATGATTTGTTGAAAAAAATTGTTAAGGTTGCTAGAAGAAATGCACCCAGCACTTTTTATACATCCTGTACCCTCTTTTTGATAGATGTTTCCATTCTCAAACATATTGATAAATATGTTTTTGACCATGTTTTGGCATTTACCATGATTTCTACTGGATTGCCGTAGTTGGTTTTTTCATGTTACTGATATGATAACTTCCATCTTTTTCGCAGACGAAATGTTTCTGCTTGTGCTTCGTATCTCTTTTCCTCACCTACTTTTTTTCCCGGTGCTATTCCTCTAATTTATAAATCCTTGAAATTTGGACGTTGCAAGGCGCATTTGTGACGTCTGATCCCAGAAAGCATTTTCGTTGTCCAGCAACGTTGTTCTGCATTTTCGCTTTCCGTCATTTGTCTCTCAATGTCCGATTTCAGACTTTTTGAATTATTTCAACACTTTTTAAGCTTAAAGTGCTTTTTGGAAATATATATATATATATGTTCTTGTTATTTTGTTTCCTTTTTAGAGTTTCTTTTCGAAACGTGTATTTTTTCATTCTAAAAAAAATTTCCGAGATACACTGCCTTTGTTTTGAAGCAGACTTGTCTCCTTCTTTTTTTGAGGAGACAAGTCTGCTTCAACACAAAGGCAGTGTATCTCAGAAAAAGAAATACGAAAACGAGCGCGGCTCCGCTTAATTTCTCCTATTCGTCTTAAAAAATGGCATGGAAGACGGCATTCTTTCTTACGAAATCAGTTGCAACACGCCACCCTTGTGCACGCGCTGCGTCCACAAGTGAGCGGTCGAAGATCAATGAATTCTCTTTACCAACCTACTCAAAAAAAACAGTGAATAGGCTGGACCGGATTATGTAATTATGTAGAAGGGTTCGTTCTTATGCGTTCTTATTTACTACGCAGGAAATAAAATGGTTCCCACGCCGTTTTTTGGGACTGCTAGGTGGATTGAGCAGAGCCACGCTTGTTTCCATACTATAGCCCAAACTCTACGTTTTTTTTTCTGGAGTTTTCGTACTTCGTCAACTTCGTGATGCGCTGCTTTTAATTCACGGCAAAAACTAAAGTAGCTGTTCTATTCTGTTGCTATATATTCCTTTTAATAAGTAGAGATGTTGATCTCATATACAGTAGATCAGTAGGCTGGTATTCTTCAACTGAGTTCCAATTTCGAGTCATCTGGTGGTGAAAGTTGATTGAAGTTTCAAGATGACTAAGATATTTAAATTGTAACCGTTTTTTTTTAATTTCAAAGTAGTCATAACAGATTGAACAAAGAGCATTGTTTCCTGGCTTGCATCTCTAGAACAAAAACGTTCTTTTCCGCTTCAAACCTATTTACCAACGCTGCCACATTTTATTCTGAATTCAATCATCATATCTTTCTATATAATGATGAAATCTTTCTAGGCTGGTTCCAAAGTAGATGATCTCTTTGTCGATTTACGAGATGGTTTTTCACTGATTACATTGCTCGAAGTTCTTACTGGAGAACGACTGGTTAGTTAAATTACTTTTTTTTAAACTTTGTTTATTCAACGTTTCCCCTTTTCGTTTTCTTTTACTGTTTTGTATGGTCTTTTCGTAGAAACAAAAACAGCTTAGTGTTTTTCCGCGAGCAAACTTGCTTATGGTTTCCTTTTACGCGTACTGCTTTCGTCAGTGTTTTCACTTCTTGTGTCATGACAATGACGTTTTCCTCTAATTTTCATTGTAATTGTCACCTCAGATCGTTGCTACTATTTAACGACAATTGTAGTAAGCATTTACAAATTATTGGTCAAAATTAGTTATTGTTGTAATAATTTCTAAGATATTATTTATTTTCGATAATAATCTCAAACTGCACTATATCATCACAGTCTAACCAGTCTCATTTCAGCCACGCGAAAACGGTTATACTCGATTTCATAGGATTCAAAATATTCAGTACTGCCTTGACTTCTTGAGGAAGAAGAGTGTAAGTTGTGCATTATTGTTTTTATTCCTTTTTTTTTAGACCTTCGCGGTCTCCTTGTCCTCGAGGTAAAGATCTCGGCAGACGCAAAACATTAATTTCACTATCGTACAATGTCGATTATTGCATTTCCAGAGAAACTTAGTGGTGGTTTTCATTTCTGTTTTTTTAATTGACTTGCATTCACGTCTTGAGGGGAAAGTTCGTTGAAGGCATCACCTCACGAATCTGAGGTGGAACGGATTTCAGGTGGAATATTCGTATACGGGATCGTACATTAAGGAAAGAGGGGTGATTCCGTTCATTCCTTCCTAATTGCCGTTAAAAATGACCCGGAAGGCTATGGCTTCGAGCGTTCCGGCGCGCTATTTTCTACAACGAGTTCAATTGGAGCGCGCCAGCCTTGTGCACAGCCGCATCTTCCGGGCCGTTTTTTACGCCAATTAGCAAGAAATGGACGGAATCACTCACCTCTCCATAATATACGATCCCGTATACGAATACTCCACCTGAAATCCGTACCACCTCAGATTCGTGGGGTGTTGCATTTGAGAGAACTCCAACTTAACCTACCGAATGCGCTGCATATTTTTATGGCAATTCTTGTTAAAGTGAGGTCTACAGTAGATCAGAGGACATAGCTAAGGTTTTGCTTCTAGTTCATCAGTTTGCACGAAGAAAACGACTTCCCGTTTTTTTTTTTTTTTTTTGGAATACAGTGTTGGAGAGAAATTGACAGAGCTTGCTCTTTCGTCTGACCGAATGATCCGCATCACCTCTCTCTAGATGCACGCAAAATGAAGAAACCGAAACAAGTCAGTGCAAAGCTCACCCCTTGTGCCTATATACATCTTTGAATCCATGCGTTTGTGCCACCAATAAAACAAACGTTTTCGCGTGAGTTGGTTAAAATTACTTCAGTTAGGAAGGGGATTAAATAAAAGGTTGCTCACAAATTTCTGCCGAACCACAAATGTTTTTAGAAAATTAATAAAGTCGATATCTCATGCACTACTATTCTCTTCGTTGTGCTTAGCGTTTGCGAAAAACCTTTGTAACCTTTTTTTTGCGTCCAGAAAGAAGTTAAAGGTCAATGAGTCGACATTCTCGTGAGAATCAATTAGTATTTTTTGTAGTAACGTATGCGAAAAACTATGTACATGAGTTTTGATTGCATCTTTGAATAATGAGCAAAAGGCCGATAAATCGATTATACCTTCGATCCTTGAGGCAAAATGATTACCGTACTCGTAGTCGCCCGTGTAGGTAACAACCCATTCTGGTAACGTATTGTTGGTCCCAGAAACAAATGAAAAGAGATAGTTAAAGTGGCAAAATTATAAAATATAAAATCATATATAAAATATGTGAAATATAGTAAATACAAATATATATATATAATAAATATAATACAACAAACATAAAATATATAAAATATAAAATCATAATAAGATTAGTCATATTTTTAATCAACATATGCAAGATCACGTGTAACCAATATTCTGTTGACCCTAGCGAAAAAGTGTTTGAAGCGATTATCGCATTCGTAACCAACTTTTTCATGAACTTTTTTGAGCAAGTTTTTATTGGAATCAAAAGGGCGCTTGAAGTCAGCAAAAAAACGTTATCGACATTTTTTTTGGTTTGATGGGCCCCAGTAGCCAAGCTTATATTGGATCTGGTTGAAAAAAAGGTGTGAAAGCCAGAAAAAGTGAGCACAATCGATACTTTCGTGCATACTGAAAATCGTAACCGCAATTGACATGTTTGAAAATCCTATGGATATGTTTCTATTAGTTTCGGAAAAAAAAACTGCTTAGAACTCATTAAGGTTAAAGGATAAAGTTTGGGCGTTAATCAATCCGCTTGAGATGCGCCCCCACGTTCACTTCAATTCAGAATCGGTTGAAGTTTACGAGCGTGTAACTGGCCTATACAATGACTTGCGGGGGCTAGCCGGTGTGCCAAGTCGGTGTTTTTATCCGCCCAGACAAGTCTGGTACCAATTTATCGACCTCGGAGGGATAAAAGGCTTGGTGAGCACTAGGGCGAATTCGAACCTCCGATCGATTGTGCACGAAGCGGAACCTCTAACCGCTACACTACACCAACCCTTAGAACTCATTACATAAATAAAATAGGCATTTTTGTCACGAGCGTCAGCAATTTTTCTGGCTCTTCTTTTCGTTTCCTGTTGTTCTCTTGTGTTAGGAAAAACATTTCCTTCATTAACTTCTTTGATCCAGTTTACATCCCAAAAGGTGGCAAATTGGTAGGGTTGGATATTGACTTCTTGTTCTCTTAAAAACTGTTCAGCTCTGCGAGTGTAGGAAAATGAGTTGGTGTTGGATAAGCCAGTTATCTTTTTGGTGGAGTTTGTTTTGGTTTCTTCGCAAATTATGATGTGTTCTTTTTTAAGAGTATTTAGTAAAGGTTTTTTTTTACGTTTTTGGAGGAGAATATGTGAGATATAGGGTAGTCTGATTCCTCAAAGGCATCACCCCACGAATCTGAGGTGGTGTAGATTTCAGGTAGTGTATTCTTATAAGGGATAGTAGATTATGGAGAGGGTGATTCCGTTCATTTCTTCCTAATTGCCATCACCCCACGATTCTGAGGTGGTACGGATTTCAGGTGAAGTATTTGTATACGGAATCGTAGATGCCCGGAAGATGCGGCGCCGCACAAGGCTGGCGCGCTCCAGTCGAACTCCTTGTAGAAAATAGTGCGCCAGAACGCCCGAAGCCGTATCTTCCGGGCTGTTTTTTACGGCAATTAGGAAGAAATGGGCAGAATCACCCCACTCTCCATAAATTACTATACCGTATCACGAATACTCCACCTGAAATCAGTACCACCTCAGATTCGTGGAGTGATGCCTTTAAGAGAGTATAAAGTATAACTGTTTGACATTAATCTTTCTCCTTGTGATGCGCCACGACGTTGACTTCAATTCACAAACGTTTTATGTTTACGAATGCGTGTCTACGCTATACTGTGTACGGGCCAGAATGCACCAATTCAGTGTTTTTATTCTTTCAAGCAAGTTTGTTAACCAATTTATCGACTCTGGATATGTAAAAGGCTTGGTTGGCACGAAGGCTTAAGATTAATCTATATGTATTGGAATTGGAATGAGATCTACGGGCGGCTTTTTGTAAATACTCCTTAGGAGAGTGTTCATAAAAAAATTCTGCAGATTTCTTTTCTTGTACATGGAGCGGGTTTAACGTAGTTTAGGTCTTTGATTACACGCTCGATAGTTCGAAATCGCCATATGCGCACCGAACCTTTCATTCTTTTGCAGTCGACGAGACTTGTCTAAGAGGATAAAAACACTGACTTGATGCATCGGCTGGTCTCCGCAAAATCATTGTATTGGCCAAATACGCGTACGTAAACCTCAAAAGGTTCTGACTTGAAATCGAACGCGTGGGTGCATCCCAAGCGGATTGATTAACGCCAGACATCTTTCATCCCTTTACAGTAGAATGCTCTCAGGGGAACCTCTATTTGGTGCAAAGATGTAGACGCAAATAATGACGATAATCTTGAAGCACTCAAGTGGAAATAAAACTTGAACTGCTGTAATTCCAATCTCTGAGATATAATTCCAGTTTTTTTTTACCATGAGATCTATCATCCATGAGATCTCAAATCATCAATTTCGTGGAATGCTGCCACACTATAGGTGTGCCGCCGCGTCTTTCAGTGTGTTCTGCTGTCGTAAATGAAGAAGAGCGAAATGGCGTTGTTTTATTCAACTACTCTTAACGTTTTATTTATCTGTTTGCTACGTTGATTGGCGCTTCGGAGAGGATGAAGAAGAAAAGAGAGCACATTAGCAGTAAGAGGGCAAGCAAGAAAAGCACCACTAAGATCCCCGTACGATTCTGCACCGAGTAACTTGGCATTATTATCCAATTAGATTTGTGGAAGAAAGTCAGGTGTATGAGACCTTTGTAGGTTTTTAAAGCATAAACAAGCTTTATGATAGCGAGTCAAATGCCCTCATCCGCATCGAAGGTGCAGCACCGTCGGTTCACGAACGTATGTACTGGTTCTCCCCACTGACTACAGGTGGGCAGAGATGAAGGCGCTAACATTTCGGGGATGTTAGAAGGAGAAAAAGAGTGAAGATGTAACAGTCTCGCTAACGTATAGTAATTAAAGGGAGCATACCACGAATCTGGGGTGGTTTGGATTTCAGGTGGAGTATACGTATACGGGGTCGTATTTTATGGAGACCAGGGTGGTCCCGCTCATCCCTTCCTGAATCAGTGCAAGAAACCGACCCCAGAATGCTGTTTTGTACGATGCCATCTACTGCAGCGTGCCATCCTTGCACGCGTAGCGTCCCTTACTGCCTATCGGGCAGTCCGAATTGATTTTCGACGAATCGCAGGGCGGAGGCGGCGCAAGAGGTGGGGCGCTGCAATAGAAGGCATCGTACAAAACAGCATCCTACTGAAATCCCCACCTCAGATTCGTGGTGTGCTGCCTTTAAAGGCAGAATACCTCGAAACTGACGATGTTAGGATCTCTCATGGACAATAAATGGTTTGGGGTGTAGATTACGAGTATGAGCGTGGCGACCCTGAAATCTCCTTAGTCATCCTGAAAAACGGAATGAGAAACGGCTTTAGGGGGCGTTTGTTTTCATGAGATACGTTAGAACGCGCCACCCTTGCACGTAAGTAGGCTGTTCAGAGGTCTCCATTGATTTTTTCTTGCTCGCTCGTGGACGCGGCGCGTGTCTGAGAGAAGGGCATCCTATCGTTTGTACCTGGTAAGAATAAAGGTCGTTTCCCACGCTCTTTTTAGGACCAATAAGGGGAATTGGGTTTCGCCACTCTCCTATATTTAATCTACAATCCGAATCTTATATTGTTCATGCGATCTCAAATCGTCAATTTCATGGTATGCTGCCATTAAGGTTTAGGGAGGCACCGTACTTGCCCAACACCAAGTAATAAAAGTAAGTAAGGTGTATTGTCTGGTTTAAAGACAATTCAGCCACTTTGAACAATAATAATAAAAGAAGCGAATCGTAGACTAAAAAGTTTTGTTATAATACATCACATTTAGATTCAGAAGGTTGTTCTTTTTACCCGATAATGCGGTTCTACTTTTCAGCTCTCTTTTAGAAAGTGTACCACTACTAAATTTCCTTTGCATACGCTACGCTGGCTCTCACCAATTGTTATTGTGACTACTTTATTTTGGGAAAAATTATCGTATTATTGCATTTTTTCAGATCAAATTAGTTAACATCCGACCGGAGGACATTGTGGAAGGAAATGGAAAACTCACACTTGGTCTGATATGGACCATCATCCTTAACTTCCAAGTATCTGTAATTAAGCGACGACAATTAGAAGAGCAGCTGAATTCTCTTAGCCATAACAATAGGACTCAGGTTGGTTAACATTTCAACATCGCAATACTTCCTACATTTCATGTAGTCAAGTTTTATTTCATATTTGAGGAATTTCTATGCTCCTCCTTTTTCTAAACTGAGAAGTTATCCAGACAAAAGAAAAATTCGATTATCTCGCTTTTTTCTCCATTTTCTTTCATTTATTAGCTTTGTTTTTCTGAAGTCGCAATAAGTGTTTTCTCGGACTTCCCTTAAAACGTCTTTTAGGAGTATTTACATTTGCAAGACGAAAATTTGAATTGACTAACATGTTCGATTACTCTTCCTCACAGGGTCCACATTATTTTAGTCGTTCTGTTAGCAAAAAAGTTCCTCACAGTTTTTTCAACTCAGGCGATCTCTAGATTGGAACTTTTTCCAACAGAATTCTTTTTTTACGGGTAGATATGAACTGAAACTGAGACAAGTTGTGGTTTTGATCTCATTTTTAATCTGAGGAGATATGTAAGGGTTTAGCCGATGGAATACGCTCTGTTTTGTAAAAGAAGAGATCATTTGCGCGAGATCATATTATGTGATGGTTTATTTTGTGGTTTATTTTGTGTGGTGGGCCGACAACTATTGTCTATGTTGAAAATTTCAAAATGGTAAAGTTGAATGACTCTAATACAGCTACAGCTTTATTAATGCCTTTTTGTTCCGTTTCTGCGCAAGGATCATTTTCTTTGAACGTGTTCTACTTTCTACCTTTTGAAAATAGATGGCAAAAGTCCTTTACGCCTTACTGATTTCTCTCACGCAAAATATCCTTCGTTCTGACTATCTCTTATCTCATCTTTTCATTCGATGATCAATTTTTCAGTATACTTCAAGTCACTATTTACTCTCTGTTTTCGTGAAAACAATTTTCTCAAATCATTTGTTCGTGTTGCGCTATCTCGCGGACATTTTTTCGCCACCAAAATGGGAATTCGGCAGCATCGTTGCATTTCGCTAATCACTTTTGTGGTTCTTTTTAAGGTCAATCGTTTTTAACTAATTGCATCACGACCTTCGCAATACTTGCAAAGTTTTGTATTGAGGTCACTGTTCACTGTTATCGTATTACGATAGTAGATTTTTGGAAAATGGATCCAGAGATCAATGTCAAGTTAGTGTTCTAAGCTTCTTTTACCAGTTTTGCCTTGTGATAGAAAATTATGGAGGGCTTCAGGACTGGAATTGCTGATATTTTATCGCATTCGCTTTAATTTCGCACTTTGAGATTCATGTTCGAAATTCGATAAAAGTATTGTTCATACAATTAGTCTATTCTCTGCGCCAACTCGCTCTCTGCCGTGCATCGCTGTGGAAAATAATGTGTTCCTGAGTTTTGCCACTGCACACAGAGTGTTTTTGATTTACCTCGACATTTTATTTTTTAGTTGTGTGAAACGAGCTCTTTCTCAGCTGTGTTTCGTTCCTTGTTCATTTCTTGTTGAGTTTTAAACTCTTTCTCCGTGTCACCTCGCGTTTTTCCATGATACCTCCGTATTTTATGTAGAGAAAGCAAGAAAAGTTGTGGTTGCTCAGGTGCTACGTTGTCGTCGTTAAGGAGAAAATTATTAGATAAACCAGTAAATTATTAGGTGCTCAGGTACTTCCAGCTAGTGGTTATAGTTTGAATTATCAAGAAACTGGATATAAAAACGACACAGTTCTCTCGAAATTTGTTGCCTAAAGGAACTATCGCAGGAAACTTGACCAGTTCCCGATCTGCCCCCGCATCCAATATTCTTGCTGTAGGAAGCAAAAAGTGCTACTGTGGAAATAAAACCTGTTTCAACTTTGCTATCAAATATGTCTTGGTTGATTTCTTAAAGGCAGCATACCACGAATCTGGGGTGGTACGGATCTCAGGAGGAGTATCCGTATACGGGATCGTATATTATGGAGAAAAGGGTGATTCCGTCCATTTCTTGCTAATTGGCGTAAAAAACGGCTCGGAAGATGCAGCGCGTGCACATGGCTGGCGCGCTCCAATCGGACTTGTTTTAGAAAATAGTGCGTCGGAACGCTCGAAGCCGTATCTTCCGGGCCGTTTTTTTTTACACGAAAATTAGGAAGAAATGCACGGAATCACCCTCTCTCCTTAATATGTGATCCCGTATACGAATACACCACCTGAAATCCGTACCACCTCGGTTTAGTGGGGTGATGCCTTTAAACAGCCTCAGTCCAATAGCCATTCGTTGCAGGACCTAGCCACTTACTGTGTAAACTATGTCCTATGCTGATGCGGTTGGTTATAGATAGGTGGATGCGAATTTTCATCCGCAGATAGATCTTTTTTGAATAATTGTATATCCGAAAATGTCAGTCAGGTCTTATTCATCCATTTGGATAGATGTGCCCTTTTGTCGGCATTGCTCTCCTACTGCTAGGCGTAGTGCCTCACTCAGCATACTTCATGCAAAAATATTAGGTTGGTCCAGAATTCTTGCACCAAATTTTATATTTTTCCAAACAGTTATAATTGTTGTGTTTATACATTATTTATTATATTATTGTTGTTTTTATTCCTTATGTTATTATTTTTATATTAGTGTTTATATATATATATATATATATATATCAACAAAATAATAACAATCATGATCCACTACGTTAGTCCAACGATTCACTAGAGTATCAATTCTAGAGCTCAAGCAGCTGTGAGCCGAAAAAAGACGAAATCTCATTGTTCAACGCTTTTTGATAATCGAATTTTTTCCTTGGTAAATGCAGCTTTAGTCCCGAAACGAATGGTAGTCAGACTGGGACAGGACACGAGAATAAGTAGGGCGCGGTAGAACATCCCAACTAAGTTTGGCAATTTTCTGGCAAGTAAACTTTCCCAGGTGAGATCGGACTCTGTCATGAAGTAGAGCAACGTGACCAATTTTCTCACGTTGCAGTCCCGATTGTGTCTGTCAATTTCTGTCGTTGAGAAGAGTAGAATTGAGCGTTCACGGTGTGCCTAAAAATTCTAATTCAAAACCTCTAAAATTCTGGATCGGAAAATAAATTTTGGTGCAAGACTTTCGGAACAACCTAACCTAATATTGCGTTTGTACATAACCTGCGCATAGTCAATATATACTTCCTGTACTAGTACCTAATTACAGCTGTTTTCTGATCTGCGTGGAAAAAATCTGTGCAGATTAGAAAAATCGTGGGTAGCATGAGGTATCAATCTCTAGGGTTTAGTAGAATTAGCGAAATCATGAAGTTTATGCATACCACCATGGCAGGCGAGCTGGGATGTACATACTTGGCTGATCCTGGTACCCATTACTCACTAAAAAAAAAGGTGAAATTTGAGTCAAGTTTTCATCTTACAGGGGGAGATAGCAAACAAATTAAAATGATTGAAGTAAACACGTTAAGGGCAATGTCGCTTCCAGTGGAACCCTCCTCTCCAAAAGTGAGGACAAGGTTCCACTGGAAACGACATTCCCCTTAACGTGTTTAGATACGTTACTGAGGTTAGTGAGCTCACGATTTTCTTGTCTCTGATTCTTTGATAGTCCCTGCGAAAACACGAGGAGAAGATACGGACCCTCGAAAAAGTTTTTTTTTTCTGAATGTTTCGCTCCTCACCTCACCTCATGTCATAGAATGTCATATACCTCTCATGAATTGCATATTGTTCATGCATTTGTCATCTCTTTTTAAAAAAAAAGACGTATTAACGTGCCCAGACCCCAACGAAAAACCTTTCTTCTTCTACTTCTTCTTTGTCATATTTCCTCTAATGGAGTGAAATTAGTGTAAATTTAAAAGTTGTAGGATGCACAAAATAGTAATGAATGTGGTTTAATGCAATAAGTGAATTTATTAAACTCCTCAGAATTTAATTCGATGATAAACTGGTGTATTTGTTGGCTATACAAGCGTCCTCCACTCTTTTTCTTTGCTGAATTCTGTTACCCGTATGTTTGCATCTAAAAGTATCGTAACCTGATTCCTACTCATGGAAAAAAAATCAAAAAGTAGTGAAAATTGGAATAAAAACGTTACACAGAGTTATTAGTAAATCATTAAAATTGTAAAATTATAACAAATTATTAATGCTTATGATCTTTTTGTTGTAACTTCCTAGACTTGAAACTTTGTCTCTTGACTATCGCTTTCCGGCGAGTTGACGTATGCTGTTCTCTCCCTTCCGATGACAACCACACCTACGCCCTTGTGGCGTTCTCGCTCATCTTAATATCGTTCTTCGCTTTGTAATGAGTAGGGCGTGATTTGCAGTCATCTGCCTCAGTCATCATCAGTGCGGAAGGTGAGAACGATAAGTGTGGGGTGCGAGATGCAGAAGTATTTTCCGTCTTCTCCGCTACCCGCGCCACGCCCATGTTTACACTTGGCAACGAAGTTTTGCGGCGAACTGCCCATTAATAGAAAGCGGGTGGCAGTAGGAAGAGAGAAAATGTGGTTTTGTCAAAGTCGCAAGTTCATGCCTTCTAGTGCAGTCGGCGTGCACAGACAGACAATGTGAGACGATTTCGATCAGGTTTTGCATTAATCACTAAACATTCCGATTGTGATGTCCAAATGCGCGTAGTTGGTGAGACCGGTCGAGTGACGGCAGCCAACAATCGAGTGGATATGCTAATCTGTTGTGAAGGATCCTCGAAATTAAAAGAACTTACCTCCGATTTCGATGTCAAAATGATGACTCACTTTGGCGCTTTTTCACTCCGAGAATCTTGGCATCGTGGAATCCTATTCCTCCCATGGTCTGGACTGGAACGATTACTCCACACCGATAGGATGAAAGGATAAAGGATAAACTTTCTGGCGTTGATCAATCCTCTTGGGATGCGCCCCCACGTTCACTTCAATTCAGAATCGTTTGAGGTTTACGAACGTGTAACTGGCCTATACAGTTACTTGCGGTGGCTAACCGATGTGTCAAGTCAGTGTTTTTATCCTCTCAGGACAAGTCTGGTACCAATTTATCGACCCCGGAGGGATGAAAGGCTTGGTGAGCAGTAGGGGGGATTCGAACCCCCGATCCATCGTCCAGGAAGCGGAACCTCTAACCGCTACACTACACCCACCCCACCAATAGAATATATAGTATAAATTCAGACTATATGTGGAGTCTGTTTTTATTATTTACTGTTGTGAGTAGTATAATCGATATTATCCATCCACCAGGATTATCTACATGTCATTTATAAGACCGTAGAAGAGTTTTGTTTTGCAGCCACGTAGTTGCCTGCGTTTTATTTGCTCTTGTATTTTCCAGTGGAATTCTTTGTGAGCGAGGGAAGCTAATATTTCATTTTTTTTTCTCGAAAACATGTGGTAATTAAATTACCGATTCGAATTATTTATCCGAAAAACACCTTTCTGCGAACTGAATTGTACTCTTATTTGGGCGTGGTTGCAAATCTGGCAATCCAGTGAACATCTTTTGCGGAACTACCCATCTTTTGAAGTAGAAAGTTTGCAGTAAAGCTCTCAAATTTGTGGATTTATCTGTGACTAAAAGACTAAAAAAAGAATGGAAAAAGACTAAAAATATAGAAAGAGGAAGGAGATATGAATACTGTGACTCTTCATTTTTTTATGGATAAAGAATCACTTCAAATATTAGTCACTAAATTATAGAATAATATGAAGAAAATTAGAGTATCTTTTGCGGAACTAACTATCTTTTTCCATTGTTAAACAAAGATGAGTAAACGCTTTCGCTCCTTTTTGCTACAGTTCTATGTAGGGTGTGCCTTCTCGGACAGCCAATCAATTCTCATACTGTACAAATGGATGTGTTCTGCAGTTATTCGTGGGAACTGCCGAAGACAGTCGGCAATGTTGTTCCATCCATGACTCATTCTTCCTTGAAGAGCCGTCCTTTGTATTCGCTGTGCTCGTTTCTGTTTTGCAGTCAGTTTTCCCTTACTTTTAAAAGCTTTCGCTGTTACTGGGGAAGGCGAAACTGTCAAAAAATCGTATATCTTTGAGTGCTTTTCATATTTTGATTGGCATTTGCTGCTGTGGATACTCTCATGTCTTTCGATTACTTTGTCAATCGAGGACGGGCAACAGCAGCGGAGGGAACAGGTCGCACATCAACTGCGGTTGCGGACGCCGGTGTCGGTGCAGGCGGGGCGACGGTGTTTGGCGGGGCGGGTCCCCATCAAACCCATCCCTGTACGCGCTGCGACGCGTGGAATGTTCCTGCGAGTCTAGCACTTCTACTACTATTCTTCATCTCAACTGTACTCACCATGTACAAAGTACTACGATCATATTCTAAGAAGGCAGAGCGTAAGCAAGAAGTATCCCGTGGCAGCGACCGAAACGGACATATAGCCAGCAATTACTACGACGAAGCTCATCACAAAGGGTACGAAAATGGTCATCATGCGAATGGACAACTACTGGCTGTAGACAATAGGCATTTGAGTAACGCCCACGCTGCACAGGCTTTCTCTGAAAGCAGCTCGTATGAGACGAGGGAACATTTCGAGCGCAAGGTACAACGTGTGAAGAAGACCCGAGGGGAGCGGGAACGCTCTCGTAGTTCTCGCAGAGGAGACGAGGTAATGGGTACTCTGAAGCTCATTCATCATACATTCGTATTTATGCTTGTTTTTTTTTCATACTGGGTCAGTGAGCGAAAAATTCTGTACAAAGGACATAGCAAAGAAGTTCGATTGAAGAGCATAGTCTGAAAAGTGACTATGTTCTTTTCACAATACTGGTTGTAATGTCTGGGTTCTAAAACGAGCACATCTTCCGAATTCAATCAATTTATATGTATTATATGAAGCATTTCAATTGTATACAATTTGTATAACGTAGTTCAGTGGGAAAATATCCCAATTTCTTCATTTTATCGCGCATCTTATTGATATCTCAACCTATCGTCGAATAACCTTGTCTTCTCTCGTTGTGTGCGCCTCGAACACCTTGACCTTTCCCAGTGTGTTTATTGCGGTTGGTTCTATAATCGTCGCTGATGCTAACACGCGGAAAACTAGATTTTGCTTGCTCACTACTATTTCTATGGTATAAACTGTGCTAGATTCCTCAATTCAATCGCAATTATAGTAATTCAAGAAAAAATTTCCAAATTGCTATACTTTCTCTACGTCTCTCATGGAAAGAATTCGGAAACGTTTTCATAAAGAGCTGCCTTGTTACGTCCATTTAATATACGCTATCGAGAAGTGATAGCTAGAACGGAAAATGGTTCGATCAGAATCTGGTTTTGGAACCTTGACTGCTTCGCTTTGCCAGCCACGCCCTGTTACAGTGCCCGATCAGTGCGTAGGTATTCAGAACCGACGGGCACCCTGACATACGTAATTAATGAAATTGTTGTTACGGGACGTCCAGTTAGAGTGGTCACAACACAATCATATGTGAGTGTAACGGAGTGGTTTGTGCATACTATGCTTAGGTGGGGTGGAAAGGTGGCCCTCGTACACGTTACGTGTGCGCGGGAGGTTTGTATAAGTTTTTTGTTTCGTTGCCGAGTGAGCAAAGCAACGAACTTCTCTCGATTCGCTCACTTCAGCTCTTCTACTGGGAGCTCTTAGCCAAAAGGCAAACATGAATAGCGTTTGTACATATGACGATCATTCTGTTTCGCCCCGACTTCTAGGCGCATATGTTCTAAGACGTGACCGTGTTCGTAACAGAGCACAGATGAATGGAAAATTGGTTACTGTTGAAAATGAATTTGCTAAGGTCATTCATTCGTAATCAGACTAGTTCACTCCTATGCAGCTCGGCTGTTTGAATCCTTTGCCTGATCCAAAACTTGTCCAAAATTGCGCAAGTGCGCGCAGGTTGAGTGTTTCAATGTCCATTATCGTATGGTTTTCAGGTCACTGAGGCGCTACACGCAAGCGATGCATCTTCGGCTCGTGATGCTCTTTTGCAATGGGCCCGAAAGGTAGTGTAATTCGTGTAATTAACTGTAACTGGTAACAGTGCATTTGCTCAAATTTTCACCAATCATCATAATTTTCATCTTTTTAGGTGACCAGCGGTTATCCTCGTGTAAATGTGACCAATTTTTCCTCCTCGTGGAAAGATGGTCTTGCTTTTAATGCGATTCTTCACCGGTACAGACCGAATCTCATTGACTGGAACAAGGCAAGTTCATCGAATGATTAAATTGGTTCATTAAGCTTCTTTTTCATAATTACTCCAATTTTTCCTTCCTCTTTTGAGTGCTTGTACTTTGCTGAATTTGGTAGCCGTGGCGAAACGGCAGCACGATGAGTAGCGTTTGAGTCACACCGAATGTAGAAATACGTGCGCGATATGAGTCAACTGACAGTACATGCAACAATGCTGGGTGGGGTGAGGCATTGCGTGGGTGGGTGGGGAAGTATTTTTGAGTCGGATGGAGCGGGTAGAAGATGGGATGTCGTTCTGTTATAAGAATAATGACCAAATTTTCCTTAGGTAACCCCTCGGAAACGCAGTTCATGCGATCGCTAATAATTGTTACGAATCGTATGCGGATGTTGTTGAATATAATTAGGTTTTTATGTTGGGGCACATGCAATGTGTTGTTGGTTATCAGAGAAAGGGGAGCTGCTGCATTATTCGCTTGATGGATTAAGGACAAATCTCTCTGATACATTCCCATATTTCGTATTCTTACGCTCTCATTCGAATTTTGTTTTCCAGAAAAAAAAACTAACGTTTATGACTGTAGGTCAGCGACTCGTCAGTGTCGAACCGCGAGCGTCTTGAGACCGCCTTCGCAGCAGCGGAGAGGGAATTTGGTGTGGATCGACTACTCGATCCACAAGATGTCGACACGGATCATCCAGATGAGAAATCCATCATCACCTACGTCTCATCTCTTTACAATGCTCTACCACACCTTCCCGAACTCACTAAGGTATTCTTCATCTTTTGTGTTTGTACCTGCTAAAATTATTAACAGCACGTGATTTGCACATGAGTTTAACGTTATCCCAAGTGTTTTGTGTGTCACTAACCTTGAACTAACACTGCATTTACATCACAGCTTTTATCGCTGCAACAACGATACATTGTGGAAGTACGGAAATGGATGGAATGGCTTGATAGATCGATCGTTTCTATGAATGATCCGATATCGACAATATCAGCAACCGAATCCTTAGCAGAAATGGAAAAATTTCGTACTGAATCCCGAACAATCTATGAAGAAGAGTATCATCGTTTACTGGAAACATACGAATATTTGCATCGTCACTTGTCTGGCACTGAGCACTTTTGTATCCCACATAATTACACCGAGCATTCGTTGACTAATGCATGGCTGAATCTCACTCAACTGAGTGAGAAAAGATTTAACAGATTGCAATCGGCAATCGTAGAGGTGTGTTTTTGCTTTATAAACACTGTCTTTTCTACTAATATTACTTACTATTTTATCAGAACGTGTCGATCGCTTTCATTGTGCTAGTGTAGTTGTTCTTTTCTATAATATTGATTACCGCGATGATCTCTTCGAGGACGATTCTATTGCAGAGCAACTTGAGTGACCTGATAAGTAGACTGACAAGAGGAATTGGTATCACTAACGAGAAACTCGACCTAATACTCAATCGTGAGTAAATTTGTTTAGCGCTCACTCTTAGCTCTCAATTACTGTGTTTGTTTATGTTCAATTTTTCAGGTATCGAAGAAGTGGAGTCACGTGTGGACTCAGCTCGCGCCGGAGAAATCGAACGAGCAGTAAACGAAATCGTCGATGATTTGAATGCGTTAGAGATTCCCATTGGAGGATTCTTTGAAGATGTTGAAGAACTAAAAGCAAATAATCATCCAGAAGCGAATGATTTCTATCGACAGTAAGTAGCATACACTAAAAAAAGTGGTGTGTTATATACAATAAGTTTTATTTGCTGATCATTTTCCCCTTCAGAGTATATGGACTCCATCAACGTCGTACTGCTTATTTGGATCGTCTCACTAACCAAATACTTGTTCGCCTTGGTGTGCGCACTGAGACTCTAAGAAAGGAGAACGCTGCACGCCTTGAATCCATTCGTACTGCGTCATTCAACCGTGTCCAGGAATGTATTGAATGGGTTCGCGTTCGATTGGTGAGGATTCTCGTGCCGGGGTTTTACCATTATTCATTCATAAGACATTTTTCCTGGGGTTAATCAGCAATATTTGTGAATCGTTACCTATTTTTGCTCGCAACAGGGCCTCTTTATGAGTTCCGATTCCTTTTCCGAAAAGAAAATGATCATTCACGCTTTTCTACAAACAGAAATTGATCTGATAGTCCAGCAATGAGCTGCCTTCCACGTCTAAGTTAAATATTTTATTTGTTTTTTAATTTTAAAGAGAAGATACCTGGAAGAAAAAAGGAATTCTAATCGTCATTTTTTTTCTGAAATATAGAACACGAACTACATTCCCTACCATGAAAATCATTTCTCTCTTTACAATCCTTTTTGCGCCGCTTTTTTTCTATTTGCCTAAAAAAATGGTGGGTAACAGAAAGACCTGTCCTGTAGAGGAAAAACATTGAGATAAAAGAATTGGGGGTAAATGTTTCAAAAAAATTATAGAGGAGAAACAAAAGTGAAAATCAAGTCGTCGGGTAAATCTGGAAAACACAAATAAGTTACGGCTGCACATCACTCCAGTTGACTTGCAGGAAAAACTCTCCGAAATGGAATTCTTAGAAGATCTGGAGACATTAGAAGAGATGTTTGAACAACATAAGCTAGACAATCGGGATATTCAGGATTTCCGTCAAAATGTAGACGAATGCATTGCACGTCAGGTAATGTTCTTTGATTCTTGTGCTAGAGAAAAATATTCGAATAAAATTCAATGACATTGATTGTTGAATGTATGCGATGTTTTTTTTTTTTGAACGAATGTGATGTATTGTTGAGCAGTGCGCGGAGACGGCGCATTTCTGGCGCTGTATGCGTTTCCTGTATCTTTGGCATGCGCGGGCGCGTGGCTAGTTTTTGAATGTTTGTGTGTAGTTGTATGCTGCTCGTAGCGGTGTCGGCGGCGACGATGCTCCGACGCAGTCACACCTCACTGAGCGAAACCGTTTTCGAGCGAGGGGATGGGGTTACGTCGGGCATAATGAGAATTTTGTCGGAAATGGTAAGCATTTAGCGGTATGATAGATACCACATGTAGAGTGGACTTTTATTTAACATTTTAAACATTTTTTTTGTAATTACGCATAGGTGTGCCATAAAACAGAAAAAAAAACAGGGAAGAATAGCGCCTGCTAGAATTTTGAAATTTACGAATTTTGAAGTAAAATTTTTACATTTTACAGCAAAGTTGGCCCTTTCCGGCAGATTGTGTGGTGGGTTGATAGGTTATTCCCTTGCTAAAGAAAACAAAAAACCTCACGCGTGCTTCTTTTCGCAAAACGCAGAATGTTACGGTAGAACAACGCTTTCCAAGGTCTAGGTGACAAACAGGTGTTGAATTTGACTCAGCCGACGTCACATATTGTTCATCAGCTTTTGTGGATGTTGAATAGGGACGTATGGATAGAAAAATCTTGAGCTGGATAGATTTGCGATTTCATATTTCCTCTTTTTTCATTTTTTTCTTCCGACTTATCCTCTAATTTTTAGGCTGAGGTCTCAGCAGAGGACACTTATGAGTACTGCGAACTTCTTCGTGTACTGGAGTCCGAATATCAACAGTTGAGAGATTTATCTGCCGGAAGAATGCTTGACTTGGTAATATTTTTAAATTCAGAATGATCGAGGTTCCAGGAAATCCTATATTGCAACCGTTTGACAATTACTTTTAGGACTCTTTGATCGCTTTTGTACGAGCTGCACAGTTGGAACTGGTCTGGGTTTCGGAACGTGAAGAGATCGAAGTGACGCGTAATTGGTCAGACATCAAGCAGTTGGATCTTCCGATGTTAACAAACTACTATAAGCAGGTCTTTATTCATACATTCGAGAACACGAACGAGAAATTTTAACGACGAACACGTGGGGAACCGTTTCTTTCAGCTTCTTCATGAGATGGAATTGCGCGAGAAACAGTACAACGATGTACATAATCAGGGAGCGGCTCTACTCAATCAGGGTCATCCGGCTGTTCATGTTATCGAAGTGTACTTAAGAACCATGCAAAATCAATGGGATTGGCTACTAGCTTTGAGTAAATGCTTGGAAGAACATTTACGAGATGCACTCAATCTAAAATCGGTTAGTTTTGGAAACCTTGGTGACTTGTCAAAGTTCAGAGTTAGAGTATATATTTGCTCGAATTCACCTGAAGGAGGAAAACACAAAAAAAAAATGTAAAAATCCAGAACAGGAACTCCTTTTTAAAGGTCTAACATCAGCAGAAGTGAATCTGCTTCATGAGAAAACATGGAACAGTTTTAATTACAATAAATTTTAAACTGCAAAAAGTTTGAACTAAGAAGTACACGTCTTTTATGTTTCGTACACTGACTCAAATTCCAGTTCACTGAGGAGGCGGCGGACGCTGAAGCGTGGATGGAAGAGCAAGCTGTTCGCCTGGAAAACAATTATAATCGCACAGACTTCGATTTGGAAGAAGGAGAAAGATTACTTCGTGAATTGGATGAAATGAAGGTTTGTTTCCCGTTAAATTTGGATAGTATAATTCAACTGAAGAATTCACTGAGTACAGAATCAAATTCATCAAAAATTAATCATGTCAGGAATTATTTAATCACTTAGTTGAGCTAGGTCTTCTGACGAAAAATTGAAACCAATAAAAACTGTCAAGCCTTCGCAAAAGTTAGACGAAAGCATCACTTACTGTTCAAGTTGCAGTGCTGTCGTGATTCAGGATCAGCATATATTGTGGGATCACGTTTTGTCACACTGATAAGCGAATCGGCTGAAAATTGAATATTCTCGTTCCGAATTTTCAATCATTAAAATTGATAGCAAAAATCAACTTAAAAATTCTAGTTTTTTCTCCCGGATATTCCCGGAAAGCTTGGTCACATTCGAATCACCGAATCAAATGAAATATCGGGGATTGGGGACTGAAAATTTTTAGTAATAATATTGAAAGTTAAATAATTGGTTTACATAACAAACCTAACCTTGTAAGAGTTTTATGAGCTGCGAGATCTTTATCAGATCTTGATGAAATTATCGTTGCGGGATCTGTTTCAGTGCAGAGTTCATTTCGGCTTATTTGGATCTGATCTTCCTGGTTTTTTTTTTCTCGTATTCCCTTTATTCTAAAGATGTCTTGATTTGTCCTCATTTAACCAATTAAAATTACCTCTTGGGAGTACTGTACCCCTTGTTTTTCATAGATTCTTTGTGTCCTTCCGTTTCTATCCTTTTTTTTTCGTTCTCTCGCTTTTTTTTACTTTCCCTCGTTCGTACTATGCCCTAAGTCAACAATTAAAAAGTTTGACTTCACATTACACATTTTTGCACGTTGTTTTCAGAGAACGCTCAGAAATTTCCCATATTTTTAACGGTGTTCAGACACCTATGAATCTTTACGCTGCAACTATTTTAAGCTTCTTTTTCAGTTGTTGTTATTTGAGGTGCCAGCTTGCTATTAATTTGCAAATTAAGGTGAAGTTTCAAATTTTCAAATTTTCAAATTCACAAATTGAGGTTTTAATTTTTAATTTTAACAAAGTTTACAACTATACCATCAATTTTTTAGAATAGAAAAAATAAGATTAAGTGAATAGAAATGTTTGCTTTCCGATAACATGAAAGCAGGAAACTTTATTTTCAATTATCAGGAGATCTATGTAGATGACTCTGCATTTTCGAAGACAGTGACTGAAAAATTGAAGAAAATATTCAGCTCTGAGTTTGGACACAACGGTAGAAGGTGCTGATCTTGAAAACCATTGAATCTTGAAAACTATTCAGCATGAAAATTCCGATGTTGTTGTTAGATCAGATTAAAGTTCTGTTATAGGTTCCGTTAGAATCTTAGAACTCACTTTGTTTGTTTCAACACAAGAAATAATTAAGAAAATTTAGTGTGAACAGAAAAACGAAGTGTAGGCATTAACGGAGGCAACACATATACATAGTGCACCGCCGTTTAAATGGCACTACTCCGTAAAAGGGATGATGTATTCGTGAACGGTCCGTGAATAACCTCGAAGTGCAGTTAGCAATGAGGTCACCCAGGAGGTCGTTAAGGCGAAGTCGACAGCTGCATTTAGAACGGTCACAATTCCCGTAATCATTAATTTTGATAACTATCGCATGTCAGTTTTCAAAGAGGATTTTTTTAAGGGTTTGACTGCTTTGAAATATCAGGCAATAATGCATGAATATTTAAAGTAAAACGAATAAATGTGAATTTGTGTTTTAGTTGACTTGCTTAATAGAACTCCATTCTTTTGTCTTCAAATACTGTAAAAATTCCTTTAAATCTTGGAAATTTTGAAAAAAAAAGAAAAGAGAAAAGAAGAGAAAAAAAGAAAAGGAAAAGAAAGAATTCTTTTTGTTAATACTATGCACTTCTATCATTATTTTGCCCGTTAATACTTTGTAAGGAAATTGTTCTTCATTGTTTTTGAACTTCCCTATCATTTTCCGTTCCCCTTTAATAAGTTTGGAGAGGGAGAGAGAGCGAAGGGGGATTTATTTGAAAAAAAAAGATTACATAAGATATATGACAAGAGTATAATATCATAATTGAAAGAAATGACTTATAAATTACATTTGGTGATACATTTGGCCACCTGAAAGTTTAACTGGGTGGCTTTTTTTCGGCTTAGATACACATTAGTCTGCATCTTTTTTGAAATGATAATAATAATAGTTGATTAATTAGCTAATTTGGCAATTTTTTGTATACACTGATGTGAGTAGTCTATTACTGTCCAGGACTAAATTATAGAATAACCACTACGCAATCTATAAACACTAAAAAAACTGAAAACTAAAGAATAATAATGATAAATAAGTTAAAATCTTTGAAAAATTAGTTTTTTTAAAATAATGCCTGGGTTCGTTGGTCCACAAAAACATCCGAAGGATCCAAAATCCACCAACATTTTCTTATAGGCCACTTTCCTGTTTCAATACTCGATAAAAGATGCTTTTAAAAAATTTAAATAAAAATATTAAATAAGTAATAATAACAAAAGAATTAAAAATGGAAATTAAAGAACTGATTCATTCACTATTGGAACCTATGACTACTTATTCTTCCATACATTTTTGTTTTCAGGACATTCTGAACAAGTACCACTCAGTTTTGATGGCGCTCACCGAACGTTGCGCTACGATCTCACCGCTTTGGCAGCGAGGAGAACGGATTACGCGACCTATCGCTGTGACAGCGTTGTGTGATTATTCGGATAAGAATGTGCACATCAAAGCCGGTGAGTATGAAGTAGGAACTGGATTACCGGATTAAAATCCTACAAAATTAATTTTTTGTTCACAGGCGACGAGATAACACTATTGGACAATTCTGATCTCATCAAATGGGTCGTCCGCGATCTATCTGGAGCTGAAGGAACTGTTCCGTCGGTGGTGTTCCGCATTCCACCTCCTGATCCTAAACTGACAGCTTATTTGAACCGCCTTCTACAACAATTCGAGAAACTGAGGAAGTTATGGGAGAAGAAACATCGTATGGTTCGCTTCAACATGGTATTGAACACCATGAAAACCATCCAGTAAGTTCATCATCTACTCCATTGAGTAAAATCCACCAAAATTCGCATTTACAGAGGTTGGGATCTGGACACATTCAATGCAATTGATCCTGACCAACGTGACGCTATCATGCGCGCTCTAAACGACGATGCTAACAAATTACTAGCTGAGATGGATCCGAATGACCCTCTTGCCTTACGTTTGAAAGAGGAGCTTAGGCGCACCAATGAACACTTCTGGAACCTCTTGAATGCCAGTCAGAAGCCGCCTGGTATGCAACTTTTTACCCCTTTTTTTATTCCCATTAACGTGTTTTGCTTCAGAGCCTGATCATTCATCGTTGTTCGATGAGAAGATCGGTGACCTTCTTAGAAAGTTGGAGGACGCTTGGCGAAAGCTTAACGATAACGCTGGAAAACCAATTTCGAGAACTCCAGCTGAATTAGAGGGGGTAATAGTCGATCATAAGAGCTTTGAAGATGCCCTACAGGTACCATTTTGCTTCTTTCTTTTTTTCTAAAGATTCTTGGTTATTACTTTATGGATTCGAATATTTCCTTACGTTGTAGGCTTTGGACGCGGACGTAGCCAATGTCAAGGAACTTTTCCGGCAACTTCCGAATCCTACCCCTACCCAACGCGTCAACAGTGACCGCCTTAACAGCCTCTGGGAGGACCTTTGGGATTTGTCACGTATGTATGTGGAGAGAATTAAGGTGAGACCACGTTTATTCTGTTTAACTTTTGAGATATGAATCGTTTAATTCATCGCAGGTCCTGGAATCTGTCCTGAACGGAATCCTCGAGGTGTCGGATATCGTTCGAGCGCATGAGATCACCTTGAACTCGTTCGACGACCTACCTGCAGCTCTTGACAAACTACGCGGTCATCATTCACAACTTTTAGAAATGAATATGGTGCTACAGGTACGATTCGAGAAAAAAAAACCTCTTCATGGTGGAATGCATCGATGCATGTTGTTTTCAGCAACAACAAACTGTCATAGATACCTTGAACAAGAACGTCGCTCTACTAAGACAACATGTAGCTCGTACACGTATCGGCCAGAGCAGGTGACTGTTGCTAATGAGTGCATCATCTCATTTTTAGTTCATCTTTTGAACCAGTAATCCTATTTCAGTCATCCAGACGTTGACAGGATTGAGGATGAGGTCCAACAACTCAACGTACGATGGGAGAACGTTTGCGCTCAAGTAGCTGAGAGACTGAAGGCTGCCGAACGTGCCCTTCAAACACAGATGGTCTACAGGTTCGTACAGAAACAAGTTTTCCAGAGTCTTCCACAAGACATGCACAGATCCCTTCTTTCGTTTGTTATCTGTGTCTTCTTTAGTAATTTTGATGTTATATACGAACCATTGATGAGTGGAAAAAGGATGTTCATATAAGTCTTCAATTCCAAGAATCAACGGTAGCAACAGTTATAAATTAGAAAATATGTAAAATAAGTATAAAATATATAAAAATACGAATGAAATATGAGCATAAAATATAAAATATAAGATACGTATTTGTGAAAAAGGTTATGGAATTAGCTCAGGATAAAGATAGTCATGATTTAATCTACTTCATACAAATTTTACCACATAAATATGAGTGTGATTTCCTTCGACGACGCGTGAAAGCGGAGCGGTAGTCTTGAAGAGTGGAATCCAGAAGTTGCAGTTTTGCCAGATTTGCATCATGGCACGATCGACCTAATTTCTTTTGTCTTGCATTTATAAATTGAAAGAAGCTGATTGATTAGCTACCGCGGAGCGATCAGTTAGACCGCTTTATAAGCCCTGCCCCACCCCTCACCCCTAAAGTGTGGATGACGGTTTTTATCCTGAGCGCCATCACTTTGGCTTCTTCTTAGTTCGCTGATCGACCGAAGTGAACAGAATGAAATTTTTATTACTTTTATTTAAATGAATAAAAACAACATATCTGTTCGTTCATCTTATCTTTTAATCTCTCGAGAGGCGCTACTTTTTCGTGGTCCTCCTTCCATAACGGCAGCGGAAAGTTGCTATGGAAGAATCCTTTTCGAAACTACGAAATGGAGACGTGAAAGAAAGTTTCGAACAGTTTTCAGTAGTTTTCTCAAAATCAATCTCGGGAACAAAACTCACCCTATAATAGAAAGCTTATGAGTATGTAAGTATGACATTGTTTTATAGTGTATGGAGCGTTCGACCATTATTCGTTACGAATATTTAATTAAATGAAATATTGGGACCATTTGTAGTTACCAGGTGTAAATACTTTCATATATCCGAGAGGAGTCTCTTTTTTGCTGCCCCTCGTCCTCATATTTTCTAACATATGATAAAATTAGTAACACTTTACCAAGGAAAAGGAAAGAGTGAACGACTTTTCATAACGCTTCTCACCATAAGAGTGTGAGCGATTGAACGATTGACTCAGTGGCCAACGTCTCCGTTGTCTTAATTAATTTTTTTTTTCAGAAGCGAATATGAAAATGAAATGGCATGGTTGGATCGTGTCGAAGAAACGATTAATAAATTACGCAAACCAGAAGAACTACATCCGGAACAATACCAACAACAACTTGATCTTCTTGTAGCTGAATACGCTCAACTTCAAGAACGCACGGAAGCGATTGAAAATGTGAACAGAGAAGGAGGCAAATTTATTCGTGAAGCAAAGGTGATTATTCGCATCATTCAGTCATTTTGTGCCGCAAATTTCCATCCTATTTCTAGGGATACGATAGCCGCATGGGTCAATTCCATGACACAATTGTGGGGATTCATGGACCTGCGATAAAACAAGAGTTCCGTCGTACAAAACCACAACCGAAGAATGGAGCTCAAATAGTGACTGAAGAGTTAGAGGCGCTGAACAGAAGATTTGCTCAATTGAGCAGTTTAATCCTTGAAAGACGCAACAACATGCAAGTGTTGATTCAGAATTGGAAGCGACAGAAGCAGGTACGTCGGATCTTTTTAATACATAAAATACACGTATCGGCAGCCTTTTCACTAAATATTTGTCCATTTCAACACGTCTCGCTTCACGTCCGTTAGTAAGATGTTCTAGTTTTCGTTTGAGGCAGCCGATTCATGTGTATTCTATCACTTTTGTTTTTTAGAATTCACGGAAAATCACCGCTTTGTCCACTGGGACGGTCTTGGCAATTAACCATTGTGCCCATATCACAAGCCGCTGACATACAACATTAATTGACCCTAAATGTTGAACAATTAATCCAACTAGCTATCTGCCGTTTAACTTATTTCAGCTATGCTAGTTTTTTGTACTTGCAACTCCCACTAACTATCCGTAGGATTGTTTTTAGGTCCTGTGGCTGTGGTCCAGACAGCTGCCGCCACTGGTGCAGCTTGTGCTAGAATTGTAACGGAGAATGTTACGTGTGTAGAGTACTTCCTAGGTTTTTCAGTTTCGTGTGTGCCGTTGTTTTTGAGTGTTCATTTCGTTCTCATGCTTGTGGCTGTCTCCTGCCCGCACGATCTCCACTCACCGCTATCTTCTGTGTGCTTCTCGCTTTCACTCCAGTGGCACGTGCGGCGGAGATTTTCCGAGTGCTTTGACATGTCGTGTAGTGTGAGTGGATAACTATGTAGGCTTGGACTTGGCACTTTACAGGAGGAGGAAGACAGAAGGAAAGCTGATGAAGAAGCGAAACGCCGTGCATTTGAGGCAGCTCGTTTGAAGGCTCTTGAGGATGCAGATAGACTGAGAAGAGAGCGAGAAGCCGCAGAAGCTGCGCGTCGTGCCGCTGAAGAGGCGGACAGAGCAAGACGACTCGCTGAAGAGGCAGATAGAGCTAGGAGAGCAGCTGAAGAAGCTGAAAGGCGGCGTCGAGAAGAAGCAGAACGCAAACGAAGAGAAGATGAGGACAGAAAGAGACGAGAGGACGAGGATCGTCGCCGACGTGAAGAAGAAGAAAGACGAAGACGCGAAGAGGCAGAGAAAGAAAGACGGCGACGAGAAGATGAAGATAGAGATAGGCGACGACGTGAAGATGAAGACAGAGAAAGGCGACGACGTGAGGATGAGGACAGAGAGCGACGTCGACGAGAAGAAGAAGAAAGGCGTCGACGAGAAGAAGAAGAAAGGCGTCGTAGAGAAGAAGAAGAGAGGCGACGTAGAGAACAAGAAAAAAAGAAGGTAAGTTTCATGCTTTCTACTTAGTCGCTTTTGAGTGAGCTTTTCGAGTGATTCCGAGTGAGTGCCCTAATCAACACGAATTAACAGTATCAATCCTCTCATTGCGCTCCTATCTAAGTCTGTCTTATTTTGGAAATGAACTTAGTGTAAATATTTGCAGATGCCTCCTCTCAACATTGTGCAAGGTAACCAAATGCATGAGGTGGTTGGTCAAGAGAATCCTGATGAATGGGAAGTGATGGGAGATCTACCCGATGTGGCGAAAATCACAGAACACGAGGATGAAATGCAAATGTATCAGGAGGAAACTGTCACTAAAACACAATTCTATGAAATGGAAGGCACCTTGCATAAGCAAACAGGAGAAATCCTCACATTCGTCGAGGCTGTTCGCCAGGGACTACTTGATCTCAGCGCTGGTGGTGGCCAATTCTTCGATATACATTCTGGTCGTATTAGTCTTGAGAAAGCCGTTGAGCTTGGGTACATTGATGGCACATTCAATGACGTTCTGAACACCCGTTACGGTATTCGACATCCAGAAACAAAGAGAGAATTAACACTTCTCGAAGCCATCCAGATAGGCTTGTACGATCCTGAAACTAGACACCTTTACGACATACACAGCGGTGAAATGCTTGAGCTCTACGACTGGGTTGCTAAGGGAATCCTCACAATGGAAACTCAAAGAAAGCTAGTCAAAATGGGCATTCTAAAGCTTCCCCCTATGGCGTTGCACAGCGCGATTGATCAGGGTGTCCTGAATACCGTTTCCGGACAATTCGTCGGCAAATATTCTCATGAGTCAATGCCAATTAGAGATGCGCTCTATCATGGCTACCTTCAACTTGTCTCTCTTCAACAAATACCTATGATCGCTATTACTCTCACTGATGCGATCAAAGAAGGATTCATTAATGCTAACAATGGTGAGTTCGTCGACAAGAACACCAAGGACACCTTCACTCTCAGAGAAGCATGTTCGAAGCAGCTAGGCCTTCTTAATCTTTACGTGCCCGAGGTTGTGAACACCGCGGAGAACACACGGTTGGACCTGAAAGACGCTATGCTGCGCAATGCAATCAATACTCGTAACGGAAACTTCACCGATCTTCAGACTAGGCGCTCACTATCTCTTCGTGAAGCTTATGCCGAAGGCTTAATTTCAAAGCCTTCGACATTGACTGAAATGCTGGAAAAAGATCTTATCGACTCCACCAATCATTTCATCGACCGTGGAACTAAACATAGACATACAATTCTTGAAGCTATAGCTGCTGGGCTTTTAGATGCTGAAGTTCGGCACATTGTTGATCCTGACGAGAAGGACGTAATTTCCATAGCAGAGGCGATGGAGAGAGGAATACTTGGCGCTGATGGAAAAATCATTCTCGAAAAACAGCAGAAGGAGTTCACTATTCCCGAAGCTGTTAGGGAAGGACTTCTTACGAAACGAGTTCGTCACAGTATCTTTGATGTCAGAGGCATACAGAATACACGCACAGGTCAAAGCATGAGTTTTAATGAAGCTTGCGAAGCTGGTGCGATCATTCCTAATGCTGAACGTGTTGTTGACCTTGCAACTCAGGAAAGCTTCCTCATATCCGATCAAAAGGCGACGTCAATTATAGATCAGACACTGCACGAGCTTCTTGTGAAGCCCGTTGGCATCAGGGATGATCGCGGTGACTACAGTCTGAACCTTGTGAGGGCAGTGTCGAAAGGCATTGTAGATCCTACCAAAGCCGTTTTCTTCAACAGAAATACCAAACACGAGATGTCTGCTCGTGAAGCCTACGATGCTGGTCTCGTAAGTCTTCGTGGAGCTATCCAAGTTGCTGCCTTGTTTGATGTGTCGCCCTCTCTTATAGCTCCGGTTAAAAAGGTTGAGCAGAAAAAACGCGTCAGTCGTCCGGGACAAACAGGATTCGAGCTAGCTACAGACCAAGTTAAAGTAACTCTTGCTGAGGCTATGAAACAAGGTCTGATAGATTCTCGAAATCAACGATTCCGACAAGGTGATATTGATATGAGTCTCGATGATGCTCTAAACCAAGGTCTCGTTGATCCATCTAGCGAATGGATTGTACCATCAAAGAGCAATGGCGTTGGACCGACAATTGAGGAGAAAACAACGGAATCCATCACTGAAACTGGCCAACAGCTAGCTCCTAAATACTATCCAGATAAGAATATTGAGGAGTCTGTAACAACTGTTAAGCGTGTTCGCACTACTGAGACGACTGCTCTTGGCGGTCCAGGTGGTGTCTCAGTTTACAGAGCAATCACTGGAGGCAAGGGAGCAATGGAGGTACCAGTAAATGGGTACCACATTTATGAGGCTGAGCGCAAAGGTATAATTGACCTCAGCTCTGGCAATATCACTTCACCCAATGTCGACCGAGCCATTTCCTTCGCTGACGGAATTGAACTAGGTGTTATTGACTCCTCTTCTATCTCTGTGAAAGATCCTAAAACTGGACGCCTTATCAACGTTAAGGAGGCTCTTGAAAAGAAAATCATAGCCACAGATGGATCCATTTCGCATCAAGGACGATCACTTACCATCGAAAAAGCAATTGAAGCTGGTCTTATTATAATCGATGCTGAAGCTGTTGTACCTGCTGGTGGTGGTTCCAAGAATATCATTCATATTCCATCTGGAGGAGGTCCCGTTATCAGTTTCCGTCCAGTTGGGGTGCCCGTGGTAGAAGAGGCGGAGCAGTCTTGGTCATTCGATTCTACCAAAGGTCTTCTTGTCGATCATCTTTCAGGCGAACGGCTTACCCTTGAACAAGCACTTCATTCGGGAAAAATAACGCCCGAAGATCTAGCCGTTCGTGATGCTCTCACCGGGCGAGAAATGTCATTTGTTGAAGCTGAAAAATGGGGTATCATAGATAAGAGAGGCTATTACCTTGACAAGATTGACAACAAACGGTTGTCCTTTACTGAAGCTGCTCAGCAGCATCGAATTTATCCAACGGGAGGTGTTCCCGATAACGCTGGCGATGCTGTGCACACATCTGTAAAAGTGCAAACTAGAACACAGGTTGCTAAGAAGGAAGCGACATCGACTGGCACTGCTCACGGTGAAAACACTCTTGGAAAAGCATTAAGCTTAGGATGGTACGACTCGAAGAGTGGTATGTTCACTCATCCGGATACAAACCGTCAAATGACTCTCAAAGAAGCAATAATTAAAGGCCTGTTCAATCCCTATGACACAACTGTCTTGGATAGAAGAAACAACAAAACGTTGTCTCTCTTGGAGGCCATTCAGGAAGGCATTGTTGATGATACCGCAGGTACAGTGCTGGATACTCAAACACAGAGGAAACACGATCTCAACTCCGCCCTTCAGGCGGGAATTCTTCAGGGAAAAAGATTTGGCGATTCCCTTGAGTCGGGTTTGTTTTCGGGTCGTCTTGATTTGGCCACAGGACACTATACACAACCTGGAGGAGCCCCACTACCACTCCATGAAGCCCTCAAAAAGAACTTGGTGGACCACAGTTCGGTTGTTGTTCGTGATCCCGCAAGCGGAGTCGAATATTCCTACAAGGAAGCGATTTCTCGTCGGATTGTAGATCCTGAACGTGGACTCATCCACAACCAACAGACCAATGAAGCGACAAGTTTTCCGCAAGCGCTCACTACTGGTCTGATAGCAGGAGCTGGCTCAACCTCTCGTCCTTCGCATAGTGCTCACAAAATTGTAGAACAAAAACTACAGCTGACACCGTTTGCTCCGAAACAAGTGCTGCCTTCAAGCAGGAATGGAAGTGACAGGCACGAGTATGTTGATCTCGGTGGTGGCAAGCAGGTTATGGTGAAGGTAGTACGGGGAGAAGGTGGTGTCGAAAAAGGAGAATATGTCGACCCTTCTACAGGTATGAAATTCACTATCCAGATGCATGGTGATCCATTCGTTACTGAAACTAAAACAACAGTGAAAAGCACTTCACAAGTGCAGTCTGTAGAGCTTGAGCCACATGCCGAATTTGTCGGTATCGACAGGATTAGGGACAAGAGAAATAATCGTACCATGTCACTGGAGGATGCAAAAAGAATGGGCTTAGCACGCGTGGATAAGAAAGGCAAGCAGATGACGAAAACCTACTCCGTTTTCCGATCCAACATCCAAAACGCGCTCAACAATGGCGTGCTTGATGCCCACATGGAGAAGATAAGTTTGGAGGACGCTATTCGTGCTGGAATTATTGACATTCGAGAGCTCAGCTACAGGAATCCCAAATCGGGCGAGTCGATCCCACTCACACAGGCGGCCAATATGGGATTGGTTGACGTCACCTTGGCAGAAACCCTGCCTAAGGGTGTATGCAATCCTGCTAACAACGAACGAATACCAATTAAAAGAGCAATCGAGTTAGGCATTGTAGACGCCCGAACAGGTGAAGTTCGTGATCCTCATACTCGTAAACGTCTAACTTGGCTTGACATAATCAAATCTGTTTATCAAGCTATCACTAGCGATGGGGTTTTCGATCCTACAAAAGGCCAACGTGTTCCTGTCACAAACGCCCTCAACGAGGGCTTGATAGACACAAAAAGTGGGAAATACCACAATCCCATAACATCGGAAGACATTGAATTGAAGGACGCAGTTGACCGAGGTCTCATTGACAGTGGTACTTACGATGCCATCACAAAACCCTTCCTTGAAGATTATAGGACACATCGTCACTTAAATCTTATTGATGCTGTTGAAGCAAAACTAGTTGATCCCAAAAACAAAACCATCCAACTTTCTCGGCAAAGCATCGTTCCTATTGCTAAAGCGGTGGAGGATGGACGAATTCCCAGTGAAATCGGTGAGAGACTCCGACAAATCGACAAGTTAAATTTCGCTGAGGCCTTGGGTAAGGGACTAATTGATGTGAGCTCAAATATCTTCACAGACCCAGACACCGGTCGTCAGATCACAATTGCTCAGGCTATTGAGCAGGGATACATCGATACTGGGAACGTAGAAGCTATGGAAGGCTCTGATGAGAAAAATCTTTGCAACATTCTCAATTCTGAGGAGTTTGACGAGAACTCAGGGCGGATTCGTGATAAGCGAACTAGTTTGCACCTCACCTTTAAAGATGCTGTTGAACGCGATGTGATAGACGGAGATTCGCTGCTTCACGATCTTGAGAGTGGGCAGACACTCACTCTCAAAGAAGCACTTTCCCGCAAGAAAATCGACAGTGATGGGAAATATATCGCTGGGAATCTTAAGATGACATTGAGGGATGCAGTAAAAGGAGGACTCATCGCACTGATTGCCTCGCCGATGCAGGCTGCACAAGCAGTCGCTGAAGCAGTGAAGCGAAGAGATGCGGAGGGGTACAAGTTCAAAATTGAGAATGTGGATGGAGGTCAACGAGGGAGTCGGACAAGCGTCCCTAAATTCCGAGAGGAAAGCAGTGTGATCCGATTAACTCCTCATAAACAAGAGCCTTCTCTTACCGTACGGATGCGACATTCTCAAACGAATATTGGAGACCGTGCCCGCAGCATAATTGACGACCCCTCTACTCTCGCAGATCTACAGCATGAATTCTTAGCAAATTTGGAAGCGAATCGGTTCGATACTGATGAAAAGGTTATCACTAATCCGTCTGGTGGTCAACGACTTTCAGTTCGTGAAGCCGCTGAGACTGGTCTTCTTGATGTGCTTACCGGTGAGATTGTGGTTCCTGATACTGGTCGGCGATATTCGATCCCCAAGGCAGTCCACCTTAATTATGTGCAGGGCGATGCTGCCAAGCGATTGATGGAATCATTAAATATGTCAATTGAAGAACTAAATCTCGCTCAGCAGCAGTCTGCACCTTCTCCCAGTGGTGAAGGTGGAGTAACCACAAGAACGTGGACAAAGACCGTAAACTGGCACGGACAACCATCCGAGCTTAGGAAGTCACGAACAGATCCTCTTGCCGCTTATACTACCTACTCGTCGAGCACCACTGAAAAAACTCATGACGCCCCGTCATGGGCTCGATAAGGAAGTACCCAGTTATTTTTTATTCAGCGCCATCTCAGAAACAGTCACTTATGTGTCCTTATATCCATATTCCACCTCAGAGTTTGAGTTTATTCAGATTTGCTAGTTGCGTTCTCTTGGAATAGAATCGATCCAACTTTCTCAATTCCCATAATATGTGATACTCTACCTTTTCACTTACAGGATTCACAATTGTATATGACCTTTCTACTGTGCCTTAAGGGATCGCTCAATCTAGTTTGTGTATATGTTTCTTGGTAAAAAAAATCACTGTTTAGACAGTATTCCACCACTGCCCATCAATTGTGTAGTTTGCTGTATGAATAATCATATGCATGCATATTCGGTTGTGTTTTGAATGAAAATTTAGCTATAAATTCTGGAGCTGCAGCGGTGCATGAGGGTTTGAAAAGATTGTTGTTAGGGTTGTGTACAGGTTTTTTTTTTTCTCTCGACTGAGAAGTTATTTTTTGTCCCATGAAGGCTAGCTGTTTGCATGGGCCCCTTATGACGACTGCATGAGCTTGGGTGTTGCAGTCTCTTGTCTGCTTTGCGAAAAAAAAAACGTTAATCGGCAGATGGTTAGGAAGGTTGAGCTGTTCGTATCCCACTCAATGTAGATAGAGTCGGTGATTTCCCCGTGTTCATTTAGGAAATGGTTTGTCCGACTGTTTAGGAAGAGGTCGCTCGTGAAGCAGCCGCTCGACAGAATGAACTGACCGATATCATACGGGAGTTGGGTAAATTCAAAGAAACAATTTACACACAACACCTTAGTTTTGAGCTCCGTCCAGATACAGCGAATTCGGCCCAGAATGACGTTCAGGTTTGTTTATTAATCAAAAGTTCAAGAATTATGCATACATGTATAAATCTGGAATTTATATATTTGTGTAAATTCGTTGCTTTGTCTGCAAAATGAAGGAAATGAACACTGGACATAGAAGCGAAGGTTTCCTGTGAAAGTTGCAGATCTGTGGCCTTACGTTGCGGAATGTCAGATGTTTTAAAATGTTCAAGATGTTTTAAAAAGAATCGACATCTAAAATTGCTTCCTCTACTAAATTTTCTCACCCATGAAAATCATTTCAGAAGGATTGGAAGATTACAGACTTAAAGTTTGGGTATTTGACCTAAATGTGAGAAACGATAGCCGCAACTATGGGAATACACAAATTGAGTAGTTTTTCCTGAAAACAGATGCATTTCTGATAGAGTTCTGTTGTTCTTTTCGAATATGTTTAGGTTTTCTAGTGTTTTGCAGTATACAGAAATATATCTTCGCAGAATATCGAACCTATACCCAGTCCCTATACAATTCTGACAATTTTCTTCCAAATTTCATCAATATGTACAACTAAATGGGAAAAAAACCCTTAATGTCTGGAGTTTGACCTTGGATACCATACGTCCGAACTTCATGTGCGCGGTAGTATACAATGCGAACTTTTTTATAAAAAGTCAAAAATTTCATAAAATGAAACTAAATTTGAATACGAGTGAAAAAGGTTCACCTTTTTTCTTCTCCGATTGTCTTGGATTAGATCCCCACCCACATATCAAGGAATAAGCGGCGTGCTATGTTATATTATGTTGCTACTGTAGCCACTTCAAAGTTAATATAACCATTTCTCACATATCCTAGCAGTTTCTGTGATTTTAATTGAGCCCTAAGGGACAGCTCCATGCCTAGATAAATTTATGCATATTTTTGTAATTTTTTTAAATGTATTTTCCCCTCGCGAACCTTCCCAGCTCAGTGTTGATTTATCATTTCTCATTCATGTATAATATTCTTTTTCTGGTAAAACCACGGAATTTCTCCTTTTTTATAACCCGCACGACCAATCTGGATTTTATTATACGCAGAGGCAGCATGCACACAGACGGCTCGAATGTGACTATTTCTCAAATTCTATAGATTTTGATGGAGTCATTTTTATGAGAACTAGTGATTTTTTTCTGCACTAGAGTGCATTAAGTTTGAAGGCAGCGTGATCTTTTAAATTTTCGCTATTGGATTCTTGTTTCTGTAGAAACCTTTGTATCATAGGCCGCAGAAGACCTTAGAGGATTCAGTTTACCCAACGACGAAACTCTACACTGTATGGGGAAAATAATGGAAGTGCATGAAGCGTATTCCATGATTGTAGTGAGGGTGTAATTTACTCTATCGAGTGCACGGAGGCCTCTTGTGTCCATTAATCCTCTGATTCGTGAATTTGTAGTGGATGTTTCGCGATTGTGCTGTCATTCCTGAAAAGTAGGTATTGAACTGAGTAGAACTAAGTATTTGTGGAGAAGGCGCAAAATCCGGGATTTTCGCTAGCGCTGCTCTTTAACAAGCGAGAAATGACAGCTCAGTTTTTGCTGCTGCTACATTTAGTCGATTTTTTAAATTGTAAATTTGTTCTCTTGGATGAATTTCTGCTAATGACATCGTGCGCCAGAAGCACGAGCAAATGTAGCAAAGCAGAAAGCAAAAGATCGATTAAAAAGCGATCCATTTTGAAGTTTTTAGAGATTTACCACAGCAATCTTCATGTCGGCGCATAGATTTCCTGAATATTACAAATATTTCGAAGGTTTTTTTTTTCTTGAGATTTGGGGAAGTTGATATTTCTGTAGACGGCGAGCCTAACTCTGTGTCTCCACTTTTTCCTTTCTTTTTCTACATTATTCTCTTTTGTTTCTGTATGACCGTAATGAAAACGCACTTGATTAACACTATTCGATGTCTGCACCAGATTCCTGTTTTGCCCTTAAAATCAAGTTTTTGCGCAATCGACTCTTCATGCGGGATACTTTTTTGCGCTTTATCACAAATTACTACGCAAGAACTTTGCAAGGACTCACAAATGCGAGTTTTGTTCTGGGTTTTTAAAGTATCTATTCATACAACACTAAATCTTCTGCCGCTGTTGATTTTAAGGAGAACAGATTTATAAATAACTCACTTCATCATCACATTTGCGCTAGAAGCAGAGTTCATTGCTTTTGCACTCAGGAACTTTCTTTCCTAGGAAACTGTACCGTAATATTACGTAATGGGAATTGTGAATGAAATCGACCATAAAGTTGAAGTTTAAGTTAAAGTTTCTGGCGTTAATCAATCCGCTTGGGATGCGCCCCCACGTTCACTTCAATTCAGAATCGTTTGAGGTTTACGAACGTGTATCTGGCCTATATAATGACTTGCGGTGGCTAGCCGATGTGTCAAGTCAGTGTTTTTATCCTCCCAGACAAGTCTGGTACCAATTTATCGACCCCGGAGGGATGAAAGGCTTGGTGAGTACTAGGGCGGATTCGAACCTCCGATCGATCGTGCAGGCGGAACCTCTAACCGCTACAACACACCCGCCCAAACCGACCATATTGTGGTGCAATTGTGATAAGCCACGGTTCTCTTTTGCTGCGAGTAATTTTCGATACAAAACTGAACTGGTTGCGAGAAAAGCTTCAGGAACTATTGGAACTGCAGTGTCTGGAAATTGTACTGCTCCGAAATAAATATCTTTTAGGTCCACCGGGGTAAAAAAAAGTACAGTAGGAGACAGCGAAATAAAAGTGTTTTCCAGCCTTTTGTATGATTCTTCTTGATGAATTACATAGTCAAATGTTAAAAATTTCTTTTATCTATCTGTACTTCAGGGTTGGTTAGGTATCCAGAAAAAAAAACCCGTGATGAATAGTAATGCTGGTTTCTGTTGCTGTTGACCAAAATCAAATAGCTCATATTTGTTTTCTAAACTTAGATGCGAGATCTTTTCTAAGATTTCTTTGAAAAGAAATTTCAATTTTTCTGTATGTTTGCATTTTATATGCGTAGATCCCAGGTTAAAGCAGGTTAACGTCTTGTTTAGAAGATAGGTGATTTTATTTAAAGTATCACTTACTAGTTATCTGTGTTACAGCATGCGAAGGCATAGTATCTTATTGGGATAGTGCACCGTATTATCATATAGAACGGGAATTGTGGATAAAATAAGCAAAATTATGGCGTAATTGTGATAAGCTACGGTTTTCTTCTGCTGCAAGTAATTTTTACTACAAAACTGAATTGTTTACGGAAAAGATTCTGTCTCTGCTGGAAACACACATTTCTCTTGCAGAGCGACTAGTTTCAAAATTATAACCTGTTGAGACGGCGTGTAGCTTTCGGAAGAAAACAACACTACACCGGTTGTGATACACGGCGCGTATTAGTCATATTTTTATGTTGAATAGTAGTAATAATTAAATTAAATTAAATTAAATTGATAATAGTAATAATAATGAGCCCACGAGAACGCATTCATGGATCTAAAATCCTCTCATTCCAATGGGATGTACAAAAATGATTAGAGGAACGTAGCGCATCACAAGAAAGCAGTTGTACTTCATTTGCAAGTGCGAAAGCAACTGTGGCTTAGATTTTCGCTGTTTGTTACTTTTCTTCAAATGGTAAGTGGTTTCGCTTTTGTGATTTGGAAGAAGTGGATTCTAGAAAAAATTGCAAGATTTTTTTTTTTCAAAAAATCAAAAGAAAGAAATCAAAACGACCGAGAAAATATTTATTCTTAAATATGTTTTCAGACAAATACGCTTCTATTCCAGAAACAAGATTGTTCACATCTAAATGGAACACTACAATAAGATATCATTTGTAAATTATCTATCTTAATAAGTTTTAGATACTACTAGGGCAGAATTAGGTGCAGATGCGGTCAATTTTTCTCCGAATAGTGCGTAGCTCCTGCTGCTCCTGCTCCTTATTGTTCCGTTTTGAGTGCGACTCATTTCATTTTTTCAACGACATATTTTAGCGACTTTATATGTGCTGAGGAAAAGAGTACCTGTGCCATATGTAAAGCATAGCGGATGTTTTGTTAAATAACTCATATCCAGAAATTTTCTCCGTATTTCAGAATCTAAAGAAATCGCTGGATGATTGGCGAGATCAAATAAAAGAACGACTAGAAGCTGTGGATGCACTATGTCACGAATCAGCTGGATCTCTTTCGCCTGATCAGTACATACTTCTGTGCGAGAAGAAAGATCAACTCACTGCCGATTACGATAATGTCGTTCGTACTGTTGAAAATATCTATGGAAGGTGAGGAAGAGGATATTTGTTTTGGGTATCACTTAGAACTACCATTTAATTAATTTCCGTTACTATTTATACGACTTATTAGGTACTTTTTTCAAGATTTGATAGGTTCTAATTATTAGCTCTTCTGATCTGTGCTTCTTTTCTATCGTTTCACTAGAATTAAATATACCTATCGATCAATATCCCTCCTGAACTTGATTTACGCCATCCCTAATTTGTTATTCGTATTCGTGCAGCCGAATAATCTCGGATTGATCTTTATCTGCCCAGCGCGCATACTGTTGTTATAATATCTACAAACCATGCTATAGTGTACTGAATATCGTTTAACACTCGTTGCACTTTCTCATTTTCTCGCATTTTTAGGTTGGACGTACTGGCAGCTCTTCTGATCGAATTCTCCTCGAAGACATCATCTTTACAGTCGTGGATGACCCACCAAACGAGAGTTATTGCCTCGATTCGTGAGCGTTCCGCAGATCCTCAGCACCTTTCTGAGGTTTCCATTCTTCTCGAAACAATTCCTTTACTCCTTCGTTTCGCCGTACTGTAAGATCCTTTTAAGGCACGACACGAAGCAAAAGTTCTACTTGAAGAAGTTGCTCGTGAAGAAAACAGTCTTAAAGCTGTTGGTGCCCTTTTGCTTAAAATTGAGCAGGAAGTTCAATCTCTGTACGAGTCAGTGCCGGAAGCTTCTACTCGCGGAATTCACTCCACGGAGATTCGAAACACTTTTTATCGTGTTGAAGTGCGGTTTGGTTTTTTAATCGAGAGAAAACCTTGTACCTTCTCCATCTGAATTCGTTTGCGCTTTTCAGGATGATTTCTCCGCACTACAGAAGCAATGCTCGGATTTGGTACAGTTCCAGAATCGTCTTGGCTCCCTTGGAAACGAGCTTTATGAGCATTTGCGGTGAGAATCTGCTTCAACGCTTAGTAGTATTTTCTGTTTTTTTTTCATTTTTTTTAAATTTTTCTTCTAAAATATCTCCTGAAGTTGAATGCAACCTTAGGTTCATTTATTTAGAAGGGTAGACGAATGGTTTTCAAATATTGAAGACGCTCTTGTAAAGGTTGATCGAGGTTCGGATATGAGCGTGGAGCAGAAACTTTCC
Organism: Necator americanus; assembly: GCF_031761385.1. NCBI lineage: Eukaryota > Metazoa > Nematoda > Chromadorea > Rhabditida > Ancylostomatidae > Necator > Necator americanus. The sequence goes on from NC_087371.1 coordinate 28,319,951, forward strand.
GCCCTTGAGGACTTGAATCATCAAGTAGGATGTGGTTTTATTAGAAAGGGGTATTTCAACAAACTTCATATAATTTTAGGTTGTGGATGGAAATCTACGCTTCGATCAGGTAGATCAGTCATCTCGACGCCTTCTAAGTGCTTTAGATGGATTAAATGCGCACAGTGAAGTTACAAACCGCCATGAAATGGAAGCAGCAGAACGAAAACGACGGTTCGTCTTCCTTTTTTGAATCTGTGTCGTGCAAAACTCCGAGAGAACGGTGGAAACAAACAGGAGGTTCACCGGGATCTTTTACAGACAAGAGAATCTAATGGAGCGAATCCAGGAGGCTTTCAACTATGCTACCGCTCAGAAGGCTGCAAACGAAGGTGTACGTAATGCGGTGCTCGACCTCTACCCTTGGATTGAAGATTTTGAAAATCGTTCTCGAACATCCAGAGATGTACCCCTAGAGGAAGACGCTCTGCAACAATTGGTATGTACTGTTCCAAACATGATTTGATAATTTCCAAATGTAATAGCATAGTTCAAATTTTTAAAATATTATTTTTTAGTTTTTAAATCTTTTGAGTCTTTTTTAACAGAGCATAATTTTTCGTTCTCTAAAACATCATGTTTTATCGGTTTACCTTCAGAAACGTGAAGTACAGCTGCTGCGGATGGATCTCGACAGCCGACTTGCACTAACTAAAGATCTTGAGAGTGATCTGAAAAAAATATCGGCATCAAATCCTCCGGAATGGGTGGATGTCGCTGAAGATAAGCTCAACGGAGCCGTTCACCGTCTTCAGCGTAATAGTACCGAGCTGAGGGTAATGCTATAGGCGGATGGTTTTAATTTGAAACTAAAATTGTTTTTTCTAGGGTTTCTCGGACAATGTGAATGACGCTCTTGAGGGCGTTGTAGAACTGAAATCAAGAGGAGCGTCATTGAGCCGCTCTTGTGACGCGATTTCTTCAAATTTGAGAGCAACGAACACTCGTGACTTGCCGCGTTTGCAAGAGATAGCAGCAGAACTTGACTCGATGAACTCCCAACTTATGGATATGAGAAGAACCGCAGAGAATATCAAGCGGATACCAAACGTTACAGAAACGGAAGCAGTGGATGCTTACGTAAGATCTTGTTTCGGGATTTGTTCAAGTACGCACCTCTTATCCGCTGTTTTTAGATCAATGGAGTCGATAGCAAAGTTGTTGCTTTGGCTAGTGAACATGAAGCGAAACAGTCGGTTCAGGCACAAGTTGGACGTTTAGAAAGCGAATTTGAGGACGCCAAACAAAGGTGAGTGGCACTCGTTTTTTTTTATCTTTCCTCCGCTTTTTTTCTTCAATTCGACCATGTGTATCGATGAGTTCGCTGCATTGCTAACTTTTTACATGCTTCTTTCTCATCAGTAATTATCTCCTTCTCACTGTTCTCACTGTTCACTCCTTTCTGAAAACTTTTAATGTCTTTTTGATGACTTCAAGTAGCAAGTTCTTTCGAAGATTACAACAAAATCTTTTGCAATGTACTGTTTCATCTACACTTCCGAAGACAGATTCTTCGGATTCACTTATTTATGCCCAGGCAGAAACTTACAATGTCTGGTCAGCGTTGTTCTTTCCTCTTTTTTTGTCAACTCAAGATGAGAACATGGGAATCGCGATTGAGCGCTTGGCTTTTGTATCATTCCAAAGAGTTTTTCTCTCAAAAAAGAAAGAAACGATTTATTTTTTTCTGTTCCTCTCATTTTATTGCTGCCGTGAGCTTGCCGTTAAACTAGGAAAGATTTGTGCTAGCTCCATGCAAGTCCATATCTTTTACCAGGAGGAAATTTCTGAAGTTTCAGAAGATAGCTCTAAGAATGAAGCGATTCAGAGCAGTTTCTCATCTTAACATTTTAGTGAAAAATCCAAAATACGGCAGCATATGCCGAGAGTCCGCTTCGATAGTTACGGTTCATCTAATGTATTGCTCTCGAATTAGTTTGAAAATGTTAGATTCGACCGATTTTAAATCTAAACTTTGTGCTTATTTTCTTTAAATTTTGTTTTATTTTCGCTTTCCTATTTTACTTAATTGCTTGTTTTTTTTACATTGTTTAGGTTTTGTTTTAATTGTAATTAGTTAGTTAATAGTTTTTTTTTATTGTGGACAATCCGCTTCAAGTATGCAAGCCCCTCTCCCTCCCTTCGCTTTTGTCCAAATACAGAATTTCAGAAAACTGAGTCTTTATTAAGTAACTAAGAGTGTTTAGAGCCATCGTTCCACTTTCCATTTTGTGAAAATAACCTTCAAGACAAAATGATTTACGTGCCTTCACCAAATGAGGAGGAGTTTCGCTAACTTTAGCTGTGAAGTTGCTGGCGAATGTGTGTGATGTCTGGGCTATAGATGATTTATTTGTTGGATGCAATTTGACAACGTTTGCATATTTACGTCTTCACATGATTTACTGTTCAAATACAATATTTTATGATTTATTTTTGTTCATTTTCTTTTACTTTTTTTCGCTTTACGTTTCACTTGTAATTTTTATGAATTCATTCCCGAATGTTTCGTACTCCATAGTCATGATGTTATAACTCTTTGACCAATTCCAGTAAGGTCCTGCATTGTCCTAAGAACTATCTTATTAATCCTTATCAATTTTAATTTTGATTCTCGTTTCAGATTGAGTGACTGGCTAAACCAATTCGATGCGCATTTTAATAATCTTGGACCTATTTCTATTGATTGTGAGAGACTTGTTGAGCAAAGGAACGATCTTCATCCCCTCATAGAGAAACACAAAGAAGGTGAGAAGTGTCTTATTCTACATATTTACAAATCCTATAACGTAAATGCTTTCTAGGATTTGCATTAGTACAAGAACTCGATTCTGTTGCATCACGACTAGACGATAGTGAGGGCATTGGTGCAGGCACCAGAATGAGTGCAGTCCCTCGGATTGCTATGGATTTCATGACTAGGTTGGTCTTATAATTGAGAGCAAAGAGCGAGGGTACATACATTCCTAGCAGTGTCAGCCCACGTTTTCATCTCAGGTACAACGCCCAAGCTGATGCGTTGAAAAATCGTCTGGAAGGGATAAATGCAATGGAAAATAAAGCGACAGCGTTACTTACGGCAGAAGAAGAGCTACGCTCATGGATTTCAGCGCAAAACAAGAATCTGGTATGTGGTGGAGAAGAAAAAACTATGAATTTTAAACAGTTTCATTGTAAGTTTTGTATAATAATACCATGGATAATTTTACAGTCTGAATACGGTGTACCAACCACTGCCGATGCAGTGCAGACTTTGCAAACCGCTCTACATCGATTATACAAGAGCAGAAAAGCGGAACAACGACGTCTTGACGATGTGAGTTTCGATCTTAGAAAATTTCTCCCGAAAAAAGGAGTAATCTCGCTCTTATACTATTCCTTCGTTTTATTTCTATTCTTTTTTCCTCTCCTTTCTTTTTTTAACATTCTTTTGAGTCTTCAATTACATGTTCTGGTATTTGTTAAATAAATCAAAAAAATGAACCTATATATAAACTCAAACTAGAAATTATTGGAATAGAACCAGATATGAGTTATGTGCTCTATGCAGCCATCTTTTATAAGGTAACCGTCCATTATCAACGCCAGAGCTAGCATCCCCTATATTAACTACTAACTGACTCAAATCCGGACCAGAGTACAAATCTTCCTTTTTAAAAAATGGCCCTCTTTCAACTTCTAATGGATATATTTATCGCAAAAGTTCAAGCTCTCCCTCACGTTTTTCCGATTTGAAAAAAAAACCTTCTCTTCCTGATGTTTGATTAATGGTATCTGCTTGTACTAGTACTGTCTACGTTTTGTACGAAACCTTATCAGCATCCGAAAATTATTTTACTTCCAAAAAGTTCCATTTTTAATGTAATTTTAGTAATAGAATATAATAGCAGTAAAATAAAATGGCTATTTGGTAAGAACTGGATTATTTTATTTATTAAACGGATTTACGAAAATGATTTTTGAAGATGTCCATATTTTTGGCTGTAATTACAATTTGCCTTATAACGAAAAATGGCAGAGTATAATGGCAGTGATAGGTCTGAAGAAATTTGGTTTGGAAATTAAATTAATTAAATTGCTCATAAATTTTGTTCACCTTGTCATAGTTATCGGACGAACCACATTCGTACATCTGGAATAACTCAGCCGTGTGATAAAAACGTAGGCTAGGACATATGTGTATGAATTCTTCTTATCCCTGCTGTAACCGATAGTGAAATAAAATGCTCCTATAGGGAATTGTTCTGGACTTTGTTCATAACCTGTTTTATGTAACTATTTTATGCATTTTTATTCCTGTTTCTTCATATTTATTTTATTTTTCTATTTTTCTTTTTAATTTCATTTTTCTGATTACCATATATTGACTGCATAAAAGTCTATCTCTGTTAGATCCGATTACGTGGACGTGAACTAGCTGGTGAGGCTTCACTTCCCGGTGAAGCTCAACAGGTGTTCGATCGTAGCCGAGCGCTCTCGGATGAATGGGATCAGCTTTGTGATCGAATGGAAGGTCACTTTTATTTTTGCTTTATGCTTTTTTTTACACTATCTTCTGTTGATAATTACCAATGTTTTTATTTCAGCAATGCGTGATCGACTTGCGCAAATTGAGAAATTAATAGACGGTTGTGCAGGCGTTGAAAAATGGTTAGCATCGAAACATCGTATGCTGGCAGCTATTGGAGTGCCTAACACAGACGCTGCTATTGCAAACACCCAGCTGGAACAAATTCAGGTCCTCGCTAGAAAATGTTTTTTTCTCAAGTCTTTGCTAGAAAATACGTTTCTTCTTCTTCTACCAGCAATGAATATGTGATTTGTAGATCATCAAAGCTGAGATGGATGGCGAGCGGCCAAGTTGGTCAAAATTAAACGAACTCTCTCAGACTTTGTCTACAGAATCCACTGTAGACAAAGATGGCGCCTTTTCATCTACGGTAGGCGGTATACGTTGGATTTCTCCTTAGAAGTAACAGGCAACCAAACAGAAATAAAAATAAAAATAGTGAAGTAAACGAATGTAACGTTATGAAATATTGTTTGAGCCCTTAGTTCAAAACGTAGAAGGATCTTGATAAGGCGCACACAACTCATCGAACTTAGTGATGCAGTTTTCGTAACTATTGATACTTAGACTTTGGCTATAATTCAAGATGGTTCCAATTTTTTTGTTGGCTTTTATGTCGGGCCCGCATGACACGACCGTGACGGTTAACATGGGATAATTTATTTTGAATTAAAGAATTCCGATTCCTCTTTTTTTGCACCCACATAACTCCCCAGAATTCGAAAAAAAAAATCCAGTCCACTTCACTGTTTTAACCTTCTTTTTTGCCTTTATTGGTATTACTTTCGCGGCATTGGCTTCCTTTCAGCTGGAGAACATCAACTCCCGTTGGAATGACTTTGAGAAAGAGTTGGACGAGAGACAACGAAACATTCAACGTGCGTCAAGTTTAGGAGCAGAGATCAAAGCTTTGCAAAAAGATGTCATGTATGTTATTACTGTCATAACTGTGAAGTTTTGCTTTACTTCGAAATAAAATGAAAGTCTGAGTTTCAGAAATGACTTAGCTGTTCAAGAAGCGGATATTGAAAAATTTGGAAATATGCCGCCTTCGGAAGTGGAACTGCGACTCAACGTATGTATAAATGCATTCATATATTCAAATGTAAATAAAATATAAAACAAGTAGTCAGTAAAATAATAGTATAATATAACATTAAATATAAACGTGCCATAACCACCAATTCTTTTCAACATTTCAGGAGTTATCTGTCATTAAATCACAACTGGATGACTTAAACAACAAAATTGACCACATGTCGGATCTGGTCAGCTCTTCCGGGGAGGTGGAAATTGATTCAGTGAATAGAGGCGACTTACAGGATCAGATGACCGGATTGAGGAAAAAGATTGCAGAGGTGGGTTTGCAGACCTACACGCGTTGTTGGATTTCTCAGCCGAATGCCCGCGATACGTCATCCTGAATTGGGAGAGGAAGCAGCCGGAAGAGGGATTGTACGTAAAACAGAGAAAGCGCATGCATTGCGCGACGGACGCATCGTGGTCATCCGGTTGATGAAATTTGTAGCCTGTTGTGTGTTTAACGGAGATTTATTTATTTTATAAAGGGGATTCTTAAAAAAAAGTTAATTTTAGATGAGTAAAAAGCTCGACTACATCAAGAACGCGGCGCTTTCATCAAGAAACGAAGGAGATGAAATCGAAAAGAAACTAGAAGCCTTACTTGATCTGGCGCTAGAAGCGAAATCTGAAATGGATCATGTTTGTTTGGCGAGAGATTTAAGTTCTAATCGACAAGTACAAGACTCATGTTAACTCGGTTTCAGGCCGCTCCTATATCAGCTGATCCGAACCGTCTACAGGAACATGCTGATACAACTAACTCGTTGTTGAGGAAAATTTCTGATGTGGAAGGAGATTTTCCTTACGTTCGGTGTGTTTCACTTATTGAATCAGCGATGGGCGTTGATATATGACCGAATTGCTTCAGGGCTGTGGTCACGGAACGTTTAAAGAAGGTTCCTGACGACGAATTACAGTCAAAGCTTCAACTTCTTTCAACAAATTGGAATACAGCTGTCGGAGCTGTTAAGGAAAGGAGTGAAGTTGTAGCTAAAGTGCGTTAAAGCAGCATTGTAGCAGATATGTGAACTCATTTTTCTCTCCAAAAAAAAATTAATCACATGGGATCTCAAAATTTTGTGATTGTGAAAATTAAAAACAGCTACTAATTCCTAATTCTAGAAGAAAAAATTCTTAATATTTTTTCAGTTACGCGACCTATCAATCATATAGGACGATTATCCTAGGTAACTCTGTTCGAATGCGTGCAAGTTTTTGCATGTTGACCTTTTTATTGAGTAGTTGTAACGTGGATGTGTTGAATAATCTCGGATCTCTACTGTCCCTGCTATCTTTGCTGTTCATTTTTTTTAATGTGAGAAAAATGTGGTGAACCCAAATTTTCTTATTCTAATTAATTCTAACTAATTCGAAAGTAGAAGAAATAGTGGAATAAATGGGATTTTACGTCTGTCTCCGCTTTCCATTTCAATCGGTTTTATCGATTGCAGGTTCTTGATTTGATTCAACAATTTGGTGATCTGGAGAACTCCCTTCGCACTGATTTGAAGAAGGACGAGGATGAGGTAAACATTATTAGTACGGTTTTATTCAAGTCAAGCTATAGTAGGGGTTGAAACGACATGAAGCTCAGCACAGTTGCGTAAGCGGTTGCGTTCGAAGAGGTGCGATGGAGCTAGCGGTTGGATCGAGGTGGGACCATTGCGAGATGCAGCGATGAGTGATGCCAGTAATGGTCCCCCATCGATCCTAACCGCTACGCTCCACCGCACCGCGTCCAGTGCAGCCGCTTACGCAACCGTACCGATCTTCATGTCGTGTGGACCCTACCGTACCAACATTGTTCTAGTTGGCGAGTGCAATTGCGGAAGACGACCATGCAGCAACTCACGGTGTACTGAAAGCAATTATGGGCATGTCCGGCCGACGAATAGCCGATGCCGTTACTCTTGGAGGTACAGAAGTTGTCGTCGTGACATATTGGTTAAAATGAGGTGAACCAAACCACCGGTAATGATTTCGATGAATTCTTTTTCAGCATTAGCTTCTCGTATCAGTGCTTCTGCACCCGGCCCAGATGCGAATAAATTCCATCGAAGCGCAGAAAACTTTACGGATGATTGCAACAGCCTCTCGAAGAAGATCAATTCGGCCATTGAGTCTGCTCAGCGCAAGGTTAGCCGCTCACTAACAAATTTTGTTTTTGGAATTAAGCAGTGAATACTCACCATGCTTGTCAGTTCTGAAACTGGCTAAAATTTGTATTTTCTGGAATCGTCGAGCTATTTAGTTTGTCACAGCACACATATCACAAGGTCATCGGAACAACAATTTTGTGGTAATGACATGGTACGAACTGCATCCTGTTCAGTTGTACAATGTTCTATTTGCTATCTTCCATTCAATTCTTTATTAATTCTCGTCGTCTGATGTATAAACTGTCATTTGCAGTTTCACTTGCAACCATTCGAATTAATTTGATTCGAAGAAATTGCAAAAGGCGTTGGAATGTGTTCACTTACTAACTCTCCAGTTTGTAGGTAGATCTTGGTGAGAAGTTCAACCGCCTTGCCGACGAAGCACGTCACGTAGCCGATGAGGAAAAACGTGCGGTTGAGTCAGGCATAGCTGAATTGAACACTCCTGAGAAAGTGGCAGCAAGTAAGTGCCTACTATTTAATTTAGTACGACTCTTTTCACTGAACATATTCCTTCAGGATTGGCCGAGATTCGTGGTTTCTGGAATCGTTCCCAGCGTGAATTAAGGGTTTGCCAGGATGAACTAAAGAAGGTATGGATGATGGCAGCATATTGATGCCAATGCGTGCGAAGTCGCCAAAATATAAACTATTCTGCAGAGCGCGACACCGGAAAAAAGTGCAGTTAACGACGAGATTTTGGCTCAACTCAGCAACGATTTTGCTGCGCTTGGAACTCAACTCAGTGAATTGTCGGCAGCTCTCGAAACCAAAAAAGAGGATATGGAGAAGTTGTCCGAAAAGAGTGCACAAATCAAGAACGACACGAACTCCTTATTCATGGTTATTTTTAGTTTGATTATAATCATCTTATGTTTAAATTATAGTTAAATAATTTTATTTCTTTATATTATTACTTATTTATTTCATATTTATCAAAGTGAGCATTTCTTTGAATTATATTTTATTTCCAAATTAATTCTTAACTGACTTACTTTATACTTTATATGATGTCGATTTTATACTTATTCAATAGGATTATAGGAGTTGAACGATCTGGACCCGATAGCACGAAGCACCGCTGAATTAATGGCCCAGCAAGAACAATTAGCGGCGATTGAGCAAAAATTGGCCGCCAACGAAGCAAAGCTGCAAGAAGTGTCGACTGCATGGGACAATGGTCTTTCGGACGGTACTGTAACGCAGTCCCAGTGGGCTTCGAATCGAGCTACGATTGATGACGTAGCAAAGGTGGCTCCATTGTTTGTTGTTTTTTTTTTTAAATTTCTGCTCTCTGACTTAAACGCTCCTAATATGGCAACGGTGATCAATTTATCCTATAGCATGAATATGAAGTTTATTCATTTATTTATTTGTTTATTTATTTATTTAATTTATTATTACTCACTTGTGGGTTATTTATTCAAGTTTCTTGAGATAGGCCTTTTCATATCTGAAACCAGACTCGCCAGTGACTTTTGAAGATTAATTGACCAGATGTTTCTGCGCTCTTATGTAATTTCGGAGCTTTTCTTTTCTCTTGAAACGACCAATTTATTCTTCACAGTGTTCTGGGCTTGCTTCTACTATTAACACTTGGGAATTATTTCTTTTTCGAATTGTTTTTTTTCCTCATTAATTTAGTAGTTTTTTACTTTCATTCAGGTTATCGCAAAAGCAAGAAAGAATTTGGCGCAAAGAGGAAAAAAAGTTGATCAGGCACTTGATGAAGTCGGAACGGTACAAAGGTAATCTTTCTCTAGTATTTTATTATTCTTTATTGGCCTAGCATTTATTCTTCATTTAATAAGTGTTTTATTATTCTTTCTTCAAAATGCAAATCTGGTATTTGTTGAAAACGTGCATTTCACTAGTTACATTGTACTCTTTATATTATATTTTGTATCAATTATTCATCTTATTGAACTCACTATATATGCGATTCATGTTTCCATGCTTTTGTTTTTTTTTTCTTTCTTTTTACGAGTAACGCATCCATTTATAAAATTCTTACCATATTGAAAGGAAAGAACGATTCAGTTTTGCCTTTCGTATCATCTCCTATTTAAGAGATGCTGCTGATCTGGTACGAGAGCTCAGTGAAGCTCGTGAATCTGAAGCCCTCACATCTGCAGTGACAGTCTCGGATCCAGGAAACCAAGCTGAGAAATTGATGCAGCTAAAAGACGACCTGAAAAATGTTGGAAAAAGGGTGAGCGGTGATCGACTTTTTTTCTATTTGCGTTGGTTATTTTTCTCATTTTAGGTAGATGATTTCGTTTCCGATTGTAAGTTGCTGATTCGAACTGCCGGCCCTGAGACTGACGTTACAGAACTGGTTCGTCATACTGACATTGCCGCATCAGATTAGTTGATACGGGTCGATATTGTAATTTTTCATGAATTCATTACAGGATAATTCACTGCAAAAGGTGTGCGACATGTGGTCAGCGGTTTCTACAGCGCTCGCTTCAAAGGAAAGAGAAGTGGATGCGGCTGTGCAACAGCTTGGACGGTGAGCACGTCATACCGGCTAGAACATATGCTATTCTTACTATTTCATTCGATTTTAGCTACGAAGACGCTTATAAGGTCCTCTTGAACTGGTTGGAGGAGACCGAAGAACTCATGGAAAATCAAAGACCACCTGCTGCGGATGCTAAGGTCTTTTTTTTTCTAGAACTTAACTTAGTGAGATGGCAGGTAACGCAAAAAAAAAATTGTGTTTTCTTAAAATTGAAGAAAAAATTGGATTAAAAATAATGAAATAAACTAAGTACTAAAGATTGTTATTTAAGGTAGCAAAAGCACAGCTACATGCTTACGATGTTCTTTTGAAGCACATTGAGGACAAAGACTTCAGGTTAATTCGGAGCTTCCAGTAGTTTTATAGTCCTAGTAGTTGTATATTCTGTTTCATTTAAGTGTGAAAGGTTTTTCGGCTCTTATTGCAAAAATAATCACAATGACAACCGTTCCGGAAGAAGTGAAGTCGTTAAGACAACATGATGATGAGATTAACAAGAGGTTCGTTAGTTTGAAGAGTTTTATGGACTTTCATGAACTTCACATCCCTTATGTTTTCTTTTTCTTAGGTATAATGACCTGGTTAGTGCAGCCCATGATCGTCAACATCGACTTATAGAAGCTGTCGATTTGGCTGAAAGGTTGTCAGAAGGAATCGTGCCACTGGAGTCATGGTTATATCAGGTCTGTGACCTTTTGCATGTACTTATTGGTTGCTTTTTTCAACCCAGCGTATCATGAAATTGACGCGGTACAGAATCTTCAGCGAAAACGTAGAGTTCGGATTGTAGATTACGGAAACGAGCGTGGCTCCGCTCATCTTCCCCTAATCTTCGTAAAAAAAAACGGCACGTAGGACACCGTTCTGTCCTACGAAGTTACTTGCAACACGCCACGACCAAGAGCGACCGGTCGAATATCAGTGGGGTCTCTTCACCAGCCTATTCAAGAATCAAAAAAAATCAAGAAAAAGAAATATTCAATAAAAGAAATTAAAACCAATGAATAGGCTGCTGATGGGACCGGATGGTGCACAAATACGCGCGTACTAACATACTTCGTAGGTAACAAAGCGGCTCCCATGCCGTTTTCAAATAGGAGGACTAGGAGGAATTGACCTAGTGGCGCTCGTTTCCGTAATCTGCAACCCGAACTCTACACTTTCCCTGGAGTTTCCGCACCATGTTTCGTCCTACGCTACTTTTAAAGGGTGCACGAACCCAGTTACACAAAAACGCTACTTAGTTTTCATAGATTAGAAAGGCAAAAAAGCCTGGACTAGAGAACTGGACCGGTTTTTTTTTTTTGGAATTCTGCAGATTTGTGTGCATACAGAAAAGGGAATTGGAATTCTTTAATCCGATACCTCATCTAATTCTAATGATGGATGTTCCGACTGAGCAAACTTCAATATCTGCAGAAAAATTCATTGAAATGATCGAAGGAATCGGAGGCCGAAAATAAGATTGGATATGTTCTAGTGTTCTGTTCTCTCTAACGATCAGCACTTAAAATGTCAATTAACACTTCAACGGTCGTATCTTGCAGCGTTTCTTGAAGTACCTAGAAAAGAAAACTAACAGGTTCGGCTAATTCAGCGGTGAATTTGGAAATACTTTCATTTAGTTCATTCTTTGTACCTCCATCGCAATACCTGTTATTGTCTCATACTGTCTGCACGATCGATCGAAGGTTCGTATCCGTTTTAGTGCGAACCAAACCTTTCATCACTTTCGTGGTCCATGAATTGCTACCACACTTGTTTGCGAGGATAAAAAAAACGGAAATGATACATCGGTTGGCATCCGCAATTCATTGTGTAGGGTAAACTCGCGTTTGTAATAGTAGTCTAATACAGTAGAATAATAGAAAATAGATTAGTATAATATATAGTTGAATATAAGTGAAGTAGCTTAGAATATAGTGAATACTTCCGTTTCGCCTCTACCCTTAGACGGAAGGAGTCAACCTCAAATGATTTTGAATTGAAGTGGATGCGTTGGCGTGTCCCAAGCGCATTGAGTAGCTCCAGACACCTCATCCTCTCTCCACTTTATCCCCAAACGATTCCCAAGCGCATTGAGTAGCTCCAGACACCTCATCCTCTCTCCACTTTATCCTCATACTCATGAGCTGGTTTACTAGTAATTTTTAATGCACATACTAAGAACGAAAAGAACAAAGCGATAATCGCTGAATATTCGCTTTGGAGTGCTTGAGTGCGTTTGACTTCAATTCAGAACCGTTTGAAGTTTGTAAACGAGTATGCAGTATGCGGCTCATAGAGCAACTTGTGGGATCAGTCGCGTCTGCGTCAGATCACTAATTGATCCTTCCAGACAAGTTCGGTGCCAATTTATCGACCTCATCAACTATTATGAATACCTTAGTTGCCCTCGGGGCATTTCGAATCATCGAAACTGTAGGACCTCTAAACACTGTGTTGTCTTCTATTTATACTTACCATTCTTATGCTCTTGCTTGCCTTGAACGCGTCTTCAATAGGAGGGAAAAATCAACGAAAGAATTGAACCAAGTGCAGTCAGTTTGAGAAAAAAATTACGAAAATGTAAATCTCTAAGTCCATGCCTGAATAAACTGAGCTTATTGATTTCTGAATATGCTTCAAGGCGCATGCGTCTGATTTTTGATATCATGTTACCACGGAACCACCGAAAAAGCCAAGTGAAACTGAATTTTATTTTTAACCCCTTCTTAAGCGCATCATTCTTGTTCCGTAAAGACTCTTTTGATTTTTCCTTGATTAATCTTGAAATTCTTGATATAAACAAATATATATATATAAATATGGAAACATAACGAATATATATAAACAAACAATATTCTTGATAATTCTTGATATAAACAAGATTCATTCTTGTTCCGTTACTCATTTGAAAAAAATTGTGATTTGCCAACTGTGACTGTCTACCACCAGAGTCTAATTTGAAGGTTCATTGACAAGAAGAAAATTCGCTTGGACAATTTCCTCAATTCAATGATAAATTGACTTGAAAATCACGACAAATCATGCAAAATTAGTTTATGGGTTGAAACTGCATGACGTTCAGTAACTTCTTCAACCTTCAATTGAGCTTTCAATCCTTATGCAGAAGTCAGCGTGCCTTGAGGGATGTTTCAACTCCCCCATATGGTGCTAGATCGGATTTTTTTTTTTAATATTCCGTCTTTGACGGGCTAATTTATCACCGGAGGTTGTTGAAAGATTAACCTGAAACTGTACAATAATGTTCTTTTGCACCAATACTGGTCACCATAATTTTGGTGCAGCTCAAGGCTACATTCAGCGACAAACGTGTTATCTCGGCATAATGCGTTACGTTCTTGGTGACCCTATCGGAAGGACCTGGGGTACGGCTTATCGCTTCTGAGTGTCACAGAAGATGGAAGAAGTCACTGGCTGACAGTCACTGACTACAGCTATGTCTATCATAGTTCCTGGTTAATTGTACTTGGCTTGCTGCCTAACATAAGTGCGGTTATGAGACGGATAGCGATTCGTACTGTAGACGTGAAAAAGGATACAATACTTAAAGGTCTTAATTTCAATCGGTATCTTTTCAGGCAGAAAAACGCCTCAATGCCTTGGGAAAAATCCCCGCAGATGTAGAAAAAATGGAGGAACAAGTTCGAGAACAACAAAGTTTGGATGAGGAAATTTTACAGAAAGGAGAGAATGTCGATCGAATTCTAGCGGTACGGGAACATCTAACAACAAATTTGCAAGCAGTTTTTTTTCTTACTTTTTATTTTTTACTTTTTTTTACTCATTCTTCTTCGTACTTTTTTTTTCCTTACTTCAAAGCTTCTATTTGTTGCACATATTATTCTTTTTGTTATTTTTTCTTTTTCCCTCTATTATTCTATGCATATCCGGATATGGATGGATCTCCCAAATGGTTGCAATAATTGAACTCTTTGTAACTTTTTTTGCAAAAGTTTTTGTGAGCATTTGAAAAAAAAACTGCTTGTAACCGGAATCTAACTACGGCATTTTACAGATTGTGCCCATGCTAAGTGCTCTTGTTAGCGTAGAAGACGCGAACAGCCTTGAAGCACAAGCGAATCAGATAGCCAGCAGATATGAGACTATAGCACATCGAGTCAGGCTCACGAAGGATCTGCTAAACGAAATGGCACTCACCGTCAACGATTTGTTTGCGGTACGTCTGTGTGTCCACTTCGTTCATTTTATTTCCCTCACCATGATCTTTTTCTTCCCTCTCCTCATTTCAGTACTTTTTTTTTCTAGGATGTCGATAACCTTGAAGTTTGGCTCACTGATATTGAACAAAAAATGGATAGCATTAGCGAAATAGCTATTGCACCTGATGATTTGAACGAGCAAAGCAATATAGTCGGAGTAAGTGTTTATCGGTTTTTCGTTCGGATAAGGATTTTTTGAAATTCATAATATCTCTCAGGATCTTGTCACTGCTGTAACGGAGCGTGATGAGCAAATTTCTGCTGTCATGGAAGTTGGACGTCAACTTTGCAAACAAGCTTCGGGTGACGAAGCCTCAGCATTGCAATATCGTCTCGATCAGCTCAAAAAAAGGTGAATGCCGAAACATTTGCAGTGAAGCTAGTAAATACAGAGTGTTTACGGACTCAAAATAAATGAAACTACCCGTAAATGCCTTCAAAACCCAAGTATTTAAAGGCAGCGGATCCCGAAATTGACGTGCTACGGAAACCTTAGGGAAGACGTAGTTTGGTTGTTGGTTACGGAAATGGCCGTGGCTCCACTCGTCATCCTCTATTCGTAGTAAAAGTAGTAAAAAAAGGAAGATGACTTTCTTTCCTACGAAATCAGTTGCAACGCGCCACCCTTATGCACGCGCCGCATCCACGTACGAGCGGTCGAGGGTGAATGAGCTCTTCTCACCAGCCTGTTCAGGTAAAAAGAAGTGAACAGACTGCTGAGGGGACCGTAGCGAGTACAAAGGTGTGGGTACTAACTTATCTCGTAGTAACAAAAGCGGTTTCTTAGAACGACTAGAGGGAATTGAGCGGGGCCACGCTAATTCCCTCCAACCTGAATATCTCCAACCTGAACTCTGCGTTTTTGCTAAGGTTTCTGTATCGCATCAATTTCGTGATACGCTCCCTTTAAGGCGAAAATGTATTTTTTCTTTAATTTGTAGATATGGTGACATCATGGTAGTCGCTGACGAGAAATTAGCGCTACTAATGAAGGCGATTCCATTGTCCGAGAGGTTCCATGAAGGTTTCGATGCTGTCATGGAGTGGGTGGAGGCAGTAGAAGAGGACTTAGTTCAAATTGATAGCACCGATCTCGATACACAAACTCAAGTGAGTGATTTTTATTTTTGTCTGGGTATGGTGCTTCAAATACCAGAAGCCCATCTATTGCTTAGGTTACTCACTGGGATAGGTGTATTTACTTTTGTTCTAGGATTATCACAGAAATGATGCAAATAATCATTATAATGCATTACAGTTGGTGTTTTCGATGGAAGAAGGCGTGAGCCATTGGCGGCCTGAAGTAGACGATCTGATAGCAGTGTCATCACAGTTACAGGCACTAAGTAGTCCAGATCAGGCTGAGGAGTTATTCCAAAGTACCACAGAGATGAATCGACGTGTCAATCAAATAGCCGAGAAGGTGCCGTCCATCTCATTTTCATTTTTTCTGTTTTTCTGTCTCTTTTTTCTTTCTTTTTTCTTCAAAATAATTTTTCTGCGAAAAACCATCATTGTTCCGTGGTGCTCACAGGTTGCTCGTCGAGCAGAACGCCTAGATGTAGCGGATCGTCAAAGTCGTGCTGTGTTTGATGAATTGAATTTCCTCCTGGAATGGTTGGGAGATGCTCGTGATCGCATCGCTGCAGCTGGTCCTCCTTCAATTGATCCTGATTTCGCTCGTACGCAGCTGCGGAATCAGTTGGTTATGAATGAAGACGTCACTATGAATAAGGTGAAGAGGTAATGAGGGTGAACGCTGCAATGTTTATCAAATATGCTTCTAGACACGTCTCCGTGAGTTGACCGTAGAAGTAAGGAAGGTTTGTCGTGAACTTGGCGGAGAAGGCGGCGAATCAGTTTCTTCACTGACAGAACAATGCGATCAAGCGAAAGATCTTGTTGATGAGGTCTTAGCTTCAAGAATTTCCCACCATTTTTGTTCCATTCATTGAGCAAGGAATTGGATTTCAGGTAACTAAGCTTTGCATGGATCGCACAGAAGTTCTAGAGAGGGCATTGGCACTTTCCCAACACTTGACTATCGAATTTGATCGACTCACCACCTGGCTGGATCAAATCGATGACGAGTTAAGAACCGCACCAGAACTCACCACTGTAACTCCGTTACCTCAATTGAGAAGGCAACGTGAACATAATGCTGTAAGTAAAGCCCTCTGGGATAAATAAATGATCGTAAGTCAATTCTGGAACGTGCAGGAACTCGCAGCTGCAATTATTGCGTACGTGCCAATTGTGGAACAGTTCCGAAATGATGTACACGCACTCCAAGAGATTTGTATCCATGAAGACGGTGTGAAATTAGGAGAACTTGCCGATGAGATTATTGCTAAGTGAGTTTGCAAATAAATCATATGAAAATTTTTTCCACGATTGTAATCGGTGAAATCAGTACTTTCTCAGCAACTCAACGAAGGCTTCAATATCAGGGCCCCATAGCTGACTTTAGCCTAAGCTTACTTAGCTGTGCTTTTTATTGACCCGCTTATGTTACAAACAGCCTTTTAAGACAGCACATCGTGAAGTTGACGTGTTTTGGAAAGCCCAAAGAGCACGTGGAGTTTTTTTGTAGATTACGGAAAAGAGCTCGCTCAACCTTCCCTAGTTGTCGTAAAAAACCGCGTGGAAGACGGCGTACTTTCCTACGAAATCAGTTGCAAGGCGCTACGCGCCGCGTCCACGAGCGAGCCGTCGAAGATCAATGAGGTCTCCTCCGGAAATAAAACAGCTCCCAAACCATTTTTTTAAACGATGATTATGAAAGGTTGACACGCTCGTTTTCGTAATCATAACCCGAACTCCACGTTTTCTCTCAGGTTTCCGTAGTACAGCACTTTCGTAACACGCTTCGTCTAAAAATACAACAACTTTACCTACACTTTTGTAATTTAAATGAAGTCCTCTAGTAGGTTGTGGAAAAAGTTCTGAGCAGTTTTATTTTTCATTTCATTTTGGAACAATTTTAATTAATCAAATTAATTTGGAACATTTTTAATTTCAACATTTTTTTTGGAAAATTTTTGAATAATTTCCGGAACAATTTTATAGTTTTATGTAATCGCCGTAATTGTTTATACAAGTGAAAGCGCTTTCAAAAATTCACTTTCACAAATGCCCCTAAGCGGATTTTGTAGGTACGACGACATGCGAGCCGCTGTTGAAGCCCGTGGCCAAGCTTTGGACAGCATTGTCGATGCGACTAGCGGTCTCGGCGAACGCCTTGACGATTTTGCGTTGACCCTCCAAGGAGCATCCGACCGACTACGACTTAACAGCTCAGTTTCTTCGGACCCAGCATTGCTGAGAACTCAAATCGCAGAGAACCATGCGGTTAAGGAAGGCCTTCGTGCGAAACAATCCGCGTACACCGCTTTGAAGGAAAGCGCAGCTGAACTGCTTTCATCTCTCCCTCAAGGTAAGTCATCTTGTCAATGTTACTTGTACAAGCAGTTAGTGACGTTAACGGTTGCTAAGTGTAAATTTTAAGGCGATGCAGCTAGGGATGAAATTAATGAGAAACTAAGGCGACTATCAGTGCTATGGGACGGTATAGAGCAAGAGGCAGAGGATAGAGGTGATTTCCTCGAGTCTATACTTTCCAAAGCAAAACACTTCTGGAGCGAGTTGGATGAGTGTCAGAGAGCGGTGAGTTGACTTTTCAAATAGCTAACAATTATGTTTTAGAAAAGGTCGCAAATCGAGGCTCATTTTGAAAAAGAAAGAATTTGTTGAAATCCTGTCTTCCACTTACAGATTGATGATATACGTGTGCGTTTGGAGTCCGTTGAGCCAGCCGCCGGACAGCCAGATCAGTTACAACGACAACAAGCAGAAATGCAAAATGTAGCCAACAACATGGCAACCACCGAGAACAGATTGGTCGAACTTCGTGAGGTGCATAGCGGTGTGTGATGAACTTATCTAAGTCGAGGTTAAGTCACTCTTTTAGGCTGGAGCTGTTCTGTCCGGTATTGTACCAACTGAAGAACAAACAGTTATTAATGCACAAGTAGATGCTGTTCATGATGGATGGGCAACGATCACAAAACTTTTCGCCGACAAGAACAGGTACGATTTCCAGCGTTATTTGTGCACATTTTAAGGATTTGAGTGCTTTTGATGCAGAGATCTGATTGCTGCTATGGAAGACGCTATGATATTTCATACCGATCTGGCAAGTCTTCTTGAATGGCTTGACGGAGCTGAAGCAAAGCTTGCAAAACTTCCAGCAACTGAATCTTTGAAGGTAATGTTACCTTAGCTAACAGCTCCATAACCCCTTCGTTTGATGCCTAATTAATTAATTTGCGAAAAATTTGAAGGTTGATGAAATCCCACGCCTACTCGATGAATTGCACATTTTCAAAGATGAAATGGATAAGCAAGCCGTTCTGAAGGTATTATTTTGGTCGATTTATTCTTTTGGCCCCTGCAAGCGATTGTAAGGTCGCAAGTTTGGTTGTTCGTTCGTAAATCCCAGGCGAATTATAAATTAAAGGCGAACGCGTAGGCGTATTTTCATAGAGATTGATCAACGCCATGCATTCGATCATTTATTCCTTCATTCCTAGATATTATTTTTTCATACAGGAACAACTCTGCTGCACAGCTGGTCAGATCGCCAGCGGCGCTCCGGCTCATCAAGCAGCGGCTATTCGCCAACCGGTGAACAAACTCAACCTGCGTTGGTCACAATTATACGCAGCTTTATGTGAGAAAGAAAATAAGGTCGTTGTTTTAAATGATAATTCGAGTGAGAACATATGGTCAAATATGTGATTAAGGTGGAACGTATGTTGCTACAAATGGGACGATTGTCTGAAGCTGCAGATCAGCTTATTGCGTGGATAAGAAAAACTCGTGGAACGTTGAATGAGCTGTCGGTGGCCGCACCGACACTTCGTCAACTGGAGATACAACGATGTCAACTCACTGTCGTCTCAAATGATGTGCATGCACACGAAAGCAGGTATGTGTGCATGTATTGTAGGGTCAAAACATGAAGCATGCGCAGTTGCGTAAACAATTGTCGTATACAGCTCGAAGCGGTGCGGTGGTGCGTAGTGGTGTTAGAATCGAGGTGGGACCATCATGAACAACAACGAAGAATTGTGTCAGCAAGGGTCCCGCCTCGATTCTAACTGCTACGCTCCCCGCCGAACTACTTCGAGCGCACCCGCTTATGCAGCTACACCGTCCTTCATGTCGTTTTGACCCTACTATAATTTTAATGACTTTTTGAAAAACATTCCCAGAAATGTGTTGGCTCCAGGAAAAAAAAATGTAGGAATAGCTGTTTATTCCAGCCGTGGCACAAGGTAAGACTGTCTCCTTGACCGTTGCAAAATACGGGAAATATGCTTACCTATCTTTACAAAATTTATAGATTACGTTGCGCTGCGTACGCTACAAGACCATTATTATTCTGTTCATTTATTTGAAGAATATTCTTCTTTATAAAAAAAATCTCTCGAAGGAGCGGTTCGGATTTTTTTTTGTGTAGGATGGATTTGTGTAGAATAACGCTGTCGTTGCCATCCTTTATTTCGAATGAAGGAAATATTCGATCCGGTTTCACCATGAGAGACTGCTTTTGTTTGAATAGCCGAGTCATCGAAGTTTAGAGTCATAGGGGAGGAAGAGAGCTTATTCATCTCTCCAGTTGTAAACGATCTTCAAATACGTACACTATCGTATTATTTGACAGTGTGGCAACGTTGAATGGAGCTGCACAACGACTTCTGAAAGACGATCATAACAATGATGCTTTGGAAAAAATGAACCAGATGAATAAGGAGTGGAATGAGCTCAATGATGTTCTGCAAGGACTAATTGTTCACATGGAACGGGTGAGTTCTTTTCGTAGCGAGATATTTACTCAGGATGTTATGTATGCACTCTTTCCAGGCAAAAGCAGAAGCAGAAAAGATGGGACGTGAAGCGGAGCAGTGGATGGTATGGCTGGAAGATATAGAGTCTCAGTTGGCAACCACTAAGCCAACAGGAGGGTTGCCGGAGACTGCAGAAATCCAGCTAGATGACTTCAAAGTGCTCCGTTCAGAGGTTGGTGTAGACAATTTCATTTGAAAAAAAAGAGATTAGCGGTGAATTTTGTGGACTAGTCTCTACATCGTTGTTCGTTGACGCGTAATCCATTACGCTACTAAATTCTCACTCAAAGAAAAATCCAATCTCAATTTTAAGTGATGTTAAGTTAGCGCCTACAGCACCAATACTTTCAAATTAAGTAGGACGATAGGCAGGGCATTACATAGAAATTAAATTCGTCCACATATTTACCGTACTTAGTTTTCCCTACTCTGAAATGGAGAAATGTGGTACCTCGGTAGTCTAGAAAAGATTGAAAAGGTCCAGAACATCAATAGAATTCAGTATGCTTTCAATTGAAGAAATCGGTTAAAGTCACCGCTAGAAGAAATATTCGATGTCAGAGAGGATCCTGCACACAGTAGTTTTCGAGCAAAGACGCGAAACACCCCCTAAAAATCCAGGAAATAGAGACCTCAGTGCTTTTCCAACGAAACAACTATTAACAATATTGAAACGAAGAAGTGGAAGTGCAGTTTAATCCGTCACTTTCATGGATGTAAAAGGTTGCCCAGTTGAGGAAGCTTACCCAGAATTGCTGGAGCTGTAGGCGATGTTACATACTTTCGTGATACTTGCAAATCACATCCGAAACCGTACCAGTGGAACGAGAAGAAACATAGGAACGACTCAAACGCATTGAAAACTAGTGAAAAGAAACCAACATCAAAAATTACCCTGAACGTTGGAGTCAGAATCAGTGGTGCAATAAAATTGAATAGTATTCCACTTCAGCTACGTGGGAAAATATGAACAGCTGCGTATCAGAATGGTGCGTAAAAAATCCACTGACATGAATATTTTGCTCCCTTATTTCTTCATTAACTGCTTTCAGATTGCTCAAAATAAGCCGGCGCTTGAAGCGTACATTGACGAGGCCAATAATAACCTTTGCGATGTTGAGAACAACAGCCAGACCTGGATCGGAAGGAACCATACACTCATTCGAAATAAATGGGCTAAAGTTAAGGTGGGTCTTTTTTTTCGGAGAAGCTTAAGGAGCGTTGAAATGTATTGTGAATGAATGATTCCTCTGTAAAAACAGATTAGAAGAAATTGCTTGCATTGGTTCTTTGTGAATCCCTGTCAGATTGCAAAAATATTCGTTATGTCTAGCAGGTTGACCAAAAAGACGAAAAAAAGTGAACGGTAAGGAAAAGCGAAATTATCGTAATACATTGGAATGACACAGGGAGGGGAATATACATTTGTCATATCACATGTCATGTCACACTTGGCAACCCATATACATTTGTCTCTTTTATAAAAATTATTTTAAAAAAAAATGTATGGGCTCACAAATTGATGTACATCTCAATTTTCGTAATGACAGGTGAATGACAAATTAGAATTTTTTACAGTTTTTTCCTTACTCAATCTAATTCCATAGTATTCGCTTATAGTAGCTATTTTCAAAGCAATATGGTGCAGTATTTCCGAAAGATTCGGAATGCATATAATATAATTGATAATATAATATATATAATTGATTTAATAATTGTTTGATAATAGCTTGATTTGTTTACGTAGTTAAATAATATAGGTCACATGTCCATGAATTCCGCATGGAAATCCAGGAAAGGAACTAAGATCTGGTTTAACCCTCGTACGCTTTGATACTTTGAAGTCGACATCTTGACATAGGCTGCGTTTCGTTCCTAAGAATCAATTCGTCCCCGGCTCATTTCAATTTTATTGAGTTTGGTATATCTTTTCGTAATCGGCATATACATAGTTCTATCTGGAGCTCCGCCGCTTGCAGTTTACAAAAATGGTAATCGATGTGTGGATCGTTTGGTATAAAACTGGCGATTGTATTGGTTTTTTTTTGACTTTTTGGAGTTTTAAGACGCTATAAAATCTCATGCATTGCAAGATTCCTGCGCTTGCTACTCACCAATACGTTAAACGCTTTGCAGAAAAATGTTAATTTAATTTTTTTTGTTTTTGTTTGTTTATTTTTGTACATTTTGTTTTCTTTCTACATTTTCTTGTAATTTTTTTATTGCTATGCTATTTTTTAAATTGCTTCTGTATTACTTTATCTGCTCATTTTTGCTTTTTTTCTTCTTAGACCGAGCAGAAGTTCACCTATAAATGTTGTGCTGTGAATGCTAATTACAATATTACTGTGCTGCTAGTGCTACAGTCACTTCCATGGAGATTTCCTGATCTTTCTATCCATCGATTTTTATGGAGTACAATTAAGCCTCACCTTCATAGATTGTCGCTTATGCAGATTACGGTTACCGTGATTGTGCAACATAGAATCCTTGATATTTATAGATTTTCTAGAACATTTTTGTCGAGGAATTGCTTACGAGGTCTTCAAAGGTGCAGATCATAATGACAAATTTTGTGGGAACATTTTAATGATGTTATCCTTCAAAATCTTTCTATTAAACTCTTAGGAACCCTGTAGTCTGTTTGAACATTGAACTAGCGGCTTTTGGCTCGATAGATGTAGTTTTATTAGTCTATCCCTAGGTTCTGTCAACCCCTTTCAGAAACTGTCACTTTCAAAAATTGAGCAAATTGATAGAGCATCTGATCCTTCAGCAAAACTAATTATGCTAACTAAATTTTCAGCACGATTTGACCTACAGTTGTCGCTGTCCTTATCTTATGAAGCTACGGATATTCTTTCAGGCTTAGCTATTTACAGTTTAATTAGTTCCAACAAATTAAAACAGGGCCGATCAAAAGAATATTAAAGCAATGTAAACTCAAAAACTAAGAGAATTGTTTGTGTTGGATAAAGTTGCGACTGAAATATGAAAGTTAATCTCTTCAGGAACTTTGTGCTGATCGTGAGAAGAAGTTGCAACTGGCCCTCGAAGAAGCAATAGCTCTTGACACATCCATGCGAGAAACAGCTGAGTGGTTGACAAGTGCTGAACAACGCCTTGCTGCGCTGGTGAATCGTTTTTGAAAAAGAATGAAAAAGATCAAGAAGAATGAAACATTTTGATATTTCTATTGTTCAGGAGCCAGTTAGTCGTCTTCTGGATGTTATCGAAAATCAAGTGCTAGAGAACGAAAAATGGACGGACGAAGTTGCGATCAGGTGAGTTTTTCTAAGCAGCGAAAAAAAGAAAGCAGTTACATAATTGCATACAATTTAGAAAGCAACTTATGGCCGAACAACAAGCTGCTGGCACACGGCTACAGTACTACTGTGAGAAAAAGGACGCCATTCCTATCAAGAATGGACTAGTGTCACTGAAACATCGGTTTGAGAAAGTGGCTAGTAGAACAACAGAACGCACCAAGGTATCCGAATGGCTTTTTCCCTTGAAATATTTGAGAAGCGCTTCTCACTAAGTGAGTGAATGCGGAAATAGTTACTAACAATAGTAATAATAATAGCTTTAATTATCTAATATTTAATATTTTACGTGTACGTGTTTTTACGTTATTTAATATTTTACGTGTACGAGGTGAAAGATAAACTTTGGATGTAAGGATTCTGGTTTAGAATCTTATTAAATTTTTAAACTTTTCGTCTTCGAGGACGTGCTTTCAAAGCGCATCCCATTTCAATCTTAAAAAAATCTTACCCGTAGCTATGGACTGAAAATAATGGTTTAGAAGATTTTTAGTGGTATAGAAAATCTTTTTTTTTTGTTGTTTAAATCGGTAGCATTCTTTAGGGCAAGTTTTTTTTTGTTGTTGCAAACTCCTTTGATGTTTATCACTAATGGCAGTGAGACGGTGATACCGTATTGAATTGTTGAAGTTGCGAATCATTTCTTTCTTTTTTTGCATTACTGACCTACTAGAGCCGCAAAATCTTATGTATTATGGGCAGGAAATGAATGTAGTCAAATGAAGAATACGATCCCGACGTAACTCAGAAAGTTCTTCTTTGCAGCAGCTGAATGCAGCACTGGACGAAACTCGAGTGTGGATAAACGGAGTAACAGATCTTACTGGATGGTTGGATGAGGTAGAGGCTAGATTCCCAGATGATCAACTTTCTACAAGTAATGTCGACAAACTCAAACAACTATTGGACGACGTCAAGGTTTGACAAATTCTGGGATTGGCAGAGAATTGTGGCGTAGAAAAACAAATACTTCTATTTGAGGCAGTACAAGCGGATTTAACCTCACGTCAACCAGATTTCGACATCACGTACAAGCGTGGGAAAAGTTTAATGGACCATGCACCTCGCCCTGAAGTAAAACGGATACAAGAGAGGTTAATTTGCTATCACAAAAAAATCTTAGTTTATGATAACAACTAGTCATATGTGTTTTAACTAGATTTTTATACTCTGTACATAGTACTCGTTTTCGTGAGGACCGAATTTAGTAATAGTTACGGAGAACATATTGGAAACTGACTTACTTTGACGAAATTTGAACACGTTTTAAATGATCACAGTAATGTAACAAAAAGGTAGGTTTGCAACCATGAAACTCAGCGCTGTAGCATTTTGCTACCTAAGGGTGATAATTCATGTACCAGCGAATTCATCGTCTCAGGATACTTAGAATTACAACTTTTGTCTCTTATTTGTTAGAATTTTTGGACGATGGGAAAAATTTATCACGTCATATTTACTTATTGCGGGTACGAAATTTTTGAACTTTGACTCAACCATGTCACAGTCATTGTTTTTTCGCTATCACTAATATCTCACTTTTACTCAGTTTTCGTGAAGGACCTTGAAATTTTAAGTAATAGTTAACGAGAGAACATAAAATGAAGAAAACATGAACTGTCGTCGACTTTGACAGGAAATTTGAAGGGAACTAATCGTTACGTTTTTAAATGATCACTTCTTTTAATCTTTATCTTCGTCTTCAATCTTCATCTTCATCTTTAAGCTGATGTCAGACGAAAGTAGTAATCCTAGGTATTCTGAGATGCTTAATTTGCTGGTACACGAATTTGCAGATGACAAAATGCTGCAGTACTGAGTTTTACGGAGGAAAACCTATCCTTTGATTACGCTCCGTGTGAATCCAATGTTCTCGCGCAGCAATTATTGGAAATTTCTTTTTTTTTCGGATGGGAAAAGCTACAAATAAGGAACGCGATTTTGCGAAAATTAAGAAATAAGGTTAATATATTACGTCCTGCGTACCTTGCCAGACTCTCTGTGAAACAGTGAATGAAACTCTTCTCAGCGAAGAATCCCAGGGGCTGTTTAGAAAATGCGACTGATAAAATTCATAACAAGTGCATACATCAGCGCCTGATTTATTGAAAAAGTTGCTGGATTTAGGAATGAGAACCTCAAGAAGCGTTGGAATGCAGCGCTTGAGAAGGCTAGCCAGAAACGTCTTTCCACTGAACAGGTGTGTTTTTTGATTTAAAGCCAGAGTATTCTTTATAGCAATGCTGTGGTTCATCGCAAAGTTTTACAACGTTGTTAAACCGAATAATTATTTCTATGCTAATGTTATTTATTTTATAGGCGCTCCTTGATAGTAGCGCATTTGATGAAGCAATACTGGAACTTGAATCCTGGATTGACGCCGAGTTGAATAAAAATCTAACAGGAGAAAGCCGTGTACTTGGTGACGTTGACACAGTAAGAACTCTTGTCGACGAGCACAAAAAGAAGGAAAATGAAATGGCTTCGAAACAGAAAGGGCTGGATACTGTAATGAACAAGGTAGGGTTTTGTAAGAAAAAGATTGTTTCGACAACGAGTGATCACAACGTTCGAGTATTTGCAGGCAGCTCAGCTCTCATCCAAAGACAGCGAAGAGAACAATCATATCAAAGCAGTATGCGACCGTGTAACGGAGAAATGGAAACTTTTAAAAGAGCAGACCCTCGCACGATCTTCCGCCTTGAAAGATGCGGCTGAACGAGCTGCACATTTCGACGCAAAAGTTCATGAGATTCTTGACTGGCTTGTGGAAACTGAAGGGAAACTTGCGGTTGGTCTTTCGCTATTGTTGATCTATGCGCCTTCACAGTGAAAATTTAGAATTCTACTAGTTCCTTCTTCATTTGATACCATTTTTCTGTTTTTCGTTTTTTTTTTCGTCACTTATCATGGTTTTTTTCTGAAACAACATAACATATGTTGCTTGTATTAGTGGAAGCAAAACTGAGCCGTTTGTGATAGTATTGAAAACTTGGATACTTTACAAATATGATCGATAGCTCTTTCCGCAAGTAATCTAAATCTTTTTTTTATAGGTTTCTAGCAGTGATTTTGCTCTCGCTATATCTCGTATCGAGGACATTAAGGTATCTTAATTGTTGTCTTTCTTGAAACAGTAGGAAAAGAAACGCATATTTACAGACAGAGCTCCACAACAATCGTGACAAACGAGACTCCTGTTTGGAATTAGGCCGCGATATCCAGTCGAAATGCCATCCTAGAGCTGAACAACCAATGAAACATTGGTTACGAGTTGTAGAAAATAGGTGGAGGGTGAGTTGGTGCATCGGAATGCTGCAAAGAAATCAAATGAGGTAGAGTCATTTTGCAGGAAGTTGAAGAGCGAACATCAGAACGTGAATTCAATCTCTTGGAGCAACAACAGCAAGAAAAAGAACGTGAAGAAGCACTTTTCGAGCTGTTGGAGTTTGTGGCTCAGAAGAGAGATGAACTTAACAAAATGCTCGCTAAAGCGCTTCCTCAAGACTTAGATTCTGTGAGTCTTCGATTTTGTGACAAACAACAAACAGAGAGCTGTAACGATTTTTCGCAACTTATTTTCTTTTTTGTTTCAGATGGCTACAGCACAACGTGAACAGGAAAAGTTCGATAGTGAATTGAGAGAAAAACAAACACAGGTTGACGGTGCAATCAAGTATAACAAAAAAGGCAAGCGGTAAGTATTCCTGGTAAGAAAAAAAGGTGGTCCATTTGTTGTTGGACTCATATCTTCGTATAGAAATGCTGCTGCAAGCAAGCTCTCTGACGAATGGAAACAATTATGGTTGGATTCTATCGGGCATCAAACTGCTCTAGAAGGTCAACGACAACTGCTTGAGGAGATGCGACGGTTAGAAGGTTGGCGATGGGAAATGTGGAAAGAGCAGTATGTTGAATGGAATGATCACAGAAAGGTGGATCCATATCTTTCATTTCTGCTTTGTTCTCTATGCATTTTTTTTCGTTTCAGGCTCGTGTTTCGGACTTATTCAGGCGGATTGATCGAAGTCATACCGGTAACGTACCAAGAGATGTGTTCATCGATGCCATTCTTGCCAGCAGTTAGTTTTACTTGTTGAATTTGTCACATTTCGTCTTCTAGGTTTCCACAGGCATTTTGCTAGGAAATCAACTAAAATCCCTGGAAGCCTTTTCTCTTCAAACTTTTATTATGTAGACCTTGGGACCTTTCTATACAACTTTATATTGCAATGGGACTGGATAAAATCTGACGCACTACTCACTGGTAGTCTTAATTGATCCAGACAATTATAGAGGACATCCACGATGCTCGTAAATTTCACTTAAAAAAACACTTCAAAATTCCCCCTTTATATTTTTTAAATCAAAAGTGAGAAACGTTTCAACCTTTCAGTCTCTAGTCTTTTTTATGGTTAGGGAAAAAGGCTAAAAAGTTTTAAAAATATTGTGCTTTGTTATAGCGATACTTCGAAAAAATCATCGAGCAACGCATCAACATTTCTTTTGAACAAAAATTCTTCTTGTCAGATACTCTCATCGAGCACAGTTTCGTTCGAAGTTTGCGGATTCTGCTCTAACTTTTGTGTACAGACTTTGACCACCGTCATGGTTTCAGAATTCCCTACTTCTGCACTGGAAATGAATAAGGTCGCAGATCTGTTTGACAAAGGTGATGGACTGATCAATTCGAAAGAATTTATAGATGCTCTTCGCTTTGATAGAACGGTAATTCTGAGATTCATTTCTTTGCTTACTGGTTCAGAAATTCTTGTGGTAGTTGACTGAATCATCGAAATGAAACTAAATTATAAAACTTAGCCTCCTGATTTGCAGCGTGCACTTAAACCTTCAACGGATCACGAGAAAGTAAACGAGGAAATCACCAAGCAGAGAAATGCGTGCAGTTGTTGCCAACAATTCAAAATTGAGAAAGTTGCTGAAGGACATTATCGTGTAAGATCTCTTTATTTTATGTACTCATTATTTCCATTATCACTATCAGTACGCTCTAGTTTGGCGATACTCAAATCAAACGAATGGTGCGAATTTTGCGATCGACCGTGATGGTGCGCGTTGGTGGTGGTTGGGAAGCCCTAGACGAGTTTCTGTCGAAACACGATCCATGCAGAGCTAAAGGTTGCTTATTCATGTACTCATGTATCTATAAGTTTCTTCAAATACACTAATCAAGGTCGTCTCAATATCGATATGTTCTACAAAGATGTTGCTCCCAGCACTGCTATTGACACTATGCGTGCTTTCACCAAAGGACGCCGAAGAACCGCAGGCAACAATGTGGGTGATTTTTTTTTTCGGATACTTCTTATGATAAAATGCCTAAATGGTTCGCACTATCGATGTTCCACAAGCGATTTTGCCTGGAATCTTGGAGTTAAGGAATTATCGTAACCCAATAGTGACTTGTTTACATAAGCAAATTATGTGCTAGTTTTATTCCAGTGCCTAAGCATCGTCCCTGCTCTTCGAATATATCCGTAAATGATCTCGCAAATCCCAGTTGAAGGCCCGTTTCGAAACGGAAAAATAACAAGAGCTAAGCGAGAATTCATGAAATTCATT
Source organism: Necator americanus (assembly GCF_031761385.1). NCBI lineage: Eukaryota > Metazoa > Nematoda > Chromadorea > Rhabditida > Ancylostomatidae > Necator > Necator americanus. The sequence continues at coordinate 28,349,376 of NC_087371.1, forward strand.
CCAGATAACCTCGGGACCTGTAATGAAGGTTCGAGAGAAAACTGAACGAAGCATTCCTATGTTTCCGCACAGTAGAGATACAATCGATAGCATGACAGGTATGACCATTCGTTCTCATTTTCCTGGATATCCACTTTCGTTTAGTCCTCATTATGGTTTAGAATCACCTACAACGCGTACATTCGTATCAAGTAGTCGTGATTCGTTGGCCACTCCGTCCTCCAGACCACATTCTCGAGCTTCGGATTCAACAACGGAAGAAAGACCATCTCGAATTCCATCCCTCCGAATTCAAAAAGGTATTAGATCTAACTCAACAAAACCACAATTTTAGAGAATTTTATTCTTAAGAAATATGTGCACATGATACCGATGTAGTTCTTGTTTTCTTGCATCACATACTAACTGCGCTGTTCGGCATATGCCTTATTCAACTTTCTACAGATTATCTCCGCTGTATGCATGTTTCTTATGCCGGTTTTTTTGGTCACAGTTGCTCCATTTGCGTTTATATCAAAGTGAAGTGTCTTAATTATTTATTACTGTTGAGTTTTATGTATTTGCCGCGCCCGTTGAGCGGGATTTTCGTTTAAATATTTTCATTTTGATTTCTTATGAATTCTTATGTTGATAGATTTTAATAAAGACTGTAACTTTTTTTTTGTAATTTTTGTTGGATTAGAATGTTACCAATCTGAACGTCCGGCATTAGCCGGACATCAGACTTCTTGTGGTGCATGTTTCGTTCGTCTTAAAGGATTTGTAGAAATTAAATGTGGAGACATTTTCCGTAAAATTAAATATGTAAATTTTTCCAGTCGTCATTCCTCCGTTCTTTTTTTTTCTGGAAATTTTGGAACATTCATGAAATGATGATGAATTAAAGTGATAATTTCATAGTTCTCTATCTAAAAGCATCAACACTATAATTGAAGAGTATTCAGAGTTGATTTTACACCCCATAAAAATTCCTTCGATACCATTTTTTGTGGGAACATGATTCGAGACAGGAGTTTTTCATCTTTTTCTTCTGAACAATTAGCCCAGAGCCCAGAAAGCCCAGATGAACACGAAATGATATCAACGTCATCATCGTAATGATAAAGATAACGTCCCACATCAGATCATGTAAACTGCTGGCTAGTATTCAAGCAGCCTCTTGCATTCGCGTTTCCAATTTATAAAGAAAAGATGTTATCCTAATGAGGCGGTAGGAATAGACATGCAGTGGAGTAAAGAGGGGAGAAAAGTAGCAAAGCAGCCATAAAATAGATCGACACGGTTTCGTTCAACCCCTGATAAATTCATTTGGAGTTGTTGCGCTGCATAACTGCACCACTAAGGATAAATTCGACGATGGAGCCATTCAAACCATTAGCGCTGTTTTCTGGCACCGGCGCACAAAACACAAGATGCCGTCAGGACAAGACGTCGACGTCATCCCACCCTTCTTAATGGACCAGGCGCAGCAAAGCTACGCCATAGAGCCGTTGCACACTCTCATACTAACCACTAGACCACAACGGATATGGCAGGAATTATCCGCAGCGTAGCTATGATTCACCACTCAATCCTGTCCCAATCTCTTCGTCGTCGCAGTTGTTCCCGCTGAACAAAACTCATTCCGTTGCCGGGAATCGAACCCGGGCCTTACGGGTGAGAGCCGTAAATCCTAACCACTAGACCACAACGGACATGGCAGGAATTATCCGCAGCGTAGCTATGATTTACCACTCAATCCTGTCCCATTCTCTTCGTCGTGGCAGTTGTTCCCGCTGAACAAAACTCATTCCGTTGCCGGGAATCGAACCCGGGCCTTACGGGTGAGAGCCGTAAATCCTAACCACTAGACCACAACGGACATGGCAGCTATAATCCGCAGATTAACAATGCAGTTAGGACTGAATCCTGTCCCAATCATTGGGAGCGTTTTATATCACGGCCAAAAGTCCTATCATGAATCGTAAAGAAGAATGCATCGCTGTGACCAACGAGCTGGCGCCATATCAGGACCTTTGCGGGTTTTGACCTACGGGGTCAGAGGCGGGAGCATCGTTACTAGTTAATACTAGCGGCGCAACTCTCACAACTGGTGGTCCGCTAACATCACGATTTCGTGGCTATCAAGGTGAACGCTGGTCTGCTTTTCTGACGTTGCTTTTAAATAATCTGTTTGCTAAATCATATCTTGTGGGATGACGAGGCGTTTGAGAGAATAGATTACACGTGTCTTTGATTTTTCCAGGCTCTGAAGAAGGTGACGACGCCGAAACGTTAGCCAGAATGAAGATCAATAATAATCTTGGTTCAGCTTAAGAAAGTAGTACACAATCAAAATCTACGATGCCAAGATTCAAAGAAGGTCGAACTTGGAACTTACTCAACGACGTACCAGCAAACTTCGTTCGACTCGTGAAAGAAGTCCTTTCGTTAGGACAGAAGATCGTCTCAGAAAGGCAAGCCATCCACTTCCTCCGCCGATGTTTACGATGTCACGTGATACCTAACTTTATCACAAAGAAACACCTACACGAAACATGCGGACTCGGAAAAGAAAGCCGGCAACTGCAAGAGATCGAAACCCGCATCTTGAGAGCGGCATTGAAGACCAAACAAGACCATATGTTTTCTATGCTGACCAAATGTGTGTTCAAAGAACAGTGTTGTCAACGCTTGGTGCCGGACGTTCTTTGGAGGAGAATCGTGGGTGAGTCAAAGAACATATGTGATTCTATTCGCTCCAAGGCCAAGTCAAGGCTGCAGGAGAAATTTGGCAAACTGCTAGATCATAGGCAAGGTCAGAGATCGCAGTTATCAGTCAGCACTAACCATTCGAGCCCAAACCACCAAAACTCGAACACCGCGCCAGAAAATGCACCCTTTCCACCTCGTGTGTCACTTATAGGTGATGTATTTCTTTCTAAGAATGCGCTTTCAGTTTTGGACTTAGGCCCCAGTTTCGCTCCATCTCAATCAATACGCCCCGTGATATCGCGCAAGATAGTGGGCAGCCTGCAATTGGTTCATGAACGTCTGCGATTGAGAGTTAAAGAGGAAGAGCAAGACAGAGTGCAAGAAACCTCTAGAGTTCGAGTTTCCCCTCCTATCCCTTTTCCTACATTAGTGTACAAGCCACAGGAGGCAAATTCGGTGGTAGACACTAAGTTTCGCTTATTTGCTACTTCGGTTTTCTCAATTCTCTCCCGGTACTCATACAAACGCGCTTTTGAAAATCTAACACCCACACAACGCAAAGGTTTGTGCGAACTACGTGACATCTGCGCTGAGGGGAAGATCAAAATCTCGGTCAGTGATAAAGGAGGAGAATTTGTAGTGATTTCAAGTGAACTGGACAGGGCTATAACAAAACTTCACCTTACGGACGATAGTCTATACCATCCTTCATCGGTACATGAATTTGGCAGACAATATCGCCGCCTGAATAGGATATGGATAGAGACCGCAAAATCAGTAGGCTTACCAAAAACAACTATCACGCGTCTAAAATGTGATCGGCCCACCTGCCCGGTCCTTTATGTCCTCATCAAGACCCACAAGCTTTCCGCTGCCGAATTTAGTTCAAACAACCCAGGGGATTTCAAGGTTAGACCTATCATTAGCAATATTGGAGGTCCCACCGACAGAATATCCTGGTTCCTTAACACTATTCTCAGCCAGCTACTCCAGTACGTTCCAGCTCATCTCTCAAACACAAAAATGTTCATAGAGCACCTCCGCAAAGCGCGCCTTGATGGAGATTGTGTCATCGAATCTTTCGATGTCACTTCGCTCTACACCAACGTCTCCATCGATGCTGCACTACAAGCAACATCAGAGCTGCTTCTCGAACACCAGGGAACTCTTAACATGTATGGTTTTGCGATACAGCAAATAATGATGCTGCTGAACGAATGTTTGAGATGTTCCGTATTTCGCTGGTCTGGGCAATACTATAGGCAGATTAGGGGCATGGCCATGGGACAAAGACTTGCGCCTACATTAGCCGTTGCTTTCATGTCTAAAGTGGAAAAACCCCTACTGGAACGCAAACCGTTATTGTACTGCCGATACATAGATGATTGTTGCATTGTATGTCCAACACAAGCTGAAATGGACTCTTGCTACGATCTCTTAAATAAACAATCCCAGTACATAAAGTTCACGAGGGAAAAACGTAAAGACAACTGGCTGTCGTTTCTCAATGTCCAGGTTCATTTGTGTAGGGGAAATTGGAAAACAAAATGGTATCGAAAACCAAGTTGTAAAAACATTCTGATTCACTACCAATCGGCGCACCCCTGGACCCAAAAAGTCAGTCATTGAAAATATGTTTAAGACAGCGGCAACGGTTTCATCTGAAGCTCAAGGGCGCATTGCCTCCATAAACATGGCTAACCGCATTGCTCAGTCCAATGGGTACCCAGCAAAAGTCTCTCATTCAAATAGGAGCCATGCAACTCAGCGGCGGTGCCACAGGGTAGAACAAGCAACAAAGATCCCTTTCTGCCTTCCTTTTATTTCGGATGACATGAGCAATGCAGTGCGAGCAAGCTTACGACAGGCGGGTCTGCAAGACTCAGTCAGAGTAGTGGACATACCACCTGTAAACCTGAAGCAGCAACTAGTCCGCAATCGCGCATATGACAGACTTTGTGAGACACCGAATTGCATCGTTAGTCCAAACGGGAGGCAGGGTGATTGCGTGGTATCGGGGGTTATCTACCTAATCACCTGTCAGTTATGTGGGGCTGAGTACATTGGCGAAACAGGAAGATCACTATGTATCCGCGTCAAGGAGCACCTAGACGGGCTCGTAAAATCAAAAACATCATCCCCTTTAGGTGCTCATCGCAGACAGTGTCATCACAACACCCCTTTCAAGATAGCTGTCACTATCTTGGCACGCGAATCAGACGTTCTAGCGCGAAAAACATTGGAAGCGTTTTATATCACGGCCAAAAGTCCTATCATGAATCGTAAAGAAGAATGCATCGCTGTGACCAACGAGCTGGCGCCATATCAGGACCTTGGCGGGTTTTGACATACGGGGTCAGAGGCGGGGGCATCGTTACTAGTTAATACTAGCGGCGCAACTCTCACAACTGGTGGTTCGCTAACATCACGATTTCGTAGCTATCAAGGTGAGCGCTGGTCTGCTTTTCTGACGTTGCTTTTAAATAATCTGTTTGCTAAATCATATCTTGTGGGTTGACGAGGCGTTTGAGAGAGTAGATTACACGTGTCTTTGATTTTTCCAGGCTCTGAAGAAGGCGACGACGCCGAAACGTTAGCCAGAATAAAGATCAATAACAATCTTGGTTCAGCTTAAGAAAGTAGTACACTGTCCCAATCCCTTCGTCGTGGTAGTTGTTCCCGCTGAACAAAACTCATTCCGTTGCCGGGAATCGAACCCGGGCCTTACGGGTGAGAGCCGTAAATCCTAACCACTAGACCACAACGGACATGGCAGGAATTATCCGCAGCGTAGCTATGATTCACCACTCAATCCTGTCCCAATCCCTTCGTCGTGGTAGTTGTTCCCGCTGAACAAAATTCATTCCGTTGCCGGGAATCGAACCCGGCCCTTACGGGTGAGAGCCGTAAATCCTAACCACTAGACCACAACGGACATGGCCGGAATTATCCGCAGATTAACAATGCAGTTAGGACTGAATCCTGTCCCAATCCCTTCGTCGTGGTAGTTGTTCCCGCTGAACAAAACTCATTCCGTTGCCGGGAATCGAACCCGGGCCTTACGGGTGAGAGCCGTAAATCCTAACCACTAGACCACAACGGACATGGCAGGAATTATCCGCAGATTAACAATGCAGTTAGGACTGAATCCTGTCCAATCCCTTCGTCGTGGTAGTTGTTCCCGCTGAACAAAACTCATTCCGTTGCCGGGAATCGAACCCGGGCCTTACGGGTGAGAGCCGTAAATCCTAACCACTAGACCACAACGGACATGGCCGGAATTATCCGCAGATTAACAATGCAGTTAGGACTGAATCCTGTCCCAATCCCTTCGTCGTGGTAGTTGTTCCCGCTGAACAAAACTCATTCCGTTGCCGGGAATCGAACCCGGGCCTTACGGGTGAGAGCCGTAAATCCTAACCACTAGACCACAACGGACATGGCCGGAATTATCCGCAGATTAACAATGCAGTTAGGACTGAATCCTGTCCCAATCCCTTCGTCGTGGTAGTTGTTCCCGCTGAACAAAACTCATTCCGTTGCCGGGAATCGAACCCGGGCCTTACGGGTGAGAGCCGTAAATCCTAACCACTAGACCACAACGGACATGGCCGGAATTATCCGCAGATTAACAATGCAGTTAGGACTGAATCCTGTCCCAATCCCTTCGTCGTGGTAGTTGTTCCCGCTGAACAAAACTCATTCCGTTGCCGGGAATCGAACCCGGGCCTTACGGGTGAGAGCCGTAAATCCTAACCACTAGACCACAACGGACATGGCAAGAAGTATCCGCAGCGTAGCTATGATTTACCACTCAATCCTGTCCCAATCTCTTCGTCGTGGTAGTTGTTCCCGCTGAACAAAACTCATTCCGTTGCCGGAATCGAACCCGGGCCTTCTGAGAGCCGTAAATCCTAACCACTAGACCACAACGGACATGGCAGGAATTATCCGCAGCGTAGCAATGCATTTAGCACTGAATCCTGTCCCAATCTCTTCGTCGTGGTAGTTGTTCCCGCTGAACAAAACTCATTCCGTTGCCGGGAATCGAACCCGGGCCTTACGGGTGAGAGCCGTAAATCCTAACCACTAGACCACAACGGACATGGCAGGAATTATCCGCAGCTTATCAATGCAGTTAGGACTGAATCCTGTCCCAATCTCTTCGTCGTGGTAGTTGTTCCCGCTGAACAAAACTCCCCCCCTGAACAAAACTCATTCCGTTGCCGGGAATCGAACCCGGGCCTTACGGGTGAGAGCCGTAAATCCTAACCACTAGACCACAACGGACATGGCGGACCTATTATCCGCAGATTAACAATGCAGTTAGGACTGAATCCTGTCCCAATCCCTTCGTCGTGGTAGTTGTTCCCGCTGAACAAAACTCATTCCGTTGCCGGGAATCGAACCCGGGCCTTACGGGTGAGAGCCGTAAATCCTAACCACTAGACCACAACGGACATGGCAGGAATTATCCGCAGCGTAGCTATTGATTTACCACTCAATCCTGTCCCAATCTCTTCGTCGTGGTAGTTGTTCCCGCTGAACAAAACTCATTCCGTTGCCGGGAATCGAACCCGGGCCTTACGGGTGAGAGCCGTAAATCCTAACCACTAGACCACAACGGACATGGCAAGAAGTATCCGCAGCGTAGCTATGATTTACCACTCAATCCTGTCCCAATCTCTTCGTCGTGGTAGTTGTTCCCGCTGAACAAAACTCATTCCGTTGCCGGGAATCGAACCCGGGCCTTACGGGTGAGAGCCGTAAATCCTAACCACTAGACCACAACGGACATGGCAAGAAATTATCCGCAGATTAACAATGCAGTTAGGACTGAATCTAATCCTGTCCCAATCTCTTCGTCGTGGTAGTTGTTCCCGCTGAACAAAACTCATTCCGTTGCCGGGAATCGAACCCGGGCCTTACGGGTGAGAGCCGTAAATCCTAACCACTAGACCACAACGGACATGCGAACTATCATCCGCAGATTAACAATGCAGTTAGAACTGAATCCTATTCCAATCTCTTCGTCGTGGTAGTTGTTCCCGCTGAACAAAACTCATTCCGTTGCCGGGAATCGAACCCGGGCCTTACGGGTGAGAGCCGTAAATCCTAACCACTAGACCACAACGGACATGGCAGGAATTATCCGCAGATTAACAATGCAGTTAGAACTGAATCCTGTCCCAATCCCTTCGTCGTGGTAGTTGTTCCCGCTGAACAAAACTCATTCCGTTGCCGGGAATCGAACCCGGGCCTTACGGGTGAGAGCCGTAAATCCTAACCACTAGACCACAACGGACATGGCCGGAATTATCCGCAGATTAACAATGCAGTTAGGACTGAATCCTGTCCCAATCCCTTCGTCGTGGTAGTTGTTCCCGCTGAACAAAACTCATTCCGTTGCCGGGAATCGAACCCGGGCCTTACGGGTGAGAGCCGTAAATCCTAACCACTAGACCACAACGGACATGGCAGGAATTATCCGCAGCGTAGCTATGATTTACCACTCAATCCTGTCCCAATCCCTTCGTCGTGGTAGTTGTTCCCGCTGAACAAAACTCATTCCGTTGCCGGGAATCGAACCCGGGCCTTACGGGTGAGAGCCGTAAATCCTAACCACTAGACCACAACGGACATGGCCGGATATTATCCGCAGATTAACAATGCAGTTAGGACTGAATCCTGTCCCAATCCCTTCGTCGTGGTAGTTGTTCCCGCTGAACAAAACTCATTCCGTTGCCGGGAATCGAACCCGGGCCTTACGGGTGAGAGCCGTAAATCCTAACCACTAGACCACAACGGACATGGCAGGAATTATCCGCAGATTAACAATGCAGTTAGCACTGAATCCTGTCCCAATCCCTTCGTCGTGGTAGTTGTTCCCGCTGAACAAAACTCATTCCGTTGCCGGGAATCGAACCCGGGCCTTACGGGTGAGAGCCGTAAATCCTAACCACTAGACCACAACGGACATGGCAGGAATTATCCGCAGATTAACAATGCAGTTAGCACTGAATCCTGTCCCAATCCCTTCGTCGTGGTAGTTGTTCCCGCTGAACAAAACTCATTCCGTTGCCGGGAATCGAACCCGGGCCTTACGGGTGAGAGCCGTAAATCCTAACCACTAGACCACAACGGACATGGCAGGAATTATCCGCAGATTAACAATGCAGTTAGAACTCAATCCTGTCCCAATCTCTTCGTCGTGGTAGTTGTTCCCGCTGAACAAAACTCATTCCGTTGCCGGGAATCGAACCCGGGCCTTACGGGTGAGAGCCGTAAATCCTAACCACTAGACCACAACGGACATGGCCGGAATTATCCATTTAACAATGCAGTTAGATGAATCGTAGCTATGATTTACCACTCAATCCTGCCAATCCTATTCCAATCCCTTCGTCGTGGTAGTTGTTCCCGCTGAACAAAACTCATTCCGTTGCCGGGAATCGAACCCGGGCCTTACGGGTGAGAGCCGTAAATCCTAACCACTAGACCACAACGGACATGGCAGGAATTATCCGCAGATTAACAATGCAGTTAGTACTGAATCCTGTCCCAATCCCTTCGTCGTGGTAGTTGTTCCCGCTGAACAAAACTCATTCCGTTGCCGGGAATCGAACCCGGGCCTTACGGGTGAGAGCCGTAAATCCTAACCACTAGACCACAACGGACATGGCAGGAATTATCCGCAGGTGATTAATCTATGGTCCCAATCTCTTCGTCGTGGTAGTTGTTCCCGCTGAACAAAACTCATTCCGTTGCCGGGAATCGAACCCGTTACGGGTGAGAGCCGTAAATCCTAACCACTAGACCACAACACATGGCAGGAATATCCGCAGATTAACAATGCAGTTACGACTGAATCCTGTCCCAATCCCTTCGTCGTGGTAGTTGTTCCCGCTGAACAAAACTCATTCCGTTGCCGGGAATCGAACCCGGGCCTTACGGGTGAGAGCCGTAAATCCTAACCACTAGACCACAACGGACATGGCAGGAATTATCCGCAGCGTAGCTATGATTTACCACTCAATCCTGTCCCAATCTCTTCGTCGTGGTAGTTGTTCCCGCTGAACAAAACTCATTCCGTTGCCGGGAATCGAACCCGGGCCTTACGGGTGAGAGCCGTAAATCCTAACCACTAGACCACAACGGACATGGCAGGAATTATCCGCAGATTAACAATGCATTTACCACTCAATCCTGTCCCAATCTCTTCGTCGTGGTAGTTGTTCCCGCTGAACAAAACTCATTCCGTTGCCGGGAATCGAACCCGGGCCTTACGGGTGAGAGCCGTAAATCCTAACCACTAGACCACAACGGACATGGCCGGAATTATCCGCAGATTAACAATGCAGTTAGAACTGAATCCTATTCCAATCTCTTCGTCGTGGTAGTTGTTCCCGCTGAACAAAACTCATTCCGTTGCCGGGAATCGAACCCGGGCCTTACGGGTGAGAGCCGTAAATCCTAACCACTAGACCACAACGGACATGGCAGGAATTATCCGCAGCGTAGCTATGATTCACCACTCAATCCTGCCCCAATCTCTTCGTCGTGGTAGTTGTTCCCGCTGAACAAAACTCATTCCGTTGCCGGGAATCGAACCCGGGCCTTACGGGTGAGAGCCGTAAATCCTAACCACTAGACCACAACGGACATGGCAGGAATTATCCGCAGATTAACAATGCAGTTAGAACTGAATCCTATTCCAATCTCTTCGTCGTGGTAGTTGTTCCCGCTGAACAAAACTCATTCCGTTGCCGGGAATCGAACCCGGGCCTTACGGGTGAGAGCCGTAAATCCTAACCACTAGACCACAACGGACATGCGAACTATCATCCGCAGATTAACAATGCAGTTAGAACTGAATCCTATTCCAATCTCTTCGTCGTGGTAGTTGTTCCCGCTGAACAAAACTCATTCCGTTGCCGGGAATCGAACCCGGGCCTTACGGGTGAGAGCCGTAAATCCTAACCACTAGACCACAACGGACATGGCAGGAATTATCCGCAGCGTAGCTATGATTCACCACTCAATCCTGCCCCAATCTCTTCGTCGTGGTAGTTGTTCCCGCTGAACAAAACTCATTCCGTTGCCGGGAATCGAACCCGGGCCTTACGGGTGAGAGCCGTAAATCCTAACCACTAGACCACAACGGACATGGCAGGAATTATCCGCAGATTAACAATGCAGTTAGGACTGAATCCTGTCCCAATCCCTTCGTCGTGGTAGTTGTTCCCGCTGAACAAAACTCATTCCGTTGCCGGGAATCGAACCCGGGCCTTACGGGTGAGAGCCGTAAATCCTTACCACTAGACCACAACGGACATGGCAGCTGTAATCCGCGAATGGGTATGGAATCCTCAATTGCAACTTTCCGTTTCGGTGTGATGAACACTCGGACATCGTCAACCTGAGTGTTGTCGAGTGGTTCTGCATCGATAGGCAGATCATCAAGGACGCGAGGTATCGCAAACTGTGGGAACCGGGAGGAATGAATGAATTCTGTGCAAGGCATCGTTACCATTCGAGAAGGATGCCTAGCACAATGTTCAGGAAGGACACTCCTCTGCGAATATGCTGATTAGTGTACCAGCGGTAATACCTGACCTCTGATTAGGTCAAATAAATCAGTTCATATCTATTTGGAGGCTATAGTAATTGGGTTATGTGTTCATGCTCACTTCTAGCGTCTTTTCTCCTATTCAAACCTCGAGCAGTTGGCTCCCTGCTAATACTCTGAAAATACTTTTGAATCGAACACGAACATGAGATACTGATCGAAACAGATTTCCTGGTCTTATGACGGTATTCCCGTAAAGGAAAGTTGGAATCAAAATTGCTCTCACTTTCCTCGATATCACCCTGAGTAATTAGTAGGACTTAATACTTTCCCGTCTTGAAAAAGGAAAAATTCAGTCTCGCATCCATTTGCCTCTCAGAAAACAGCAAGTCTTCGTTGTTTTCCTAATTATCATTGTTGGTAATTGGTAGCGGATTGGATTCAGTGTTAAAGATTAGAAATAGTGGGTATGAAAACTTTCCGAATTTATTGATTTCGCAAATTCAGATCTTTAGTTCATTTATTGGTAGACAGTGAAAGCTTCGTCTAATTCCAAAATATGCCTATGGCCATTGAAAGTGCTCTAATCAAACGTTTGTTTTCTTCGTTTCGTTATATTAGTGATACTCCTTCATTTAGCTTTAGCGGCTCGGTGTGTCTCACTCTCCTATTTTGGTCATGAAAGCTAGCCAGCCACCGTCAGGTACCAAGTCATCAACCACGAAAGAAAAGGATCACGAAAACAAAAAAGCAGTGGAAACCTGCAAACTGCCTACCGTTACCGATGCTGTAAGTTTCTTAGTGCTACCTATGAAGCGTTTACTATGTGGAAAACATTACTTTTAAGAAGAGGCTGAAAAAAGGCACTGAGAAGAAAGAAGCAGACAAAAATAAAAAGAAGGAAAAGGTTGCAAAACGAGAAAAAATGAAAGAAAATGACCTTCTAAAGAGCGACAGTTTTACGTGAGCAAAAAAAAGGAATGCGAATAAAAGCTCCACTGATATCAAGTTTGGCTTAATTTAGATGGAAAGTAGTAAAATTGCTTGGATCGGGAGGCTTTGGAGATGTTTATAAGGTAGTAAAAGAAAATAATGAGGACAAAAAGGTTGGCGTAATGTTTCATGCTGAACACTGCGGCGTAGTGAACTTAATTTATTCCACTTAGGAGTACGCTATGAAGACTGAGATGTGCGAAGGTGATAAAAGGATGCTTCGTTTAAAAATTGAAGTTCGCGTTCTTGGACTGTGTCAAAACGTTGAAAACGCTGAAAAAAGGAAACATTTCATAGAACTAGTCGATCGTGGCAAGACGGAAAAGTTCAAGGTATCTTAGACTAAGGAGTTTTCAGGTTGTTTGATAGATAGACTGAACAGTTAATCCGTGACCGGAAAAAATATGTTCGAATAAGTGATAGTGATAAAATTGATTATTTGATTCTATCTGTAAAAATCATACTATTTGGTTGACTCATAGATCTTCACATACCTATACCTATTGCTATTGTTTGCGCATACAGTGGGTTATCCAAATAAGGTATTATTGTTATCGCGACGTAGACAGAACTTTGGTTGGTCCTTAGACAGCAGTCTAGTGCTGTGCATGTTACTTCTAGTTTTTTTTGTCCATCTTGACCATTTAGAAGCAAGAAGGTCACTTACTCTATATGATGCTTTTATAATTTAAACAAGGTAATAATGCAGCGGCTCAAAAAGTATGCAGTGTATCATGAAGGATTTATAACAGATCGGGAGCTTAGAAATTTTTTTTGCTTTACGCAAATAAAACGTACAATTATTCCCTGTTTCTGGTATCTCGTGTGCAGTCGTTCGATATATCTTTACACGTTAACGATCGATACTCCATAAGGATCCTGCAATAGCAGAGATAGCGTGCCCCTGCGAGGCATGTTTCGCACCTCATTAGACGATGAGAGTCGATGATGAATGATGTGATGGGCGGGGCATGAGGCAAACGCAGCGCAATTAACGATCGCCCTTGCCAGTCGTTTTCCCTAATGATCGGCTGTTGCAGCGGCTGCGGGTACCTAACGACCGCCCCCCATTCTGGAGATGTGACCTTGAAGGACGAACGAAAGAGGGTCGCCCTTCAGACTTCTATGACGATATTCTGAAGTCATAGTTGGGAAGGAAATTCACGTCAAACAACATGAGAGTTACCGGAGATGTTTAATACGTCGCAATCAACTGTTCGCCGCCACCTCGAGAAATGTAAGAAGTACAGGATGGAAGTTATGTATGACTCAACCTAATCGTACTGTATAATTGACTCAATCGGAGGCTGCTACTAATGCCTGATGCTCGCGTCTTTGCCGAGATGTGTAATCTTTGAACATAGTTCTGCCGAAACCACTCGATCGTCAAGAAATTTTTCACCACCTCAGTCGACAACTTCCGTTTTCGGCTAGCTGGCCTCTTCCAACTTGAATCTGGGAGAATCAGAGCACATTGAACAAGGAGGTGTGCTAGTATCCTTGTAATGTGACAGAAGAAGCAAAGACGATTTTCTGCAGTCACGTTGCGACTTCCGCATAGGAGCACCTCCTAGGCTACAAGTAGCCAACTAGCCATCTAAACAACTTCCTTTCCAATTACTTTCGAAAACACTGCATATGGTTCTGCCAATGTCTCCGTTCCGTAAATCATGATAGAGCGAATAGCGGATAAGTAGACTCGCAGCTTGACTACACGAGCAATGGGAGTCGACCACCATCACATCGTCAAGGAGATGGATGCAGAACAGGCTTTATCGCTTCTACGCTGTATATCACTCTCACAGCTCCCTTTGTTCTTCAACTTATAGCCGATGTGGCAGAACTCATGTAAGGGTTCGATCGGCTGCCGTCTAACCTGATTCCTGTTGAAGATCTCAAGAAGACCCAGAACTTTTTGCACTTATCAGTCTGCAGCCAACTTTAGCACTATGATGACAACATGTTGAAGTTGCGAACTGGTTTCTGCATATAACAATATCGTAAGCGTTCTCAAGATCGGTCAAGGACCATCTCGATGGTACTACAATATCGGCAGGACAGTGAGCTACTGTTTTTTGTATGACGTCGTCGATGGCGAAATTTAACAGGAAAGATCCGGCCGCTGCTCCTTATCTTACGCTAGTTACCACTTCAAACGATGCTGTACATCCGGCTGGTGTTCGAACTGCAGCAATTGTTTCCTGATTCATGTTTACAGGCATACCATTCTCGCAGCTGCCGTTGTTCTTCAAAATACAGCCCAAGTACCAAACCTCATCAACGAGTTCGATCGGCTGCCTGCGATTTGGTCTCCGTCTACCCTGATCCGCAGAGTAGATGGAGTACCAGGAAAGCAAACAAGCTTTTCTGATAGTCCATCTACTCTGCGCGAGGGGCGCTGAAAAGATGGCCCCAATGAGGCGATTGGAAAGCGAATTCAAAGTTCAAAAAGGTCAACTCCATAGAGTTCGAAAAGCACCACCTGCAACTGCAAACAATGAACACCTGACGTATCGTAGATCGGCCACCACTAAAACTTGCTTGTCGCGCTTTATTTTTTTTGCGACTTTTTTTTAAATGATAAGACGGTTCAGGATGATCCACTCTGAAACAGTAGTACGGTACACGCAGGAAAGATATTTCTCGGTAGTTCTTATGTTCCCCCGACGGATAACTTCAGTAGAGAGGGATTATGTTAGCGCGTCTCAAAGAATCCTTTCGTCAATCCATATTGAAGGGATGATCTTCGTCATCTCACGCATCCCAAACCGAGGAAGATGTTTCAGCATTTCTGCGCTAAGAGCATGGTTTCCGCCAGATTTCCCATTCATTTTTTGGATAGAGACCAGAACCTCCGACTCTGTCGGTGGTTCCTCGTTGACCGCGTATATCGGTCCCTGGACGTGGTCGAGCTCAGGAGCTGATTGCGCTTGCCGGTTTGGCATAGCGTTTAGATGATCCTTCCAAATTGGCGCAGTTGCCTCACCGACAGCAACTCCACTGGCAGTGTTGAGAACTGGAGAACATCTTTTTACTTTGCCGCTGTATTGTCTTAATAAAACGTAATCTTTCTTCGGGTTCTTGTTCTCCCATGCATTTTCAAACTCCTTCGCTCTTGATATCCATCCGTTTTCGCGATCTTGTTACAGTTTATCACACAGCTGCCTTCTCAGACGGCTTCTCTGGATGAAATCAACAGTACTTCGGGTGGGACAGGATTAGATGTAAATCTTGTCACTGCAGATACAAAAGCCAACTTCTTTCCTTGGTTTAGAGCGTTCTGGATACATTTGTGAAGGAGTCTGCATTGCGAAGCTTCTTCCTGTCCCGTACTCCAACATGGACAGATACTTCTTGGCCAATTTATTCTGCACTCTTCTTCTTTCAGACCTGCCGTGTCAATCTTCGATCGAGGAGGAACTTCTCGGTTTCTCTTGCTGAACCGTATTCTGAAGCTGAGAAGAACTGGACGGTGGTCAGTGTTCCAAACGACAGTGGAAAGCAACCTTCCAAACTGCTCTAGATTTCTGATTATCCCAGTGAAGAATGTTCCTCGTCAGAACGTACAAGAACGTACAAGCTTGAGAGTTTTCATGTTTCTCGCACTGCTCTTCAGACGTCAAAAGGGTTGCCCCTTGCCACGTAAGCTGATGAATGCTGAATGAATGATAAATGAAGCTGATGATTTTCCCTTGAATGTGGAAGCGGTAATGAGACCGGTATGTTCATATAAGTCAGCCTGACGATAACCATTTTCCGTCGTGTGTTTCATAGGCACTGCCATTTACCTGGCACATGGGATTGTTGTTCAAGTTCCATCTTTGTGTTCGCGTCGATTCCGAAAATTACAAATTGCTGGTTGGGTGTTCTAGACATCAACGCGTTGGGTTTAGAAGACGTCGTCGTTGTTCTTTTCAGAGATCTCCGAAGGTCCGTGGACACTTACCATCCCGAGTTTGCATCTTCTGTTGTCCCGCGGTGGTACAAAGGCCAATCTTGACGCTGAGCAAAATATCTCCAGCAGATTCTTATAGTCTTTCCTTACAGCCACCGCACAGGTTCTTTTCGTCAGCATCGCTACAGTAGATCAATTAATCTCCAACACAGATGACGGGCTGATTTTTGACGTGTGTCTTCTGCAGTACAGCAAATGGGGCACAGAGATATCGTAGGTGCCTAGATAGGGCGGGCTGTTGGAGTTCACTCGACAATGTGCAGTTCACCGTGACGAAACGGATGGTTGTTGCCAAAGATTCTATGCTCTCTCTAGGCAGCTGACCTTTCAGGTTCTGAGGTTCGGCGATGAGCTGGACGACAGCACCTTTCTGCTACATGTAAGAATCCAATGCGTATACTCGGTATATACGCCTGATTGCTTTAAGTAAAAGGGCCACCATGCGCATGTAGCATTGAGCCGTATTTACGCGTGTGATTGTGTGTACTGAAATTCCAGAAAAAGCTGAAATGGCTCGTTGGGCGTAGAATTCGCGCTCCGGCGGTAAATGGATGGAGCGGATCCCACGGCGTTGAACTGGTGCGCGAGCCCCAGAAATTGGAATCAGCAGATATTTATGCATCAAAACAACACAATAATTTTAACGACTTTGTTATAAAGTAAATAAGAAATTTAATTTCATTTTTTGTTTTTTTTGAGCGAAAATAATTGCTTAAGATGGAGGCAGAAAGAGCGACACAAAGATCTTATTCTTTATTTTTCTGTTTCCGGAACCGGTGTGCTTTTCGAGACAGTTTATGATGGATGTGTTGGCATTTGCTTGCTGCTCTAAACTGTGCCCAATGAGTTCGCCAAATTTGCGTCGCCTGCTCAAATCGTGCAAAATCATATTCAAAATTTTACAGTTATCTATGACAAACCACCGAATACTTAAACGATGCATTATAAGTGAATTTTCTTTCCATAAAAAGGTTTTTAAAAGCCACTTCAAAATAATATTGGTCCAACCAAATATGTATGTGTCAAATAGTGAAACAATACGACATTTTGGAATACATGAGAGTTGTAGGGAGGTCATTCCTAAATCAGACATCCGATTTCTTCTTGTTTTTCTGACAGTTCATGGTAATGGGTTTGGTTGGTAAATCACTGGAAGACATCCGGAAAACTGTGATCGGACGGAATTTTACAAAGTCAACTGGCATGCAGGTGGCGTATCAAACATTACAAGCGATCGGGGATCTCCACGATGTCGGATATCTTCACCGGTGATATTTATTTATTCGTTAGATATTTATTCTATCTTTCCTAATATAAAGCTCAAAACTTAATTTCTAGGGATATAAAACCACAGAACTTCGCTGTAGGACTAGGCGAAGAGGAAAAGACAATATTTATGTTAGATTTTGGAATCGCAAGAAAATACACCGTAGGAAACACAAAGCAACTCAAGTACGCATACTGTTTTCATTTTAAGCCAGACCCCAAAGTAATACTTGTCGACATTTAGATGCGCAGTGAAGTTAAAGGCAGCACTTGTGGAATTATTTTCTTCATTCCTTTTTTGTTTTTTTTTTGTGGTACCGGTAGCACATTTTCCAAAGTTAACGTGGAATTACTTGCTGGTTTACGAGTAATGCAATTACAAAGTTATGTCCATTTTCGCTCCCTTGTACATCCCCATCGGATAACCCTCTGCTAGCCCTCGAAGGGGCGGAGTGATCTTAATACGGCAAAACTTCGAGCCATTCGTGTTTCAGTGCAGTCTAGCTTGGTATTGTAAGCTGCATCATATCCTAGTAGAACTTTATTCTTACATTTCCGTTCCATTAGTCTATTGTCAGCTTTACTTCTGTACTATTGGGTGCACATACTTTGCTTTAGCCTTGGATCGGATCTAAAGAGGATCTACAAAAGTACCAAACAACATATTAAGTTAGATTTTACACAACAAAAATTCACTCTGATCCGAGAAATGCCAAGAAAGCGCAGATTGAGCTGCAGTAGAGGCGAGATGACACTACTAGATACTGCATGCGCAGGTAACAACATTTACTTTGAAACTTAGTAGCTCGGTGCAGTTACATAAGGAGTTAAGAAGTCGGAATGTCGGAGATCTCAAACTCCTCACTTTTTGTTGGGAGACCTTGCCAGAAGACGTACCTCTGCTGCGCATTGCAGTTCGACGCCTAAAGTCACCTGTTTGACAGAGGCGGTGTAGTTGGATCAAAATGACATGAAGTACGGACAGCTGCGTAAGCGGCTGCGCTTGAAGCGGCGCCGTGGAGCGTAGCTGTTGGGATAGTGTGAGGATCTTCGCTACCGCCACCCACCTCTGCAGTTCCCCATGGTCCCATCTCGATTCCAACCGCTATCTCCGCTCACTGCTTCGAGCGCAGCCGCTCACGCAACTGTCCGTGGTCTATGTCGTTTTGATCCGACTATACTAATGAGAAGAGCGGAATATCGGAAATTCCGCCCTTGTATTTGAGATCTTCGCCTTCCTCTTATGATCTCTCTCACCCTCTCTTTGAGAACATTCCATCATATTATGCCATCTGTAAGTTACAACTGTTGTATTTAACGGGTTCTATGTTCCTTTCAGAGTTCCACGACTTCAAGTGAAGTTTTTGGGCACATTGCGGTTTGCATCAAGGGCGTGTCACAATGGAATCGAACAGGGAAGAAAAGATGACTTAGAAACATGGCTTTATATGGTAAGAGACTGAAGAAAAAAAAACTGCTATCCGCTTGATGACGAACTGTACCACTGCCATCGAAGTAAATGGGTATGGAATTAAGAGTAATGTATTCTTCAGCTGTTTTCATAGGTGGTCGCAAACTTACGGAAACCGTTCAAGACTACAACGAAAGTTTCCATAGAGAACCCAACACCTCCATGTTCAGCCAGTCAGCTGCTGATCTTTGTCGAGATCAATGTCAATGCGAAGATGAAACTCGATTTCACAATTTTATGTGCTTAAAAAATAATATTTTACTGTGAATCGAGAGTAAAAACATCGGATAACGTTGGTCATCTGGCAGGCCCTATTGAAGAGCACGGCAGGCGGAAAGTAACAACTGAAAAATTTCAGCCCGATTATTTCCAAAAGAGGAAAATCCATTCCACGGCTTCCAAAAAGCTAGAGCATTCTGAGACGTCTCATTCGATCCCGAACATCACCCAGTTCTTCTCAGTTCGAATTTAGGGTTTCAGAAAAGAAGACGAGGAGTTCAACTTCAGCAAAAGATCGACGTGTCGTGCCAGCTGTCTGATACGTTGAATTCAGTTCCGGCCTCTTCATTTATTACGGTTTCGTATCGAAAAAGGTGTCGATGTTTCTTACCCCAACAGAAGATCGTCAAGTTAAAGATGAGGAATAAAGAAAAAAAAGACGAAGCGATCGAGTTAGTCAGTCCTTCCAGGATTAATCGATTTGACTTCAATTTAAAACTACAAAGTCTATGAGTGAGTATGCAGATCGGACAATGATCTGCCTAGGCCAGTCGATGTACCAAGTTTGAGTATGTTTTTGTGCCCTCAGACAAGTGTGGTCCCAATTTTCTGTAGGGATAAAAGGTTTCGTTGGTCTTGAGCAGTTTCGAACTGTCAACCACACAGTCGCAGCGGGACCCTCCTCGGCTGCGCTACTTTCACCAAATGTTGAGAAATGCGGGAAGGAATTCTGCAAACAGCTGCCGATTAATATTGGATTGCGGACCAAGAAGAAATCCTATGAATGCGACTTTCCCACATTTCTCCTTGGCAAGATGACATGATCTACGTACAATCTTGTATATTTTACACTCACTACTTGTGGGTTGAACCAGAACGAGCCCCTGAGAAGAAGTTCGGCGATGTGAAAATGCGTAGGTAGGATAAGAACCCGAGGGAAGAATATGGCCAGCTCTGTTAAGGCACGGTAGCGGTAAGATGAACGAATGTTCAACCAACACTCAACACCACAACAGAGTCGCTGTTGATGAGATAAGACCGTAAATCTTTAGGGAACATCGCATCACTGCTGAATACACAATCACTATTTAAAGGCATCACCCCACGAATCTGAGGTGGTGCAGATTTCAGGTGGAGTATTCGTATACAGGATGGGAGACTACGGAGAGGGGGTGATTCCGTCTACTTCTTCTAATTGCCGTAAAAAACGGCCCGGAAGATACGGCTTCATTGTTTTGGCGCACCATTTTGTACAAGAGGTTCGATTGGAGCGCGCCAGTCTTGTGCGGCGTCGCATCTTCCGGGCGTTTTTTAGGCAATTAGCAAGAAATGGCGGGTCTCCCTCTCCGTAGTCTCCTCCCTTCGATACCCCCTAAATCTGCCTTCTGGTGCCTTTAAAACTCGACAAAGTTCAACCATGATGAGCAGGAAACAATCGATGTAGTTGGAGGTTATCGTCGAGCGCTAATATATTGAAATCTCTTCGTTCGTCTGCTGAGATGACGAAAATCAACGGCTGTGGATGTGGCTGTGACGCTTATTCTTAAACGCGTTATAATAAATCCCCCTCTTCTTGAACTACTTGTTGAGAAGTGCCATTCTTGTATGTGATGTACGAGGAACTAGAACGGATAATCCTGGATCGGTTTTTGAGGGATCACGACGATACAACGCAAGACGAGCAAGCTGAGCTTCGTCCAGCCTGACCGACGACATACGAAGTGTTTATTGTAGGGAGAGTAATCGAAGTGTAGTAGCAGTACTCTGGGTCAATGCAGCGTTTTTAGCCTTGAAAGTCGCTTTCGACTGAACTCCCTAAGGGGGGTTTTCCCCCCCCCCCCCCAAAAAAAAAAAAAAGAAAAAAAACGGGGCCCCCCATCAAAAGATCAAAGAACAGCAGCAGCAGCTGTGCGAACAAAATGCGGATGTACTTCACCGTTCTAAGTGGAAACCTGAATCCGACAAAGATCAATGCAGCCAATTGTCCCATTACAATGAACCTTTCTGTTCAACTTGATCACATCTTGCAAGAAACAGATGATCAGTGCCCTTCTGATGCTGTTTCAACGCAATCACCTATGCCGAACCCGAGCACGCCGACGATGACGTAATTTTCGCAGAAAGCAGCGGAAAACTGCAACATGTCAGAAAAGCAGTTGACGCGCCGAAATCAGCAACATCCGCCTTTTAATGCAATCGCAGCAAACCGCTTCTTTGACCGCATCGTAGAGAGGCATGTGAAGATCTCCTTGTCCGAGTTGTATTGAGGATGCTCTCAGGCAGAAATTGAGAAAGAAAATCCGAAAACTAGAACGATTCGAAGAATTTGGAAATATGAACGGACGAACGTGTAAAGACTCGAAGCGCACTTGATCCATGTAAACTCACCACAACCAAGACGTTTAGCACGCTTAATACATCGTTGTTCGCTGCATGATTCGAAGTCATTTTACTTTTTAAAGAAACCGACTTTTAGTCAGCCATTTGTTATTTTTTCTTCGGAATTTTCTTTATATCTCCTACATTTTTCTATTCTTCACATCAGTAATTGAACCAACAGCTCTCAATTACTAAGGTTCATGCATTTCTCTTCTCCCTCCCATTTCCGTCATTCACTTTGTTGTAGGATCCCTGTCGCGAATTAAGCAATGATATAGGGACAAGTTGTAATGTCCCTATATACATCCATAAGGTGTTTTAGCAGAGCGAAATATGGGTCCAAAGTTGAGGATCCGATTCGCTAAGAAAACAGTTTCTTAGATAGCCACCTTGCATCTTTCCTACTAACGCATCTTTAAACATTTTTATCGTTTTCCCTACAAACAGTCTTGAAGTAAGTTCATAACAATAAAGAGTAAAATATTTGTAGAAAAGCAACGAAAAATGTGACATGATTGGAGTTTTTCTTTGTTTGAGTGTTCTAAATGTTTTGCAAATAAATCCTGCTCATTTTAATCACTTATATCCACCTTAGTCTTTTTAGATGGTTTTTTAGATGTACTTTTTTCATCTTTGTTCAAGTGCTCTAAATGTTTTGCAAATAAATCCTGCTCATTTTAATCACTTATATCCACCTTAGTCTTTTTAGATGGTTTTTTAGATGTACTTTTTTTCATTCACGTACTTCACTATGTATTAATGACATATGAAGAAGAGTGAGAATCTTTTTCCTTCTCTTTTCTTCAGTCTTTCGACTTGTTGGATGATGAATGTGGTCTGCCCTGGAAGCGCTTACCTGATCGAAGCCAAGTAGTTGTGTATAAGGAAAAATTTTTCCGATTTCAATGTACGTTTGGGAACACTGGCGATCTTACGATGGTTCTCATGCTGGATTTAGTGTTTCAGTTCCACGGTGTTATCGCATAGTTCCAAATGAGTTTAAGCGCATAGTGGAATATATCAACGGTATGACTTTCGCTGAAGAACCCGATTACATGTAAGTGTACATCGAGTCATTCAGTTATTAACAATTGAGGAATATCTGCTCTCCAGATACATGACTCACTCGCTTAGAGCAATAGCAAAAGAGAACAAAATTGATATGGATCGAAAATTAGATTGGATTGGCAGATCAAAAGGAGAAAAGATTGAAACGGTAGTGCTTATCGTGACCTTACAAAGGCATTATTACCGGTTAATTTCAATAAGGATTTTATAGGAGAATGAGACTTCCTCAGACAACAAGAATACAGGATCTGATGACTCCGAATCGCTAGAGAGTAAACGAAAATCTAGTGCACTTCGTAAAAAGACTCAGATCGATGGAAAAGCAAAGAAATCAACATTAGGGAGGAAGAAGTCGGAACGGGTAGCGGTCGGTGGACAGCCGTAATAAAATAACCTCACAGATGCTCACAATAATCTTCATTTATCATCTATTTACGTGAGTCCATAATCTGCTCCTGAACTTTTTTTTTAAAATTTCTCCCTATGCTATCAGCATACGTGCGTTATGGGTTACAAAAATGATTTTAAATAACCTTCTAAGCTATTTGCATGAATTGAACTGGCGTACCGTAACGAGCACTCTTTACTACTTTCTGTAAAATCGATTACTACGTTCTGTCAGTTTTTTACTGGTACCGTACACCACACCGTCAAACGCTAGAGCGTATTTTCTCTTTTCTTTTATTTCTTTCCGTGTATGTTAAAAATCGATTACTACCTTCTTTTTGTTCTGCCAGTTTTTTCATGACAGAGAGCATCAACAAAGGGAAATTGTTGCATATTTTGAAAATGACGGATGAGCTTCCCGGGGTAAGGTGGTTACGGTGGTGACTGTGGTAAAAGAACACAAAATGTTGCATTTTCTGGCTGACAAAGTTGACTCGGCATTATCTGCGGTTTTAGAATAGTTCGAGTGGTTCGTTAAAATATTGTTTATTTGTTTTCTTTTCGCAGAAGTGGTGTAATGGAATACCGCAGGCGCTATATGCGTGTTACATGCATGATAATGTCTATGTGTGAGGAGTATCCAATAGTTTAGATTTTTTCCGACCGGAACCTGAAAGTCGCCACCGGAAAACCTGGAATGCTCTCCCGGTAGCATGGTACTGCTTAAATGCATCACCCCACGAATCTGAGG
This sequence comes from Necator americanus, assembly GCF_031761385.1. Classification (NCBI taxonomy): domain Eukaryota; kingdom Metazoa; phylum Nematoda; class Chromadorea; order Rhabditida; family Ancylostomatidae; genus Necator; species Necator americanus. Next base: position 28,373,128 of record NC_087371.1, read on the forward strand.
TGGTGCAGATTTCAGGTGAAGTATTCGTATACGGAATGGGAGACTATGGAGAGTGGGGTGATTCCGTCCATTTCTTCCTAATTGCCGTAAAAAACGGCCCGGAAGATACGGCTTCAGGCGTTCTGGCGCACTATTTTTTACAAGGAGTTCGACTGGAGCGCGCCAGCCTTGTGCGCGCCGCATCTTCCGGGCTTTCTTTTACGGCATTTAGGAAGAAATGGACTGAATCACCCCCCTCTCCATAGTCTCCCATTCCGTATACGAATACTCCACCTGAAATCCGTACCACCTCAGATTCGTGGAGTGATGCCTTTAATCCACTCCGCCACCAAATGGACGTAGTGTTGGCGCCCAGGTGTTCGACCTGATGGTCGCAAACTATTCCCAGATTATTGGTGCAGAGTAGAGAGGGTGTGTGCGCCAAGCGAAGAGCATGCGGTGTGGCAGACGCGCTGCGCCAAATGGACGGCTGAACGTGTTCGGAGCAGGCTTTATGCCATTTTCTGTTATACACACAACGTTCTATAATGGGACCGCGGCTTATCACGTTCTAGCCTTGCCTCAGCTTATTATTTGACTCCGAGACTCCACTTTTCCCTCCTTTTCATACTTTTTATTTTCGACCCATTTTCAGCGTAGAAATGCGTTGACCCAAAATAATCTAAGTAATTGGAAAAGTTGTAGCCACATCAACATACTGTGAATAACATTAAACAAAACAACTGGCAACAAGTCCACTAGTATTTGTAAATTAAAACTAATTTCATATAACTATACTTTTAAATTTTTAATCATACTAATTAATAGTAATTTTAGTGATGAATTCATGCATTTCAGGTATTCATCAATCGATCAAGCTGCTCTCGATGCTCTTCAAAGTTCACTGTCTATCAGAATACTACTAACAAGTTCTTGTACTTGTAACTAATAGTTTCCGTAATACTCTACGGGTTTATCTCAATTACTCTGTGATAAAACACATGAGAACAAATATACAAACAACTTTGACAATCATGTGTTTAATTTTTCCCTCCGTTTAATCACAACTACTTAAAACATGATTCATCACATGAGAAATTAGGTTAAAATTCTTTAATTTCTTATCATCATCACATGTGAACAACAAGAAGAGCCTACTCGGGCAGTGGGGTATAGAAGAGCACATTGGGGTTCCGACGATACCGAGACGGCGGTTTCCTGCCCGGCGGAGGTTTTGCTCTAGATTTACACGCATGGTAGAGTACGCCGAACACTGGAGGAGCATTCATGTCGATAGCGTACTCCTCTTGAGTGGTTCCTAGAATTCGTCTCGTCTACCGTCACTGTTATATGTAGCTTATATTACTAATTGCTATTGTTCTACAAACCTGATGAATTTTCGTCCGATGAGGAGAGATCCTCTGAAGATGCGACCGGTGCCAAAGGCGGTAGTTCTTGTAACAATCTCTCCCTGAAACGTTCTCTTTAGTAAAGTTCTTTTACAAGAACACATCAAGCTGTCGAGAATTTGATGGGCTTTTTATAGGTAGCATATCACGAAATTGACATAATGTGGAAACATGATGGTAAACATAGGGTCTGGATTACGAGTTTAAGCGTGGCCCCCCTCAGTTCCCTCTAAAACAACGTGGGAACGGCGTCTTTTCCTAAGAGGTAGGTTAGAACGCGTCTCTTCTTACACGACCCGGTTCCCTCAACGGCCTTTTCGTTGGTTTTACTTGAATAGGCTGTCGAGGAGACCTCACTGACTGCTCGTTCGTGGATGCGGCGCGCGCGCAATGGTGGAGCGTTTTCTCGTACATCGTAGGAACAAACACTGTTTCCCGCGATGTTTTTCTGGACAATTATTGGGAATTGAGCGAGGCTACGTTCATAATCGTGGTGTACACCCCTAATTCAATGTTTTCATCAGGTTTCCTTGCTGCGTCAATTTTAGATACCCTACCCTTAAAGCTTCCGCGAAGTTGTGCGCTGTCTGGCAGCTCTTCAGGCGGCCGGCAGTGTCACTCGTATATTCCATATGGATTACACATTTTGACCATCTTCAGTGAATTTTACCAGATTGAGTCATTCAGTTTGATTTAGTCATACTATCTGAAATACCCTTGCGAGCTGTAGCTAAAGATCTACGAAACAGCAGGGGAGCGACCTCTTGTGACACCATCCCCTTCTCGCAGGAAAACAGATTCTGGACTATTTTCTTAATTGCAGGAATGCTGCAATCTTTTTTCTAAGACCTCAGACCATTTCTCCAGAAATACACCTTCATATCTTCTATCTGTACTTTATAGTAAAATACTAGTATAAAATTTCTGGACTGTACTGTAATCGATACATTCCTGAACTTTACGAATCCAAGATACAAACCATGTTTGTATCTTGGGCTTGTAAGAAGGGGAGAATAGCGTCGTACAACCCATAAATGCAACTCACTTCTGTCTCCCAAGGAAGTCGAGCTGCTCTTCGAAAAGCTGCTTGGCAGTTCCAATATTCTGCGCTACTGTTTCCAGCCGCTGATGCTCTTCTATTCGTTGCAAATTTGCAGTTACCTAAATGACGGCAAGGAAACAATCAGTGTGTCCTGGTTATTCAAAATCTTCCACCCTATTTTCAGTCAGTTATGGTCAGCTTGCTAAAGTTATTCGTCAAAGATTGTGACTGTAAAACTGAACCTTCTGGCTAGCGTCTTCTAATTCAACAATGTTTATCATGGTCGCTTTGTACTGCTTCAACTTCTCCTCGATCAAGGTCTGTACGCAGATGGCCTGTCTCGAGACGTCGTTAAGCTGCTCCTGGAAACGAGCACTTTCTCGGTTTTTGTGACTGGTTATAAAGCAGTTCAAACTAACTTGAGCATGTACACTATCTTGCCTCCTTAAAATACAGGGTCCAAAAATGAGAGCCAAATTTGATGGCCCCATTTTATTCACTGCTTCCTGAACAACAATAAAAATATTCTAACTTAAAAACTATTATATTATGCAACGCAATATTATATTCGACAATTCAAACTCGTTAAAAGTGAAATAATATTTTCGAATCAACTTTCTCAACCCTTTAGGAATGCGCTGTTGTGGTCTGCCGGTTTAATGATGAAAGGAACGGATAGCAGTGGTGGCTTGAAGATGAGGCATGGTTTCCTGACGATGTGACGACTAACGGAGCAAGATATTTGTGGAGTAATGTGTTCTGGTGGGAGAACTCAACCGCACTCTTATTTCTGGAAGCTCTATGTTCCTTTTTCGCTATCTTACATTTCATAAATGCTCTAAGACTAATGCTTTGGTTCTAGGATCCTGACTAGCTTAGTTACTCACTTCCCGAAGTAAGTAGTTGAATTTCCCCCCACTTCTCAACCACAATTTATCTTATTTGTGGGATGTAAGATGTTCCGAGCTAGACGAAAAATTTCGTCTTCAATCTCCCATTACTATCCTCACCTGAGACCTTTAAAACAAGCAGATATTCTGCGCGAGCACTCATGGGATAGTGCTTATGCGCCAAAACATAGAGTAAGAAAAAAGTAATGTAAAGTGGATTGTGACGCAGAAGGAAAGAGATACCTGATAAGCGACCCTGGCCAAGTGAAACATAAGCCTGTCCAAAAGTCCTCGATTTGACTTTGGAAGTAAATCAATCATTACTGCTAAACATCGCTGCCTTTCCAATCCGTCATCCACTTCTAAAATTCAAAGTGTAGATTAATCTTTCTGTCCTTCTCGCCTTAAAACTCGACAGCGTGCGTGAATGATATGTGTTGCCATGGTGAGGACGTTGATATAATAAAACTTTACTGAAGACCTGAAGTCTCGACGTTTTCTTCTATTTCAAAGGTTTAACAGTTTTTTTTTGAGAAATTCGTTCAACGCAGCTATGGAAAGGAAAACGGGAGTCTCAGAAATTCTTCCCAGAGGAAACCATTACTAATCCGAACCTTCTTAGCCTGCTACCAAACTTCGAATCACTACGTGAGTAAGGTGAGAAGTATTTGAAACCTTTGAAATGCTATCTCTAGCAGGTTTGATACGATGGTTCATTAAACAATTCACAAAGTGCATTGTACGTAAATGCGATAGTCGGAGCTCGCTGTTCCGACCCCTTCAACTACTGGACGGTTATACTGCAGCAGTTCTTTCTATGTATGGTTCACGTTTCATTGACCTATGTTACTTGGCAGTAACACATCATGCACAAGTTACTTTCGTCCTTAAGTTTTGCACACCAATGTATTCGATTGAAAGTTGATCAAAGCATAGATTACTGTAGTTGGACTAACCAGAAACATTCAAGAAGTTCTCATACAAATCGAATGTAATCAGAGGCTCCGGCATTTCCCTCAGGAATGACTTCACCAAAGTGGTTAGCACATGTACCTGCACATCGTCCAAGCATACAGTGTCGAAATCTTAAAAAGATATAGTGAAACATCGTTCAACGAGCAAAAAAAAAAACTCGAAATTTCTCGTCCGCAAGGCTTAGTAGAGAATTTTCACTACCGATTTGAAATTCTATAGTCGGGTCAAAACTACATGCAGTACGGTGTGGTTACACGAGCGAACACGACGGAGCAACCGTTCGTGCAACTACACCGTGTTCGCGGACGCCCTGCAAGCGGTGTCCTCGGCAAATTGCGAAGTTTTGCAAAGTGACTTCAACCGCATGCCGAATTTTTTTGTTGGGTTTCATTCTTTTTTGCTCTTCTCTCTGATTTTTACGTTATACAAGTTTCTTTTTTGTTATGTTTCTTGCATTTACTTTTGCTATAGAAATCTATATTGTATCTGCATTGTTATTATCAAGTCTGATTTGAGTTTGAGCTGATTTTTTTCATGCTCTGCTCTTGAAATTTGGTTCAAAATTGTATTTATTTCTATGTTAATGTTTTTTTGTTTCTTCGCCTACTCTCCCTCTCTCACAAACAAAAAAAGTATTAACCTGTAGATAAATACATTAACAAAAACAATACAATGATTTAAGATCGATACAAATACAGTATAGATCTATATAACAGAAGCAAATATAGCAAATATGAAAAAAAAAACAAAAAAAGAAACATAAAAGACGAAAAAATCAGAAAGAAGCAAAAAGAACAGCCAAAAAATTGCGACCAGTATCTATCGATCCAGGAGACGTCAATTGGCAAAATTTGGCAAATTGTCAAGCACAGGTTTTCGCTTTTCTTCGGTTTTCGCGAACTCTCCGAAGAGGATGCGAGTTTTGAAATAAGATCTCGGCGCTTCCAGATCTTCCAGTTTCTGCGCAAAAAGGCAAAGCATCTTTACATTTTTGTGTTCTGTGTTTCATGTTTGTTTAGAACACTCATTGTGGAAGATGGAATGAATGAAGCCAATATTTACAAAATTTCAAGAAAAGACAGATAACCGAACAGGGACACTTCAGTTCCGACCAGCTATGTGGAGAACTTATTTATCTGAGTCTCACTCATTAGTAATTATATTATTTGTATGGTTGCATTGGATGTTTACAAAATTGAAACGAAGTAGAAGGTTTCCTGAAGATTTATGGAATCAAGAGCTTCGCGCACCGTTGACAGGCTTGAATTGGAATCCTAGTCAATGAATAAGCGGAACGAAATTCCGTTGGTGTCAGTATTTCAGATTTTCTATCTGCGCTACGAATATAAAAGTTTAAAGTTTCACAGATATAAAGATTTAAACTAGTTTTTCAACTTATTTATGAAGGTTTATTTATTTTAATAGCTAACTCTTTGTAGATTAGAATGTATGATTTCTGCAAAACTTTGTAAAATTAGAGCAAAGTAAACGATTCCAGATTAGATGTGAAGTAAATATAAATTTAATTGCATAAAATTCAATGGGAATAAATTTGGCTGAGCCTATTCGCTAGTACAGCTTGATTTTAACAGTTTAACATCTAAATACTGCGCTGTTTTCGATGTTATGCATTTAGATAAACTTAGAAAAGAGAACCAGATCAAATTGTAAACGCAAAGATATAATGAGGAAAAGGTTGCATCAGGTTAACAAGAGGTTGCGTCACATAATTCTAGATGTCCAAGGATTTACTACACGAACAAAACGATTTTTAGCAACGTTGTTCCTTTTTTTATGTGATTCTATAACATTGTGATTTTATGGATTGCTTAAAGTACCTGGTGCAGTTTCTATTTTCCTCCGAATACTTCGAACTTGCGCGAGAGAACCACTCTTCCTGAAACATTTTTCTCTAAATATCGTAGAAAATCAAAGTAATCTATTACATTAGTTTGTTTACCTGTAAATCCCTTCAACAAACAATGCCCTTGTCTCGACGTTCATAAATAACCGATCGACAAGTGGGGGAATTATGTGGTCCTCGTCTACAAGCGTCGCAAGCACTGCACCAAAAAATCGCCCGGAATTCTGAAAAAGATTACAATGATTTTCAAATAAATTTTGTTCTGGCAACTGTCTCAGATCAATTTAGAATTTTTCATGCGGGACTGCACAGTGAGCAGAGAGAGAACTGCATTCGGTCAGCAAAACATTGGAAATGTTGTTACTATCTCGAAAATGCCATGACATGCTGAGGATAGCAAAAATTCCCCGAAGAAATGAGTGGATAGCGGACCGGATAACACTAGAGAACGACAAGTTGTGGGGGTTGAAAACCAGATGGTTATGCAAAAATATTGAGGCCGACCACGTTTTGCGTCAGGGGTTGGTGCTCCTTGCGACACCGAACCATACACTGACCCCACCCAAGTCGCTCCGACCAGATGAGAATTAAAGGATGAGTTTTTCTATAGTTAACTATACAGAAAAGCAACCCTCAATCTGTAATGCTAGAACCAAAGCTTTCAAATGTTTTAATGAACATAAATGGCTCCAGATAACAAGAACACAACGCCCACCGAGGAAAATTAACCACAAATATAAAAAGAAGACTCAAATGCTTTTTTTTTTCTTATCCTCCACAACTGTGTACGGTCTTATAGTGGCGTGGAGCTGACTCTGGGCGTCGAAATGCGATGCACAGCGGAGGTTCGTCCTCCAGCAGGGTCTCCCAAAATGAAGAGTTCGACATATCCGAGTTCTCGCAATCGGAAGCCTAGTTAAGAATAAACCGTTGCTTAGATCCACCACCATCTTAGCGAAATCTAGCAAGGTGGCTCCTTGATCCATATAGGTTGGGAGACGACCTGTGACGAAAGTTAAGCTCGCCATGGCAGGGCTACTCAGTTTGGGGAAAAGTCTTTTTGCCATTCTAGCATATTCACTACCTCAGTACCCTGCACACCGGGGGGCCTGCCTCTCAGACGTTGGACAAATTCTACATTGAAATTTTCTTTTCATGAAGAAAGATCATCGTCGATGGACATAGGAATCGCCCAATGGCACGGCACGTGCGAAGATCGACCAGATACTCACCAACCGGAGTGGTGTCTTCTTGACGTTTCAGTAGTACCATCCTTCTGAAGTGGTTCGTCATCGTCTCCTCCGTGCAAAAATACGACTTAGCCACACTATAGAAAAGAAAATCTACTATTGGCAACGAAGGAGAAAAGAAGTCTACGACAATACTCGTACTCGAGAACTCCTTGTTCCGAGGTGACGGGCACATCGAGGAGAACCCAAATGTTGACAACGAGCTGCAGCTCAGAAGACTGCGAGCCTGTGCTGAACGTGCCTCGATGCCGCGCACGAAAAACCTGGATCGAATATCGAAGACCACAAAGGAGTTGTTGGAAGTACTTGGAGGCGTGATCCGAATCTGAGCGGTTAGTAGCAAACACTAGCTGCAGAAAAGTGTTGCAGGATCTTTTGAAATACAAGCAGAAGAAGATTCTAGAGGCAGCACAAAGAAGAACGACCAAAAAGTGCCGCAGGTATCTCCGCGAATATAATATTCCGCTGGCAGCCTTGCTGAGCAAAAACGGGACTCGTAAATCTTCTCGTCGTGAGATGGAAATTATTACGTTTCTGCTCAAACCTTTTCCGTTCATCAACTCCTGTGTCAAGTCCGATCTTCCCTAACGGTTACGCTCTACAACGGGTTCTCCCTTCGGAAGAACGAGTCGCTATCAAGAGCATGAGACTTGGAACAGTCCCCGGACCCGAATTCTGCTGGCTACATTGTAATGCAAATTGAAATCACTTTCTTGGGAAGGAAGGGGCATATGTGTTGATGAAAGATTCCTCTCCTAACCTTCTTTTTGCGGACGACATCGTTCCCGTTCCGAGAAGTACCGATGGAACAGAAACGATGCTCAAGATTATTAACGTATTTGACAGAGCAGGGATGAGATTAGGACTGCGAATTAAGAAAAGAAAGTAGACACAGTTCATGAGGGACTCCTGCTCCAAGGACGGAGGAGTACAACTTGAAAGCCAAATCGTGGAAACTTCGTCATACGCATACCTCGGACGTTTTATGAGTATGGAAAACAACTTGAAGGGAGAACTGAATAGAAGGATAAGAGCAGTGTTCGCACTCGTCAGCGAGACAGGCGCCGCTGCCACGTCTAGGAAGCCGGTCGCTACCCACAGAGCCCTTGAGAGATGTCTTCTAACCGAGGCACACAACACCTAGCCGGTCTTCGTAGCTCCGACTAACGAGCAGTGTCCCGCCTTCGCGACTCAGTGGAATGCATACCAAGAGAAAAGCATCGATGGCTCGGTCGCGTTATGAATGAAATCGATGATAGATGGACTAAAAGAATGACAGAGTTGATTCCAAGAGATGCTAAACGCCCTCGAAGGAGGGGACGCCATCGCCCCTGATGGGATGATGTGGTCGCTATACGGATGGAGAGCTCAACTGTACGCGGGTCAAGGATGTCAACGCCACTCACGAAACTTGAGAACATCTTCGATGACAATGACGAGGAAACGAAACAAGGAAGAGATGGTAGGGGCTAACACGTTTAGTGTACCGGCAATCTAAGTAAGTACCAAGCCAGTAGATCTAACTGAAGAAGCGAGAAGCCCCATTATTCGCTCAGACAACCGTCGCATCAGTAAATGCCTCCAATCAAAAGCAATCTGCAAAATTTCAAGACACAACCTTTTGCATATACCTAGAAGTGCAGATGCAATGCACACGTCTCGGATTTTTGGTTGTAGCGATTATTTTTGGCTTTTTTCACTCACCCCTGTGCTCACAGTTGGAATGGCACTCATTGTGCACATCTGTACGATCTTCGAATGACATTTCTTATGGCACGAGATGCGGCAAGCGACGCAGATGAATATCTTTTCGGCATGCCACATGAACTGATTACACACTTCGCAATATGTCGGCACATGTACCAGATCGGACTTGAAGCGATGTCCTGCGTGGAGCTGAAAAGCCTGTTTAGTTTACCGCAAAGTAAGTAATTCCCAGGAACACCTCAAGGCTCACTGTGCTAGGAACTATCTGAGCTGAGAGTGAACTAAAAAAAAGGGAAAAAAGGGATCACCAAAGGAATCTAGATCCTGTAGGCAATGTGAATTGGTTACAGGTGCAATGATTAATAGCACAATGTTGGAATAATAAAAATAAGACATATTCCAAGGAGTGTGTTAACGCAGCACATCTCACAAATGAGGAATTTCTGAGAAATGGTGCGTACGCTATACTCCTTGATGCTAGAAAGTTTCAAGTAAGCATCTAACGCCACGATAAACCAACAAAAGCTGTACTGGTTCTATATTCCTCATCAATGGAAAAGAAGGGATTGCTGAAGCAGTGCACATGCTGTTAGTAGAGGTGTGTGCATATTAGTTTTGTTTAAATCTCTTACCACAGTAACATCCGAACGCCGGCGTTTCTTACGCACGCTCTAGAAATTGAAGGTGCAATCGTCTACGGCCGTAAAGATATGCTATTACCTTTGTCATAATTAGTGACTAATTAAAGTCAGTGTATCACGAATTAGACGTGGTTCGGAAACCTCAGGGATAAGGTAGAATTCGGGTCGTTGATTATCAAAACAAGAGTGGCACTGCTCAATTCAGTCAGATCGTCCTGAAAAATGGCGTGGTAAGCGACCCGAATCCTAAAGTTCTCTCCCACGAAAACGCAACGTATCACTCGTGTGCACGTGCTCCGTCCACAAGCGAGCAGTCAAAGATTAGGCCAATAAATAGGCTGGTGAGGGGACCAGATCGTGTACAAGAATGGCGAGTTCTAGCGTATTTCGTGGGAACAAATTAGATTCCCACGCCAGTTTTTAGGACGACTAGGGGTAACTGGAAGGAGCCACGCACGTTTTTGTAACCTATAACTCGAACTCTACCTTCACCCTGGAGTTTCCGCATCACGTCGATTTCGTGAAACACTGTCTTTAATAGCAAGAACTAATATTATTAGTTATAAGAGTGCAATGATCTACACACTAAGCATACCTTAATAATACTTGACTTCTGCTTCGAACCTTTCTTTTTTTGGCTCTGCATAAACTCATTCAGGAATCCTCTGAAATAATGAATCATTGGTTCTGGGAAGTGCGTCACGCTCGACATCCCAAAAGAGGAATGCGGGATAAGAGCTGAACTGTCGCCTAGGCTACTGTAATCTCTGCTTATTTTCCCGCTATATTTTCCCACAAGTTCCCCTAGTACGTTAGTTTCATGATACGCTGCTTTAAAGGCATCAACCCCACGAATCTGGGGTGGTACTGGTTTCATGTGGGTTATGTGTAGATTATGGGGCGGACATTAATTCCGTCCATTTCTCCCTACTCCCGTAAAAAAAAAACGGCCCGGAAGATGCGGCGTGTGCGCTCCAATCGAACTCGTTGTTGAAAATAGTGCCCCGGAACGCTCGAAACCCCGTCTTCCAGGCCGTTAGGAAGAAATGGACGGAATCACTCTCCCTCCCATAATCTATGACCGAATATAGGCATAACCCACCTGAAAGCAGGAACTACCCCAGATTCGTGAGGTGATGCCTTTAAATTGATATTTGAAACTATCAACACTCGTACCCCCGACCATTTTCACATGACTTCTCTTAGTGGCAGAAAGTATACGAATACTATTGTTACTGCTACTGTTACTCTGTTTCTGAAGTAAGGTGAAGCTACTCTCACTCAATAGCCGTACATTGCTTGCGACGCAATGGACTACGACGTGAGCAGGTGATGCCAAAGAGTAACTAGATTAGTGAGGCCTTAGCGACAGCTCCCGGTTTCCCTTAACATCGCATTCCGTGCCTCTCGGGGCGAGACTCACAGCTAAGTGCATTCATAGGCTTTATAACATCAATAAGAAAGAAATTACCTGAAGGCATTGACGCCTAACGTTGTTGGGAATGTGACTTTCTCTTCTTTGCAGACTTTAGTGAGCACCCCTTCGAACGTCGTAATCAGATCACGATACTTCAAAACCGCTCGTTCTTCCTGAATATTTTTTTCGTTCCTGTAGATAATTTTGTACAAGAGATCCACTATTCAGGGGAGAGAGATTGTATCCTTCGGGCATTCTCACACCGCCTCAGGTGATAGTTTCGGACTTCCGCGCTCTTTTCTACTAATACTATAAAAAACAGAATTAACAGTTTTAACGAATAATAAAAAAACAATTGTTATATTATTACATCATAAAGTAAGTAGTTATTAGGGACCATTACCTTAACGATTTATAGTTTTTTTTCAAGAGTTATTATATAGTTTTTACGGAGGTGAAATTTACAAATTATTATCATGTTGAAACGTAGTTTTTAATTGATTTTCTTGCGCTGTAGCCAAGATTGGTATTGATCTCCTTTATTAAACAACATCTAACGTTTCGGCGTTATCGCTTTCGTCATAGCCTGGAAAATCAAACCCATTAGTGATTTATCCTCTCAAGCGCCTCATCACCCTACAGAAAGCATCCAAACGGTAGGCAAACTTAAACAGCAACACATTGACTAGTGCTTACGTCATTCGCTAGACTTGGTGACGCAACAGACCACTACGTACCACAACTATGACTCACAAGGGTTTTATACAAGGACCTCACGGTAGATCGAAACCCGCATAGGTCCTGATATGGGGATAGCTCGTTTGTGATAGCAATGCACTCATCCTTCTTGTTCATTTTTGGACTTTTAGCGGTTATCCAAAATGCCTCTAGTGTTCTGCGTGCTGTGATCTCGGGCTCGTAGGATAATACACTAACTTCCCCCCACTTCGGAGTTTGGATGACATATTCTACGGTGTGCTCCGAGTGGGGTGAAGATTTTAGATTTTGCGAGTCCATCTAGATGCTCCTTGACCCTGATGCCCAGTAGGGTACCATTGGATATTGCCACATTATGAGCCAGATTTACACACCATGTTTTTTCCTGGCTATTCGATGAGACTCTTGTCCCAATCCTCTACATGTTAGCTATAACAGATTTTTTCATTTTGCTGGATGCACGTTCGTAAACTTCAAACGATTCTGAACAGAACTGAACGTGGGGGCGCATCCCAAGCCGATTGATTAACGTCAGAAACTTTATCTTTTATTCTGGTAATATGGATTCGCAAAAAGCAAGTGGCGGAAACCTATGAAAATTTTGTCTTACTACTCACACTAGTTTACAGTTTTTTTTTCTAGTAAACTCACCGACAGTACAGCCTCGTAGCCGATAAGCTCCATATGAAACTCTCTCAAAGATTTTTTGAAGAGCGCATCCACGACGGTATCTCGTTTGTTATTCTTATGATCGAGATTTGATTGCTTTTTGAAAATAAAGACACTAAATTGCCGCAAATCTTCTGTCGACTCCACTATCATATTTCCTGGATCTGTCTGAAATATTCGGATTTTCATGATGTAGACAAGGACAGTGGAAATAATTGATTGCCTGTTGTTTCGTCTTGTTCAAATTGAAGGTTAATGAAAAGCTGGAGCGACCAGGGGCCGGTGAGGTTGACAGCCGCGGTTTGCTCCTGAATGAAGCTGTAAACTGAAAACTTACTCTGTGAACGAGTACCTGCTTCAAGTACTCGAAAAATGGTGCTAACAAGATGGCAACAAATACGGTCGTAGGTCTCCTTTCTTTCTGGTACTCTTCTTTGTGATCTCACTTCCGTAGAAGCACTTTTTATTGCACGATGATGATATTTGTTTACATATTCGCATTAAATTTTGTTTGTTACTACTAACGCTCCTGTCTGTATCCGTTTTTCTTACTTTTCATTTCTTCTGATGGTTTGCAACGACTTTCCTGACATACACCTGTTTTGTAGATTTGTTCATCTCGTTGTTTATTTTCTGTTCAACACAAGCAGTCAAACTGTTATCTAAGTAGGAGTTCCTGATCTGCTAAAGAAATTCCATGATGTAGTACAACATCACGTGATAATTCTACAGATTCCAGACACATTCTACAGATCCCTTATGTCTCTGGTTCTGTCATTCCTGTGGCTGTCCCGGATAAGGCGAGGTCGATGACGCTGTCACAAATCAGGAGATAATAGGTCTGCTAGTCAGGAAAATTTAATGTATGCCCGTGATTAGTATTAGATTTTTTTAATGACATTTCTCGCTTACGTGCGTCCGGGGTATGGTTTAGCAGAAGGAGTAAGCGCCCGATCGGTCCAAGTAATCGCGTTGGTTACTGGACGACCGCAATGGAGGTGGACCCATATGCATGGGACGCTGTGGAGGTGGATGTCAGTGTCAGGTGTCACTATCAGGGAGTTAGCGACTACACTTTGGTTTCGCCATTCCACTATTGGCACGTGTCCTATGGGAGACTAGAAAGGTCCATAAATTCGGTTGATGGAAGCCTCAACTAAACTGTCAGCGTTCCACCCTGCAAAAAGGAAGATCACATCCCTTTTTCTTCTCTCTCTCCAAAGAAGGAAGGCGGACGTTGATCACTTGAGAAGTGAGTCATATACGAAAACAGTGGGGTGAAGAACATCGAGTTGAGGAGGCCTCAGAAAGCAGGATATCGATGCCCAAACCTTCGTTCTTCAGGTACAAAAGCCGAAAACCCAAATCGACGGCATACTCGTACAGTAGACCGAAATCGTTTCCATCAGACAACGTCCGATTAAACACAATCAAAGTTGACCCACGTCAAGCCGAATTGCTATGGCTGGTTGGTAATCCACCAACATTCTTATAGCCTGGGCTTCCTTTTCTCCGAGTACCGGCCTCTCAGCCACTTCCAGCGTTTCTGGATGGAAAAGTCGAACACTGAGGACGAGGTCAGGGAGATACTCGGGAATTTCTTTCAATAAGAACTGGAGGTTTACACCAAAGTAATTTACTGTGTGTGGAGAAAACAATATCATAATAAGTCTATAAAGTTAAAGTGTAATTGTAGTTGCTTTCATCTCTTCGTGCTTCCGCTTGCAGCAAATCCGTGAGTATTTTCAAATGAATAATTAATAGTTGTTTGTTTATTTGTATTTTTGGTATATTTGGTAGGTTTGTATTTTTGGTTGTTAATGCGGTAAACCTTCGCCTAGTCGACGAGAAACACTCACACAATATCCCATGCTCGACGTGGTGAATTGAATCTTGACGGTGATCTCATCGGTGAGGAAATTTGGCAAGGAAGTGAATTTGCAAACGAAGAGCATTCCTTGTGGAAACATAGTTTACACTCTAAAATGCTGAGTTTTTGAAAAAACAAACAGCACGCAGGATGATGTCCATTACTTACGTGCACATTTGTAAGCTTGTGAAATAAAGCCGCTTAGATGCCTGTTACATACTGCACACATTTCCTGCCTGTGGAGCCGAGAGATTTTGAGGTGGTGCTCCTCATAGGATATAGGAGGGAGGGTCAATTCATTACTAAATTAAAAATAAAAGACTACGGTTTAATATAACAAGAAATATGCAGTCCCGGACGTTCAACCAAGCGGATCCGCCACTTCCACTGTGAAAGCGGACGCTTCAGGAACCCTATCAGCGTAGCTGCGCCGTTCGTTGACGGAGGCATCGCGAACGCATAGCGACAGCCTGGATGAATAAGTTCGGCTGGGAATTGTACCTGGCTGGCTGCTCCACGTCCGCAGCATCCTCTTCGTTAGTGCTGTCGGTCCGTCGACCGAACAGTGCCCTTAGGTTCTTCTTAGCTTTTGTAAA
The DNA here is from genome assembly GCF_031761385.1 of Necator americanus. Lineage (NCBI taxonomy): Eukaryota > Metazoa > Nematoda > Chromadorea > Rhabditida > Ancylostomatidae > Necator > Necator americanus. The sequence continues at coordinate 28,388,154 of NC_087371.1, forward strand.
GCCCATACGACTACCCGTTTTCTTCTTTGTTGTCGGACTTTCGAGCTGAATAAACAAAATTTGAAAGGCGAGACAAAAGCTAAGAAACCGTTTTGTAAGAAACCAAATTGTGATCTGCAAATGAGCTCCTTCTATTCAGTTTCAAACAAATATCAAAAAATGACCTCGAGAAACATTTAGGAAAGAATGGATTTAGATTGGACTTTGGATAGAATTTAGAAATGTTTTCTATTGTTCTGAAATGAGACTTCAGGTGAATAGGGAGAGCACAAGCAGAGCTCACCGAAGACAGCGCATGGTTTCTTTAAGAGCTTCTCCGAGAAACCCAGGTTCCCTTTAAATCAGGATGAGTGATTGAAGAAGTCCCTTTGAAGGGTGCGTAACATGAAAATGGCGTAGTTGGGAGATCTATGGGCAAATATAGAGTTACGGGAGTAAATTACGAGTATGACCGTTTCCCCGCTCATTTCTTCGTGAATGCTCTGAAAAACGGCGTGGGAACTTCCTTAGTTCCTATAAGGTACGTTCCTTTGTACCTGTTCCGATGACCCTCATACCATTCACTGAGCTCGAGTGGCTGATGGGGAGACCTCACCGATTCACCGCTCGTTCGTAGAGGCAGAATAGTGGCGCGCCTTCACGTACTTTGTAGGAATAAACGCCGTTTTCCACGCCGTGTTCCAGGACGATAAGGGAAAATTGAGCATGGCCACGCTCATTCTCGTGATCTGCACTTTGAACTTTATATTTGCCCACAGGGACTCCAACACCGTTAGTTTTGTGATACGCTCTAATAAATAAGCTCAAATATTTTCCCTAAAGAGACTTTAGTTTCAAAGCGGTGCACACTTTCACCGAGACTGATTTGTTTGCATTGAAGATATACAGGTTATGCTAAATGCTGGTTTCCGGTTTACGTTTCCAGGGGCACACTCCTACTTCTTTATCACTTCTTTCAAATTTCGAAGGAACACAAAATAAGCAGCACAGCAAACTCAGCTCTTAACGAGTACCTGAAGCGGTTTGAATCCGTCCTCACCGCGTGCCATTATATTACTATCCGTGCTGTTTGCACGTCGTAACATTCTCAACTTTGCAGTCGATGCGGTTGGCGCCAGCGATTGACGACGATGGCAGAGGTCTTGCTCCCTAGGAACAACCAAATACTATTTTCATACATTAACATTCAGTCTATCGATCGGATTAGGAAGGAAAGTCTTGTCCAGAAAAAAACATGTTCTCAATTTTAGAACTTCTGAAAATTTTAACCTACTCGATGAGTTTCAGTTTAGTGTCTTCCAGAATGAAGGTTGCGTCCAACTCGATCGCGTCTTCGTCTCTGGAAAAAGGTCAAATAGAACAAAATGTCGAAGCCTAAAGAACTGTATACATAAACCTACGAACATTTCACCAAGTACACTTGTATCCGAAACTTCTTCATCCAAACCATCTTCAGTTGACTCATCGCCCTCACTAAAATTGATTTAATAATTGTAGTGACTCTTCGAGAAATAATGTTATGTGCGAAGTTTCTTATTAGAAAGGAACCATAAAAACTGCAGTTCCGAACTCTTCCTTTGACGCAACTATTCCAAGCTTCTTGAAAAATCTTTCACGGAATTATTTCAAGCTTCTTCAAAATTCTTTTTCTCGCTCAAATTTTGATTTGGTTAAGATTTTTGCGATTAGCGCTGGTATTGATGCCGAAAAGCGTTTAAATGAGTCTTTTCAGCTCTACCTGCTAAGTTCATCATCGCTGCTGGCGAACGCCGCCAATGATTCTGGATCGTTGAGATCAAAAACCGGTAGTTTGAATGCTTGAACCTTCTTCAATCGTATTTTCCCTTTATTCTGTCCTCTAGGAATGTCGCCTATCCTAAAAAAAAAGTGGATCACAACATGCTGTTATGGTCGATAAAGCAGATAACCGTCGCGAAGGTCTCTTATGGTATAAGCGAGCTTAACAATCCTGAACACTCTCTCACTCTCTGTTGATATGGTCCCTCCTAGGAGCATTGGAAAATGCAGCCATTGCAAAGACAGGACAATCGAGAATTTTTAAATTACTATTGCATTTCATTTTACATTTACATGTAATTATAGAATCAGTTGTATTATGATGACCCGAACCAAATGGTGATGCTACTTTTGCTACAAAAACTCCTACAGCACTGAGTTTTCTACTAGTGTGCCAGGTTTTTGATGGAACCTTTATTAACCTTTTCGCCGTCATTAGAATCGTAGTGATCCACCGAATGACCCATTCGCTACTATTAGGTTGGTGCGAAAATAATGCACATTCTCAACATTCTCTTCGAAACACTGTAGCTCGCCTCAGAACCAACTTTATCGAATTCCATCCGGAAGTCGTTTTCGGCATCACCTTGGTTTTGGAAAATCTTACCTCTTAGGCGGCTGTCCAGATTTTTGAAAAAGTGATAGTCAGTTGGCGAAAGGTCTGGCGAATATGATGAGTGAGACAGAGTCTCGTAACCTAACTCGTTCAGCTTCAGTAGCGTTATCTTTGAAAAATGTGTGCCCGGTCATTGAGATTCGTGCCTTTTCTGCTCACTAACGCCGGGCGAAGAAGGTGGAGTTCCGATGCATTTCGTCCAGTTCTTTGCAGCACTTCTCTGCGGTGATGCCAGGTTTCATGAAGCTGTAGTGGATTATACCTGTAGTACACCACCACACAGTCACCATCATCTTCTCCGGGTGCATTTTCGGCTTTGGGAAGTGCTTGGGAACTTCGCAGCATGAATTTCTCATCGCACATAACAATACGATCGAAAAATGGATAGTTCTTGTTGAGTAACAGGAGCGTTGAGCAATTCTTTTCTTTGAGACTCTCTCAACGCATGCAGTACCCATTTGTTCAAATCTTCCATCCTTCCAATTTTTTCTAAATGGCGGATGACTGTTGAATGATCAACGCCTAGTTCTTGGACAACCTCTCGTGTTGTTTTAAGTGGATCATCTTCGATGATTGCCTCGTGTGAAAATCCTGCCTGGATATATTATCTTTTAGTTCTTGGTACCAAATACCGATCCTGGTTCAAGTTCACATCAGCACTAATATCCACAACGAGATGCGCTAAAGAACCCTGTGCAGCTTGCTTCTAATGTCAAAAATGGGTGTAACCGGAATAAATCTATCATAAAGATAAAACGAAAAACGCGCATTATTTTCACACCAACTTAACGCACTGGGCCACGACAAGTGCGTGCTATCAGCGGTCGCCCATCGCCGAAAAAGTCGAAAATATTTGAATTTCTTATAGCACTACTTCACAATCACTAATAGTCCGTAATTATTTTTGATTTTTTCCTTTTAGTATGTAGGCGAGTTGTGATTGAAACAATGATGGGCTGGCCACCCTCACTACAGTACACCGAACTGGTTTGTTGCACGGATACGTCCTTTAGTGAGCGGGCAGATAGAGAGTAAAGTATGTACTAAAAGCAGAATTGCACCTTTTCTAAAAGCCAGACCACAAAGTACAAACTTCGTGTCTCTTAATCTATCCATTAATTAAAAACATTAAAACTTAAGACTAATTAACTGACTAACATAAGACCAATCTATGAAGGATAGCCACTTTGTCATTTTTGCGAGAAACCTGCCGCTAGAAACTTCCTCTGCATCTCTACACTCTTGCCGCTCTTTTTCAATATGATCATAACTATCTCACATATACAAAGCTAATTTTGAAGTTTCATTGTCTTTTTTTTCCTGTTTCAAGTTTCAATCCTGGACAAATGAAAATCACCTCTTCCTGGCTTGGTTACCCCTGAAAGCCGCTTGTATAGCGATGATGGCAGTTCTCAACTTTTTGTAGCGATGCCCATCGCGATACCTTAACTTTTAATTTAGAGTAGACAGTAATTCTCCTTTTTTCTTCTTCTCCTTTTTTAGTATTTTTTCTTAATTCTAATAGTAATTAAACGTTTTCTAAAAATACCTTCTCCAGTTCGACTGAATAACGAGAGCTGCATAGGCTTGTCTTCTTAATCGGCTCCTCAGCATTACACCTCTTACCAAAGCCTAAGCACACACTTCAGTAATCCTAACTAACTTCATCCTTCAAGAGAAAAAAGTGTCTAAAGACCTGTATCTTTATTATACCCTGCCTAAGACGAAGGTATCGTTTTCTTGCTATCACTGTTCGGAACCAGCGTTGCAGGGTTTCTGAAACAAATCTATTATTTTCCAATAAACTTTCTTTTCCACTAAGTAGACTTGCCAATGTGCTGCATGATAACTTTATGGAGATGATCATCGAGTACCAGCTTTTCTGCATCCCTCATGTAGATCTTAATCATATGAGATTAAAGGCAACGCATCACGAAATTGACATAGTACGAAACCCTACGAAAAACGTAGAGTTCCGGTTGCAGAATACGGAAACGAACATGGTTCCGCTAAAATCCCCCCAGTCGTCCTAAAAAATGCGTGGGAACTGCTTTATTTCCTACGAGGTACGTTAGAACGTACACTTTTGTACACGCTCCGGTTCCCTCAGCAGCTTACTCGCTGATTTTACTTGAATAGGCTGATGAGAAGGTCCCATTAATCCTCGACGGCTCGGCTGTGGGTGCGGCGCGTGCACAAGGGTAGAGCGTTGCGACTGATTTTGTAGGAAAGAACGTACTCTTTCACGCCGTTTTTTACGACGATTAGAGAAGAATGAGCAAAGCCACGCTGGTTTCCGTAATCTACAACCCACACTCACCGTTTTCCTTGAGGTTTCCGTACCACGTCAATTTCGTGATACGTTGCCTTTAAGATCAAAAGTGATCTATGAACTCGCTTACCTTACTAACACCGTACTGGACGTTATCCGTAGCGATGGAAGGATGACTGTCAATGAACTGTTTCACATCCTCTTTTGTGCTGTTGAGACCATTTTTAAGCAATACTCGGTATTGCTGTATGAAGGCCTAAACACTATTAGTAAGTAGTATAAGCATTAGTATCAGTATTAGCAAACAGTATAAGTAAGTAGTATCGACCGAAGAACTCACGTCCCATTCGATTCTCACACTGTACCCAGCCCTACGAATCCGTACAGTCTCTAACATGCCTGTGTAACGAAGCTGACGAAGGATAATATTATCGTCAAAATGGTTTGGGATCTGGAAATTTCTTTATTTCTTATATGGATATCCGATAGAATAATCTCTTAGAATTCTAACGAGTTTTTCGACGATCTGCATCCTCACCTTATCGTTGTTACTTTTAATGCAGCGTATGAAATACGGTGATGAATGAGCCAAAGTGTTCATAAGACGATTCAACGAGTACTCGAATTGTCGTGACACTGTCGTGGGTTTGTTGGAAATTTTTCTCTTTCCAACGGTCTCCTTCAATATCTGAAGCGAAAAACGCCCTCATAAGACAGTCAAATGATCGCTAAGGTTAGGGTTTACCTGCAGGCATCGAACGGTGCTTATCCGCTCTTCCCCTTTCGACGGTGTCCTTCGAGCTTGATTAACGATAGTCTTGAACACGCTAGTGTCTACGAAGTCAGGCATATCGATGTGTAGATCACCACGAAGGAATTGCGAGAGAGCGGAATCGGAACCGCGTCGAATCTCAGGGATTTCGGCGATCACTCGGAGATGTCCAGCGGATTCTGAATGTTTGTGGAGGTGCAGGAGAATTGAAGGAGAAGGTGAAGACATACTACTATACAGTCACACGCATACTTCTCATCCCGGTTATAGGTTTGCAATTTAAAAAAGTGTTTTTTTTACCAGGTTTTTTCCTTTCTAACCCACAGATACAGGTTATTATTATTATTAGTCGTTTATTATTATTATTATTATTTATTTACTACTATTATTTATTATTTATTACTTATCATTATTATCATTATTATCATTATTGACAACCAAACATTATCCTATGAAAGTCTTGATGAAAAAAGAATGCAGCAGGCTCATGTACATCTTATTTGAAATATTTAGTGATTAGAAATTGAAATAAATAGAAATTTGTTGCCAGGGTGAGTTACATTGCTAGATTTCCTGGCAACAAATGAATGTGAGAAACTTGAATACCAATATTTGAATATAACTGCTACTTGTAGAAATGTAAAAACTGAAGCTTACGGTAACTGTAAAGGACGACAGAAATTTCCACACCTAGAACCCACAGAAAAGACATTCTCAAATTTTCGAGAAAGCCGGTACGTCAAAACGATAACGGCTAGCAAGCTCGAAATGAGAAATTACAATATAACAATATAGAGCAAGTTTAAAAAGGGTATAAGTATAAGGAGTAAAAAGAAAAAAAGTACAAATAATAGTAAGAAAAAATATAAGAAGGAATGAAAATAATTAATAACCTGTGGAACAAAGCGTTTGAGAATTTAAGAATTTCACCAAATTGAATTTTTATCCCTTGACATCGCTTGGCTTCCCGTGAATGTAGTAGCGACACATTAAAGTAGTGGTTTAATTTAGAAAATTCAAAATAAAATAAATATGGGATTGAGGACTGGAACGAAGAGAGTTTTGCGGTAAACACAACACAACATTCACTTAGTTCTTCATCCAATCTTCCTTCAATCATTTTTTTAAAGTCTTTTTTTTTCAAACATTTCCCAATGTTTTTTTAAAAATCACTTCAATAATCTCCTTAATTCTACAGGCATTTTTCCCCCTCATTTTCATCAAGTTTCGAGAATGACTGCGAAGAAAAAAGTCCTCAAAAACAATCATCCAATGATTCCAACTATACCACTAACCGCTTCGGCAGAGCTTCTTTCCAGACTGTTTGAAGGCTTGCATCGCTCGGAATACTGTACGAACTAAACTCCATCTGTAATCACACGTAAATCTTGGATGTCCTCGAGCTCTGGATGCAATCTGATCGTCTCACCTATATACCGCTACAGGATCACTGGCCAGTACAGCCTTCATCAGAGCGCATTTACTAGTCTTCAATGTGTTCAACACATCTTGCCGCATGAGATCCTTATTTTTTTCGCGAAAACCCTAGGGAAAAATTATCATTGACACAGCTCCACTGCACAAAAAATTGAAATTAAAAGAAAAAAAAAACTAAAATTAAAAATTTCTAGCTGCTACCATCCTTACCGTGATTTGATACTTTACTTTTCCTGCGTAATGAGCTATGATAAATGCTGGTTCTCTGCGTTGCGGCGTTTCGTAGTACTCATTGGTCTATAACGATGGTTTCGTACAATACCAGAAACAATCGAATAAACTACTGATTCCCTTTCAATTAATTGTAAAATTTGATTTAAAGGCAGCGTATCGTCAGACTGACGGAACCTGCGAGGAAAAATATAGAGTATAGAGTGTGGATTGCGAGTATTAGCGCTCAATCTCTCCTCATCGTGCCGAAAAGCGGCGTTTTTTCCTACGCGGCACATTAGAACGCGCCCTCTAATGTACACGCTCCGGTCATCTCAGCAGCCTAGTCACTGGTTTTACTTGAGTAGGGTAATCAAGAAACCTCATTGATTTTTGACCGCTCGCTCATGGACGCGACGCGTGTGCAAGGGAAGCGCGTTTTGATGTGTTTGGTAGGAAAAAACAACATTTCTCACGAAATTTCCCAGAACTATCAGGGGAATTGAGTGGAGCTACGTTCATACTCGTGATCTGCACTCCAAACTCTATATTTCCCCCACAGATCTTAACTACGTCCGTTTTGTGACAGGCTGCTCATTTTTGGAAACCGAACTTCACAACACGTACCTTGAGAAATTGGTTAAGTTTTGCAAGCATTGACTCGTCCGTGCCGTTGTTGATGTTGCTCTCCTCGTCGATTAGTCGCAGTAATCCATAAGGTTTACTCTGAAAGCGGAATCCGGTGACTAATAATTGAATTCGTTGACAATTCGGTCACATACTTGAAAAAGTTGTACACATTCGGTGTTATCTGTGTACTCGATATTGGTCCAACATATGCCTTGAGACTGATATTCCTCCTAAAGAAAACGTTAGACTATGGATACAAAATCCCAGAGCTTTTACACTGGATTGGCCTCCATTTTTCGAATGGAGAAATCCTCCAACAAATCCTAGAAAACCGTGAGATTAACAAGCAAAAATAAAATAACTTGAGAATTACATTTGAATTCATTGTAGTAACTGCCAAATCGCTATTTGAATTCTTTCCGAATTTTTCTAATCGTTACCTCTGTTTCTATGAGGAACATTTTTGAACGGACCTGCTCAAACTGGAAGATATGCTGATTGAAGTACGCCTGAAGATGTTCATTCGCGTAATTGATGCATAGTTGTTCGAATGAATTCCATTGCGCGCCCACATCTTCGAATCCGAAGATGTCCAGGATTCCTGAAGCATTATAGGAACAGATACTGTGTCTTTGCATATCTTTTTTTCCCTTATTGATTCTAAATTTTTATTCTTGCTTATTTTGAAAATTTTCGAATTATCCACGTTAAAAGCATCACCCCACGAATCTGAGGTGGTACGGATTTCAGGTGGAGCATTCTTATACGGGATAGTAGATTATGGAGAGGGGAGTGATTCCGTCTATTTCTCCCTAATTGCCGTAAAAAAGGCCCGGAAGATGCGGCGCATGCACACGGCTGGCGCGCTCCAATCGAACTCGTTGTAGAAAATAGCGCGCCGGATCGCTCGAAGCCGTATCTTCCGGGCCATTTTTTACCTCACCCTTCCCTCTATAATCTACGATCCCGTATACGAATACTCCACCTGAAATCCGTACCACCTCAGATTCGTGTGGTGATATTTTTAATCAGACGATCGACGCCAATCTCCACGTGAAGCAATTCCAAAAGTTGGCGGAACCAATGCGCATGGAATGCTCAAAAACCCCTCGAAGTCACACTGTTGCATGACAACTCGAGAGTTCACACGGTAAAGATTGCGCGGGAATTTCTCCGGAGCCCTGGCTAAACGATCGTGCCCCACCTTCCCTGTTGCTTGGAGCTTACCCCATCCCACTATCACCTTTCACGGGCGCTCTTGGCGAAAAAACCTTTCAAGGACCTCGATAACCTCTTAAACATAACCCACGACTGTTATCGTCGCAGCCCCTGTCTTAATGGAAGAAGAGCATTGAGACTTTGCCAATTATGAGGCTAAATGTTGCTGATAGTGCTGGTAATTACATTGTTGATCTTAGAATTGTTGCAATAAAATAGAAAAATTTCAAAAACTTTCAAATTTGAGAAAAGATTTGCAAGGACCTAATGGTTTCTCAGTTCTGTCGCCAATCCTGACTGATATGCTGGCTGATACAAATTACTGACCTATGTAGTATCCGACGCTGCCAGACACGTCCTTCCTCATCAGAGCCTGGTTGATCCGTAGAACAATCCAGTGGAACAAGGCATTGTAGAGACATTTCGCCATCGCATCTCTAGTATTTATCGCCTAAAGCACCTCACTGGTACAGTATGACTCCCCCGGAGTACTGTAGATCTAATCTATCAAACCTCCGAAACGCTGAATCGTGTGACGACCGTCTCCGCTTTCATCACATGTCGTTTCATTGTGAGTGCCTAAGTGTGCGGAATCGTTCTCGAACAATTCCATCAATCAATACCCACCTGCATCATAGCTTCGGTACGTATGTTCAGTAGTTGAGCGACTAAGTCGACAACTTCCTCGTTCTCGATATACGCATTTTCATCACTGTGATACGCGTGTCTCTACAGAATACACCAACATCAGGGAAAGAGGAGGATGATACGGTAACTCGATACTTACGCTGATGTAAGAGATATTTCCAAGCAGAAGGACAGCAGAAATTAGACCGAAAATTGTCGATTGTGTGCTGGTGTTGAACCCGACACTGTTCATAGCACGTCGCAAACGATCAAACTCGTACTTCTCGTTCACTCCTTCCGGAGAGAACTGCTCATGCTACAAGTATTTGATTATGAGTACTTGATTATACTGGATTATGAATCACCCCGGGGGAACTCGGCATGGATCTCCGAAAAAATGGAGTTACGATCAAAAACCCTGGGCTACAGTACATCATAGAAACAAAGATATAGGCTAAAATTTTGAAAAAAGTGGATCGTTTTGGCTTTTCCTAGACTACCCACTTTTAGATAAATCAATAAAGAGGTTGATTTTGTAATTTCTCGCGTTAGATTCAATGAAGTTTCAAAACTATAGATTTTTTTTTAGCAATTTTAGCAAAAATTTTATAATAATTTAGTATATAAAATAATTTTTAAAGCAATTTTTAGATAAGCCTCTGTTGAGGCTCCTCAGTAGGGAAGAGAGCCTAATCCAAAAACAAATTATGTAGTACTATGTAAAAATAAGAGAATGAAAATTTGTGAACAATAAACAAGAAAAGAAACAACGAAAAAATTTTGCAAAAAAAAACTTCCGCTACATCCGATAAATAATTGAGTTACGGGCAAAAACCTTCAAGGATCTTTCAAGGAGCTCCAGGGACTGCTCCGCAGAAAATATCTACTAGAACTGCCTAGAATCCTATCTCTCAGAATGGACAATTTTGGTTAGTATTTAAAAAAAAGCGATTATTAACGTATTGTAAGAATTGTAAGGCATTGTAAGAATTTTCAAATACTTGTTCTTTTGTGAATGAAAGATTCCAGATTTTTCTATGAGTGAAAGATTTCAGTGCTTAAAATCGAAAGTTCATTGAATCTAACCTATTCTAACCTATCTAATCTAATCTAAAATTACGAAATGGACCTCTTTATTGACGATGCATACCGTATTCTACGCTTTCTCTCGTGATACTGTAACCTTAGAGCTTTTCTTCGAGAGCTTAACATTTTCTCAACCTTTGCAACGCTCTTTCTACGAAAATTTGCATTGAAAATATCTCGAAAGTTCTCGGAGACCACTTTATTTCCAGAATTATCTCTGTAAATACGTAAGAGCAGTCCGTGCTTCCGGACATCCCGTCCTGGGGTCTTCAGGAACGTAAACTTTTGCAAATTTTGAGCATCTTTGACAAAGGCAACACTATAGTTATTGGGAAGGGCTCCAGAACTTTTTGTTCCAAATATTCTCTCAGGGACCTCTGAGGCAATTGTTTGATTCCTTCAAATATCGAGAATCTCACACTAAAATCTTCAACTGAGCAACAAAAAGAAATTTATAAAGTTCACGGGCCTCCTGAAACCCTAAGGGAGTTTCAATTTTTTGTTCCCTTTTCACTTTTCATGAATTTTTAAAGGGTATTGGTAACAAGTAACAAGTTTTGCATGGCTTACATACCTGGTTAAGGTAGCGATAGTCCTGCGGCTTCAATAGAAAATATTTCTTACGCTCTTCTTCGTTGGCTCCTTCCAATAAGTAGTAGAAAACATGGTAGTTCCTGAAAATCATTGATGTGAGGAAAAAGATACGAAAGGAAAATCCAGATTCTATTTCTCATGGATTACTCATGCATCAACCTAATATTGATTCAAAAATTAACAAAAATGGAATCAACATAAAAAATTAAGAACACTGCCTCCAAGAGAAGGACACGTTCTTTCAAAAAACGCTAAATAACGCCGAACTATTTTGTTTCTAAGCGCTAGTTTAAATTTAAAAAAAAAACACTATTATGCATATGTGCACCAACTTAATATCTTTCACCAGCAGAAAAAATCTTGTTTAAATAAAATTAAATCCAAGCAACGATTTGAAACTTCACAGTTCCATAACTCATCGAAAGCACGCGACACAAAGATTAACCTGGTCCTTTAAAATTTTAGAACATTCCAGTAACGATCAAAAAATATGCGGTGGAAAAATTGCAGAGTAAAATTTGGAAAAGACGAATGGCTGCTGACGCTATACTATAAGCAAAGAAGTTTCAGAGAGAGAGAGAGAGAGAAGAAGAAGACCGTCAGTTCAGTTAAACAGTTCTCGATCGATATCTATTCTTTTCACATACTTTGTGGTTGTAGAGAACGACCACCACTGATTTGGTATAATCTGCTCCTTTAAAAATTTGAAGTTTTGGAATAATCCAACAGTGACTTCCACTTTAAGAACATTGCAGTAAAAGAAGTGGGAAATAGTAGTTAACTACAAAATTGACCGGTTTTAAATTCATCACCCCACGAATCTGAGGTGGTACGGATTTCAGGTGGAGTATTCATATACGGGATCGTAGATTATGGAAAGAAGGGTGATTCCGTCCATTTCTTTCTAATTGCCGTAAAAAACGGCCCGGAAGATGCGGCTTCGAGCGTTTCGGCGCGCTATTTTCTACAACGAGTTCGATTGGAGCGCGCCAGCCGCGTGCACGCACCGCATCTTTCGGGCATTTTTTTACGGCAATCAAGAAGAAACGGACGGAATCACCCCCTCTCCTTAATCTACGATCCCGTGTAGGAATACTCCACCTGAAATCCGTACCACCTCAGATTCATGGAGTGATGCCTTTAATCGAGGTTTTCGTGACTGTGTACATACGCAGGGGTTTCCCATTGACCGTACATACATAAAATGTATGTCTGTTATTAATACCGTATGACTGCAACTGTACGATAAAGCAGTGTTCCACTTATCTTTTCTTACACAAACACGCCTCGGTTACGAAACGTAGCCGGGAATTTCTAGAGACTGGATTGTACCCATTCAATTTCTAATAAATAATTCGAATCTCACCTTTCTCCTTTTGCTTGTGATATTATCCGTGATTTCTCAAGCAGATATATCTCCACATTTGCCCTGAAAACATTTTAGAATATAGAAAATATTTGGAATTTCGTATAATTTTGTAGCCAGCCTCACCCTGAGACCATGCCATTTTCTCTGTAGTTGATCTTGATAAATTTCCCAAATCTGCTGCTGTTGTTGTTTTGTAGAGTGACTGCATTCCCGAAAACCTACCACGACTTCATATCACACGAGAAATATAAAAATACAAAAAAAATAAAAAATCAAATAAAATAAATGTGGAAATATATAAAATAAAACATAAAATGTAAATAATATATCATGTAAATATCAAAATTAAATTTTAAAAAGCAAATTATATACTGTATAAGAACGAGAAAATGTCATTCATCATATAAAGAAAAATATACGTATAAGATAGAATAAAATGAATATATATGTCATACCATTAAAAAAAAATCACAAATATATGCATGGATGCACAAAAACCTCCTCCGCCAACCCTTATTCGTCACTAACCTCAAGCACGGGGCCAGCGTTAAGCAGTGTAGTTTCGGAACTGCAAGCGCTACTGCCCTTCTGAGAGAGATACGTCAAATGAGAGATCAAATGGTTAGTGGATTCGGTTTTTCCAGAGCCACTCTCTCCACTTATCACCACACATTGGCTCTCTTTGATGCGCAGCATGCTGTATACACAATTTTTCTTATAAAAATACAGAATATCAAGGAATTCCTGATAACACTTACTTATGGTACGTGACGTCGGCAATCGCAAAAATATGAGGTGGTAATGTTCCGAGTTTTCTACTTTGAGAATAAAGTCGAGCATATTTTGGATTATATATGGGGAAAAAGCTGAAATGGAAAGTACAGTAAATCGAGACCTCCGTACCTTTCCCCGGATATCAGCGAATGTGTATATGAGCCCCAAAAAATCGGTACATGAATAAAACGAACGAATTAGCGAAAGGGGACTTCGAGTCTTATTCCCAGACCGTAAAAACATCAAAATTGATTTTTTTTTACCCAGCGTTCTTTGCAAAATGGAGCAAGAACTCAAAAGCGTAAAATTTTGAAACTTGTCGATTATTAAATTGAAGCAAAAACCAAGAAGGTGACGACCCTGAAACGTCAGTCAACATAAAGTCTGGTAAAAATCATGGCTCTTGCTACAATTTGATAATGGATAAGAAGGAATAATTTTTTTTTATTACGGAAATTATTATTCGGAAGAAAGGCATAATCAGATACCTGAAAGGGTTCACTGCTACTAGGATAGGCCCAATGTACGTGTAGATATGACCACTATTGAAGCGATCTCTCAAATTATCCAGAAGAGTTTGTTCGGTCAACTCTGGCAGCATACACAAGTCTGCATATTCCCGATCCTGGAAACGTCCAAGTAAACTTTTCTAAAATCAAGGTTAGTGGAAAAACTTTGGCCTTCATATGTTCAAAGTCGATAGTTTTCATGCCTTTTATCGGCTTCGATTCGAGAGAAGCAAAATTTCCCAAGAGTAATTGCATTTCTCCTAAATGTAACCAGGAAGTAAAATTTTTTCCTTTGAACTAATAATTCAAGCGTTTGGAAAATTCCATTTCTTGCTTTTCCCTTCCCCTATGTATTAGCAACTTAAGAATCAAAAATATTCTGTAGTTCACAGGGAGAAATCATGGCAGAGTCAAGCGTACGTTGAGATTTTCTCAACAAAAGGTCGTAAGCGGGCTGGGAAGAGGAGGAAAGAAATGAAGAGAGCAACAAGAAAGAAAGGAGGTAAAGGAGTCGCTGTTAAATAAATTCATATTGAAAGGATAAAGGATAAAGTCACTGGCGTATCAATCCACTTGGGACGCGCCAACGCGTTTTGCTGGAATTCTTAATCGATGAGGTTTCTGGAACGCGTGTTGGCCTATACAATGGCTTGCGGGGGTCAGCCAATGATCAAGTCAGTGTTTTTATCCTCCCAGACAAGTCTGGTGCAAATTTATCGACCCGGAGGGATGAAAGGCTTGGTGAGCGCTAGGGCGGATTCGAACCCTCGACCGTATGGCTACAACGGACCTCTAACCGACTGCGCCACACCCGCGAATTCATATTATAAGGTGCAAAATTTTCTTTTTGAGAGGTTTTTTTTTTTCAAAGTACGCGTTTGACCCCGAATCAAGAGGACATGGAGGTGTCAAAACTTCCAAAAAAAAGAAATACACAACAACGTAGTGCTGCTCACATGAGGTTGTTGTAGGAATTGCGACAGGAACGTATCGATGGTACTTGTCGCTTCAGCTGAACCGAATCGAGTATACGATGAGCTAGCTATTGCTCCTTTACGTCTAAATAATGAGGAATTTCAGGAAGGTCTAAAAGGGAAATCTATGAATTTCTAAGCAAAAAAAAATTATGAACCTAAAAACAAATCGGTAATTGCTGGCGGTATGATCGCTTCCAGGCATTCGTGCCCAAATCAACTGAGCAGCCACTGGATATTCGCCACGATCAAGTCGTCGCTCCTGAACAACGAATTCACGTAAAGGAAAGTGTAGTTCACTAGAAAAATCTAGAAAATAAGGTGGAAAACCTTGGACGCTTGCCCGTCCGGTGTCACCATCATTTCGAAAATATCGTAATCATCGCTGGATTGTCCATTTAGATCTAAATTTAATGGATAAAAAGAGATTCCAGCAATTTCAGAACATTATTCTCCTGAAATAACAGTTCTGTTCATGACGCACATACCAGGACGCATAGAAATAACTCTATCGATTAGCTCTTCGGTTGTGGCTCGTTTGTGTAGATCAATACATACACGATCATTATGATCTTCTGGATCGAAGCAGTGCATGTAGACCTGTGATGTGAGTTCTGTCATACAGTAAATTCTCTATTTTCTATTTCCCCATCGAACACTTACCGTAACCATATAATTATGTGCTTCTTCTGGAGCGGTGATTGTATGCGCTCGACGAGGGAAGATACCCATCCCACCGGAACATATCGAATCAAACGACATCGAAATGTTGGGGAAGAAGCATCGGATTAATCAGTAGAAAATTTAACCTTCGCCTCGTTCTATAGTAGGCGAAAAAAGAAATTCGCATAGAGAATGCGTGAGTGAACTCTCAACGCTGAAAGTAAAAATTCTGAAAGAAAAAACAAAATCATTTTCCTTAGAAAATACTAATAAAGTGAAGGAAACATGTGATAATATAGTTTTCGCGGGATAACGGCGTTTCCAATCACACAAACTGAGCATTATACCATGGACCGAATCAAGATTATGAGAACTCTGCTCTAAAATGTGGGGAAGAGTGAAAAAAACAGAAATTTTTCAAGATATTTTTCAGCGCAAGGTCTAAATCCTGATAAAAACAAATAAAAATATATCCTCTAGAAGACATATTTTTTTCGGAATTATTTTTAGCATAATAGTTCTAAAATACCATATTGTATACATGAACATTAAAATCATTGAAAAAAAAAACTGAAAATCCAGATTAAAAGTAATTCAAAATGCCCGTTTTTCACTGTTTTGACGAATTTTAAATTTTTTTCTACATCAATATAAAAAAAATTGCAAACACTCTTATTGAAATACGAATGTAATAGAGAAGAAGTATGAAAAACTAGTCACCGCAATCAAATCGATCAAATCTTAATTTTAATTAATAATAATTAATAGCTCTAATTCAACCGTATAATGGAAAAAAAATCGAAGGAATTTAAAAACCCAGCTACAGGGTGGTATAATCAAGGAACTGTAGCTTTTGAGGATCTCAAGGAAAAGATTATCTCTGCCATTAATCACTTATGATGTGTCCAGTACTCTGAAGGGGTAGGGGTGTTGACTAGCAATTCATCGTAAGTTTTTTCATTGAGGTGTATCTGAATTGCTGTATATTTTCTGTGATTCGAAAGAAATGAATGTAATGATTTTTTTCAGAGAAAAACCAAGTAATTTTTCCGATTCATATAAACGATGAAACATTGAAGGGATTGTTCATGTTTATCTAGGCCCACAACGGAAACGATTACGATGTGAAATGCGTTATACTGGCTCACGAAACAGAAATATCGGCAAGGAAGACGTTGGAGGCGTTTTGGATTCTTAAAAGAAACCCTTCAATGAATAATAGGAATGAATGCTTGTCGATAACGAATGAGTTCTTGCCACTTGTACCGCTCTGTGACCTATAACCGCCTGATATTCTGTGTGTAGATTAAATCATCTATATCGTCGCTGGTGATCTACACGCAGTTATACTCATTCGCTGATGCACTGAGTGACAAGTGCGTGCAACCAGCCGCGCCACATCCGGTGGAGCAAAACGTAAGACCATTTCCAATGTAGATGAGTTTCTGTTTTCACTACCCTGAACGATTATCGAAACACTGACTCAGGGTAGTGTGGCACTTGACGGGATAAACGTACATTGCTCCAGTCATCCTCTATTTAGGCCTCTGAAGACGGTGAAAAACCCGAAACGTCAGGCAAATAATAACGTTAGGCAACATCTAAAAACCTCGCAGGTACACTGTAACAAAACACAGATTGAAGGGATTATTTGTGCACGTGACGAACAGATTATTGGGCAAAAAAATGGAATAGATTGAAAAATAAGTCTTAATTACAATCCTAGCGAGTTGGAAATTTCTTCGAACATTAATATTTTAAAAAAATAACGAAACAATTCTACTGCTACTATATGAGCGTGGCTCCGCACAACTCCCCCCTAATCGTTGAGAAAAACGAGATCCTAGATTATTGAGAGGAGGGTGATTCCGTTCATTGTTCCCTAATTGCCGTAGAAAACGGGCCGGAAGGTACGGCTTCGAGCGTTCCAGCGCACTGTTTTCTACAAGGAGTTCGATTGGAGCGCGCCAGCCGTGTGCACGCGCCGCATCTTGCGAGGCGTTTTTTACGCCAATTGGGAAGAAATGGACGGAATCACCCCCCTCTCCATATTCTCCCATCCCGTGTAAAAATGCTCCACCTGAAATCTGCACCACCTCAGATTCATGGGGTGATGCCTTTAAAATTCAGAGTACCCCAATTTTGTGTAAAATTTAATTTTTCCCTGCATAACGAGAACGAAATGGGAAACCAATACATTCATCACATCCGAGCGTTCGATTACTTAAAGTCTGGATAACTAAACCAAAATGCTCCCACCGGACGTCCAGTGTAAGATCAGTTACACATCTCAGCTACTGAAGCTGGTGATGTTTCATGTCACAGCGTTGTTTACAAGCATCACGCGTTGTGAAGTTAAAGCGAATGAGAAGATGAAACGTGTCTACATGCATTACACACACAGATTTCTTAACAACCTCTCTTGTTAGTTTTTATTTTCTCTGATGACTCGGATAATCGAATAGCCAAATCTACCTGATTTCTTGATCGTGGTGGTGATAATTAATTAATTTGATGATAATTAAACTAGAGAAGCATCTCACATTTTTTTCAAGCATTTCTCGTAAGTAATAATAATCATGCTATATAATAACGCGCTTACTCCGTGTGTGTGTGTGTGTGTGTGTGTGTGTGTGTGTGTGTGTGTGTGTGTGTGTGTGTGTGTGTGTGTGTGTGTGTGTGTGTGTGTGTTTGTGTGTGACGAAAATACTCCATGATGTTAAATTCTGCACCGGTGTGGTGCCGAACCATCGCCATGCTCCCGATAGGGGAGCACACTACCTTTCCACCATTGTCCAGAGATGTATTTATATGTATGTTGGGTTTGATAGGTCAAGTTGGTTTCTGTAATACGTGAGGGTAAATAAAAAATGGGATGGGTCCTACGACGTCAATTTCGTACGCCTGAGCCAGAAAATCATAGAGTGGGGTGAGACGGGTCCCACCTCCTCGGATTGGTCCGCGGGAGCCCCAACGGCAGAATGGCAGAATGGGTTCCTATGACTCATTCGCGTATCTATTTCCAAGCACATTTCCCTGATGCTGCTAACATCCTTTCTTCCCAAAGTGGAAACACACATACAAACTCGGCGGCTCTGATACAATACAAACCAACATACGTTCACGTCGTCTGACACAGAGTTTTATCTTCATCACTACGATGATGATATTCACCTCATTTCATTCAAGTTAGCACATCATTCTGTGCTAATTTTTGAGAGCGGAGGAAACTCATACTTTGACCAATGTTTCCAATTTGTGGAGATTTCAGAGAAACATAGATTTAAAATCAAATTTGATTGTTCTAAAAATATAGTACTGACGCGTTTAGGAAGAAAATCATGAAGTCTCCCATCTATGCCTAAATTTTTGAGGAGAAAAATTGAAGAAAGGGTTAAAGTGACAAGAAAAAACAATTGTAATTTTGCAAAAAAGTCAAAGTCACTACTATTATTTCTTATTGATCGGTGAAGGCGAGCGGAGTGAACACTACAAAAAGTCTGAGCGTTCAGACTGGTAAAGTAGTAAATAGGTTATCTTGTAATTGTGTCCATCTGAATCCTATAACGAAATGGCACGTAACGTTCTCGGATTTTAATAAGATTACGATTGTGCAACAATCCTAATCTCGGATAATTACACAAAATAAAGAGCAAAAATGAAGAACGAATAAACTAAAAATAAAATTAACTGATAAAAAATTAGAAATTAATTAGAAAATTAGAAATTAAAAAATCAGAAAAGATAGGGCAACTACGGCCTTGCTGGCTTTGTTGAATTATCGATTGACCGACTCATTGATTGGAGAAAGCAGAGAAGCAGAGTACCAAGACCCATAGCCTCTGCCGAGAACCTGTACGCGATACAATACAAAGCGGATGCATATTCTAACTTCTACAATTTCTACAATTTCTCAACTAGCACTTTTCACCGTACAATGAACATTAAAATAGAAATTTCTCATCAGCGACTCGTCGCATTGGTGCTTCTTCGTGAAAATATAGGGAAGTTGTTCTTTCAAAGGTACAGTGCATATTCTTTCCTTTGTTGTAGAATATTTCCTTTGAAAAAACCTCATATGCAATTATTGGAAAAAAAATAAAAATTCAACCTGTTACACAACATGAGACCTGACAATGTCTCAGAAGTCTTTTATTTTTGTGTCTCATCAGAAAAATCCATGTTTTTGTAAACTTTTCAACAGACTCCTTTTTTAGCATTTTTATATAAAGGCGCAAATATCGGAATAGCCAGTTTTCTTTCCGTACACTCGATCTCCATCATTACTGTAGACAGTGCTGCCAAAGTGTCCTATCTGAATATCATGGTGGGGCGAAAAGCAGATGGGTAGATAAATGTAGAGTAGCAGAATTATTCTGTTCCAACAATTCTTTTCGACGAGAAAAAAATACTCTTGAGCCTCTCGTTTATTCATGACAGAGAAGTGGGTCGTGTAATCTGTTATCATGTGATACAATCAGTCACAACAGCATACCACCAACATTCGCGAACCAAAAAATCGAATAACAAGAGCTCGATCAAATCAAACAGACCTCCGAGGAGAGAAAACTCAGCGCTACAAAATTTTAATTTACCTCGCTACAGAAAAAAAAACTAAAGCATAAAACTTAAATCTGTCAATCTACTCACGACTTTTGAAGCGTCGCTTCAAAAGTCGCTGGTCAGAAACGTCATAAGTATTAATTATATCTCTCTTAACACCACCACCCATCACAGAATTTGAAAAACATGCAATTTACATGGTTTTTAGAAAAAAAAATCGGAATAATTTCAACAATAGTAAATAAAAATTCTTACCTAGTACATAAATGAATTTAAAAGTGAACGAAAAAGTTTGTGAGAATTATTATCAATCCATTATATATTATTTTTATTATATCCAGCATATCATAATATTTATTCTTTTTTTAAACATTTTTATTATACTTTTTAAGCTAATTTTTGTAGATGTGGGAAACTTGGAGTTTGGCTCCCATTTTCTTTTTCTGTACGTCTTCTTTTTTACTATTGAACGATAAATAAATTACAATTAATAATAACAATTAGTAATTGAACTATTAAAAATAGTAATTAATCGATTCGATGTAGTTAATCGATTGATTCATAAACAAAACCACACTGTAAAAAAATATATTCTGAAAAAGTCCTCGAATAACTGGAAAGGATTTTCAATCCGTGGACGCATTCGATGAGCGGCGCTTTCTTCGCAGTATTTGACTTAGAAGAGAATTTAATTAATCAAATGTCTTAATTTCAGAAAAAAACCTTCGCTATTTAAGGTCAGTTGATAAGTTTATTTATCGAAAAACTGAAAGTAGTCATCATTTTTCTTTTCTTTCTCGTACACGGGCTAAATCGTGTCCAAAACACAAACCCTACCGACCCGAAATTAATCACTCAAAACGTGAACAAAAAAATCAAGCATTGGATCATTTGGTGCCTTTCAGGAAAAAGAACAAACACTACAAAACAACTTAAGCTATGAAATGCTCGTAGATCAGCTGAGAAAACTTAAGACACAAGACGTATCACGAAAGTGACGTGACGTACGTCACAACACTCCTTGTCGATTAATCCAGGATTTTTGATCGAAGCTGATTCGGTCATAGGCATTTTTGAGAGTTTGATACCAAGGATCGGTTATTCCCAAGAAATTTCGTGCTTATTGGTGAAATTAAGTATTCTTTCGATGGACACTTGTAAAGACATTTAAATGTTTGAGTCACTATTGCAATAAATCAACGAAATTGAAACTCCCAGCTAAGAACAACTCCACTAACAGCAGCAAACTTTTACGAGACATTCTGAGGTTAACGAGGAAATTAAAAGCCATTCAATCTTATGATACAGAAGTTGTTAGGAAATAAATGAGTTAGAAATTTTTATGAATAACGATGACCTTAAATACAGAATATCACGAAATTGAATAAAAACAACAAGAGCAGAAGAAAAAAGAATGGAATAGAAGGGGGAAAAAAGAAATTCAATGAACAACGGAACGGAATTGACCTACTTTAAGAACTTTATCCTTTATCCTATGCTTATCGAGGAAAAACCAAAAAAAAACGCTGACCTCGTACAAGTTTTCTAGAAATCCACATGTAGTTGGCCCTCGCGAATTTCTCGAGGTGCGCATTTGGCTTACTCTACGATTTTGATCCCAAAAAATCGTGGATAAATTAGGATTATTGAGATTTTCAAGGAAGAACGAGTTTACAGGGAATCTAAGGACCCATCGTATACAGGACGTCTCCATGAAGTTTTTCATGAAACTTGTTCTTGATGAAGCGATGCCAAGAAGTGTAGAAGTGTGATGGAGAGAACGAACCAAGTTTTTAGGCTCTAGCATGGAAATTCCTGCCGAAAAAAAAACGAAAAATTTGTATCTACATAGGTGACGGTGAAGGATTCTAATGGACAGAGGGTCTCGCTACCGAAAATCGTCCCTCCATTGAAGTGAATTTACGAAAACTTATGCGACTTTATGGGGGAGGAATGAGCAGGCCTTCCATAAACAGGAATTAGTTTATCGAAAACAGTAAAACATCAACAAGATGTACTGTTAGTAATGGGTGATTTGTTGTGAATAATTTATAAACAATAAAAAATAAACAAAGAATATAGATTCATTCAGTTTCAGTTGTAGAATTTTATAGGAAGAAATCTCTCAAAATTTTCCGAAAGTTCTTATCCATAGGTTGAATTTTAAGCTAAATGGGAATAGGAGAACTTAGACAAGACTCATCAAATATTTTGCCACGAAGAAGACACTAGCAAATAAAACAATTTAAAAATAACTAACTTGGAGCGAGTATAAAATATTCTACAGGAACAGAAAGCACACTAAAATGATGTAGAATGCGGGTAATGACTCTGATAGAAAAAAATAATATCTCTAATAAATACTAAAAATACTGTATGTAATATATAAAATAGTATAGAAAAAACAAATAGAATAGAAATACAGCATAGATATAGTATATCTCAGTGCTTATAAGTTATAATATATAGTAATCTTAATAAGCAACGTTTAAATATGTAGATTTTAAGAAGTCATAAACAGAAAGTATGACCAAAAACAGAACTGAGAGCCAGTGTTAAAACGTAAACACTAACTTTAAGGTATTTATCAATAAGGACAAAGCGTTAAGTATTTACGTAGTGTTGCCCATGTTCGACTGTCCTTGAATCTTGGCATATCTAATACTGATAGCTTTTTTTTACTAATTTCCTTGAGCTATGGCCAAGATTATTGATATTTACGTAGAAGCATTACCGTCTTTAAAAGAAATTTAAGGGAATTTTTTTTGTGAGGATTTATTCGAGGAAAATAGTAAAAATAACACTTGATAATTCTATCAAAATAGAATAACCACCGCATGTGAGTAAACAAAAATTCCTCCACGCTCTCTTCTAGCACATTTTTGTCAATATTTTGTATGCAGATATAATTACACAAAAAGGA
The DNA here is from genome assembly GCF_031761385.1 of Necator americanus. Lineage (NCBI taxonomy): Eukaryota > Metazoa > Nematoda > Chromadorea > Rhabditida > Ancylostomatidae > Necator > Necator americanus. The sequence continues at coordinate 28,411,188 of NC_087371.1, forward strand.
CAAGGCTCTGTAGCCGTTTCAGAAAATACTGTTTTCTTCATCGCTGTGACAATGGGTTTCTTTCGTAGACGGGGATTTTGGGAAGAGATAGGCAGTAAGTAATTCTATATCCGGAAATATCTGTAAAAGTAATAAATAAGCTACGCCCGAGGTGGATTTTTATGTTAAGCGGGAATAGAAGAACTTAAAAGAGCTAACTCATCAAATCATTCCGCCCCACAAATGTGTACGGTAGTTTTGCCGTGGAAACCTTAACAATGAGCCTTAGATAGCTAGCACGGATCTATCCTAAGCAACAAATTCTATTCGAATGATTTTCGAATGAGTTGCTGGCTGGGGCTCAACAGGCCTCAACCTCACCCTCATCATTGATTTGAGCAGCGTCATGTGAGCGGTGTACCGAAAGTTGCAGCAGGATGTGGTTGGTGCGCGGTTGCGCATACAAATCCTGAGCTCGTGACCATCAAAAAGAAAAACCGGCGGTTAACCGCCACCTAGCAAGGCCCCAAATTGTTTACCGCTACCGGAGCACAGGTAAAGTGTTTCAAAACCACGATATTCTCGCTACTTAAAGGCAGATAAAGATTTTGATACGGTAATGGCTTCGCTTTGAAACCATTAATATAATAGCAGTATACGAACGATTTGGTTCTGATGAGGCATCCGCTACAGCACTTCGCTGGATCCAACCAAGTTTCTCAGTCACCAATTATCGTGTATCTACCGTATCCATTCAACCTATGTAAGGTTTAATCAGTACTTTTGCAGCGATTGGAGATGCTATAAATAATGAAAAAATGGTTAAAAATAAACGTAAAGCAATAAGAAGAAGAATAATGGAAATGAAATAAAATAATGATAAATAATGTTTATGATTTTTTCCCGAAGCAAAATAATAACTTCACTTCATCCAGACATCATCCGCTATAATCTCATTGAGAGAATTGTTGCGCACGCTTATACTTGTCCATAGGCTTACCGTAATGTTAGTGGTTACCATTCCGGAGACGTCCGTGACACAAAAATCTTCAGAAAATACCACTCATCAACTTACTACAGAGAAATAATTACGTCATAATTTTACATTTGTCGGCTACATCCATGGATTCTCACGGAATCGAGGAAAAAAACCTCAGAAAAATCCAAATCTAGACGAAAATACGACTTAGTTGCAGTTTTAGACACATTTTCAACGACCGAATAAATCACTTAATTTTTGACAAATTAGGAATCGTCACACGATTTTCAATATTACTTATTGATTAGTGGTTGACCTAAAAATAAACAAAAATTAAATCAGCCTGAAAAAGCAAAGACATACACTTTGAGAGAATGAAATGCTTTTTCAAATAGCTTCATAATAACATAACGTTAAATCATTTTTTATCGTTGCCCTGGGTTCAAATTTTGGAAAAAAAAACGCTACTACTTATGCGTCAACCTAATAGTAAATGGTTTTAAAATGAAGTTGCATGCAAAAAAAACTATTTGAGATATGGGAGTTCAATTCGCAAACGGAACTTAATTCTTCAAACAACTTGAAGAATTCATTAAAACAATAGGTTCTCGATAATTTCGATAGAACTTTTACAGTAATAGAACGCCACAAGTAACTAATTACACTACCTACAACCATCCATCATTCCTCGCGTTAGTCTACAGGATAATTGAGCCTCTGATATGCACGCTGTTCGAAAAAATGATGTTCAAGGGGACCAAGGGAAAACCTAAGTCAAGCGAAGCATCTCCTAAGAAGAAAACGCTGACTTTTACGTTGATGCATCTTATGATGGGGTTACAGCGGAAGGATAAAGGATAGAGGATAAAGCGTTTGGCGTTAATCAATCCGCTTGGGATGCGCCACCACGTTCACTTCAATTCAGAATCATTTGAGGTTCACGAACGTGTAACTGGCCCACACAATGACTTACGGGGGCTAGCCGACGGGTCAAGTCAGTGTTTTTATCCTCCCAGACAGGTCTGGCACCAATTTATCGACCCCGGAGGGATGAAAGGCTTGGTGAGCGCTGGGACGGATTCGAACCTCCGATCGACCATGCAGGAAGCGGAATCTCTAATCGCTACACTACACACACCCCTATTTGTATTACCCTATTTGTATTTGTATTATATATTATATTATTATCATTATTATTATTTTACATTTATTATATAGCTTATATATGCTTTACACACCATATTCTTTATTCTTTATTATACTCTTGTTCTATATTCTTTATTTTATTTTTAGTTTGGAGTTTAAACCAATTAAATTATTCCCAGAGCACAACTTGGAGATACACCCGCACCTACAGCGGAAACGACGTAAGAGTCACAAAAATTGTTGAGCGCACCGAAAAACAGGGACAGAAATGGTTTTTTTTTTCGGCGCTTAATGTGTTGCTCCGCAAGCTTTTGGTTGCGATTGTGTGTGTGTGTCTGTGTGTGGATGAAGCTTTCAGTAATTTAGTTGATGATGGTGGTGATGACGATGTGTACCGCATGTCATCTCGCTCACTAACAGAAAACCTGAGGCAGGTGGTGGGTGGTGGTTGGGAGGCTGCACTTTCCACAGCATGTGACTATTTACTGTCGCTTCTCTCTTAGTGTCTTTCGAGTCACGTGTGATTGCAATTCACATTCACCTAAGAAAAGAAGAGTGGAGAAGTTGATTCTTCACATTATCACTAGGATAATTGCCCAGCGAAGCAGTAAAGATGAAAATCAGGAAGCGCTCGGCGATAAGCACTGAAATATTGCTCATAAGTTACTACACAAAATGTCGAACTATACGTATTTATTCGATTATAACATAAATTTTTCCAAATAAAAATTAAAAATTAAGTTAATTAATGTTTGAGGGAAAGGGGATGGAATTTGCGTCTACATCAAATTCCTCTAAACGCAGCTAGCAGATTTCTCCGGTTCTTTGTTTTCATTCTAACTTTAAAAATGTTTTTTATCAGTTTTGAAAAAAGCACATGTGGACCACCGCGAATATTTATTATTATATATTTACTTATTGTATTATTATATCTATATCTTTCATCTTTTATTATCACAAGTGTTTTTTTCACATCTGATTTGATCAAAAACTATGTAAATCAGATTGTGGATCTCTAAGCCTGTTTAGACTTTTAATAACTCGACAACTCGTAGATACCTAAGTTTTCTTAGTAAATCTGGATGGGTTTGAGTAGTAGGTAACGTACCCCGGGATCGTACACAAAACTGAATCCTGCTCGTCATATTTTTTTTTCTTTTCTCTATTTTCACTATGTACTACCTACTATGTTTGTTTTGTATTTGTCTTTGCCACATCCTATCTGTCACATCATTGGGCGTAATAGATAAATAAATAAACAAATAAACAAAAGGTAAGTGAACAACTGGAATGCGTTGTGATAATCATGGCCGCATTTTCATCAATTTCCGTTCTCATTCTTCTTTCATCTTTCCATCTTTATTCGTTTTTTTCTACCATTTTGAAACGTCCAGAAAGATGTCCAGTATATTACGATGCTGCTATTGAAAAAATGCGTAGAGAACTCATCAAAAAAGGGTCCTTTACAATATGCACGAGGCGTAAACAAACCCAATTAAGTAATGTAGTCGTGGTTCAACGAAAAGTGCTAGCATTTCACAAACAAATTTCTATCGAAGTCGATTAGAAAAGAGCTCTTTTATCGGCGAAAAAAGGTGGAAAACTGCGATTTTCTCATGAACTAAGCGAGCTAATGGGTGGACTTATATTTCTGAAACACGTTTGACATCTTTTTATTGTTATAAAAACTGACATACTGTAATTCACTGCCGATTCTCGCTGTTAATTGTTCACTTCGCTATTATCTGCTGCCTAATAATATCGTTGTGCGTTCTCTACCGCAAGAAAGGCGAGAGCAAAACAAATTCGCCGTAAATCAACAGCAGAACGAAAGGAGCAAGGAGTTCTTAAAAATTTCATTTTTTTGGAACTATTTCATACATTTTAGGAGGATTTTGGTTGCGAAAGGACGAGTTTAACGTTCAGGAAAAGTTTTGCTTTTCTAAGACGTTAAACTCGTCATTTGAACGTTAAATCACTATTACCATCATCCTAATGTCATTTCTAGAGTCTGGCCTTTTTTTTCGATCAAAATTTTTCTCTTATTTTTAGAATTTTCAAGAGAAAGCATCACTTTGAACGGTGAAGAGACAATTCATAGTGTTCGCTCCAAAAATAACTAATTAGCTGTGTTTTTAACTACTTCAAAAAAAATTTTGAGTTGAACTGTTGTTCACTTTTTTTCCTGGGAGAGTTCTACAAAAATTTCCTTAAAAAATATACATAATAAAATATAATAGGTATACAAAAAAATATATAAAAAAAAGTATGTATAAAGTCCCAGGGTATGCCTCAGGTACAGTTCTGCCAATATAGAAGAAAAGAAGAAGAAATAGAATAAAAAAGGAAAAAAGAAATGAAATTGACAACTTTTAGACATCGCAATTACCGGTAGTATAAATTGAGCTCTTCAACTTCCGGAATTTTCCACATTCTTTTTTTTTCGAGGCTAAAATCTTCAACAGCGCAGGATCTTCCCGCCTTTTAGAACGTTACTGATACGTTTTATATAGATACGTCGATGGAGAAAAGTAGTTAGTTTTATGAAGAAGGAGGTTACCAAAAATGCTTCCAATAAATCTATAAGTCACAGTTTCTGCATTTGTTTCTTGAATGCATCCAGCAAACACAGTCTCTTAGATAGTAATCAATAAATTTAAATAAGTTTTGGAAATTGTCCAAAGTTCGCAACAAACATGTATAGTTCCTTACCAATTCGTGTATTTACTTTCAACTTGGAAAGAAACATAAAAACATGATAATAGCTAAATAAAACAATAAAAAGTAGAGAATCAAGCGATGAGTTGGTAGAAGTGTGTTTCTAAGCAAACCGATGGTGGATTAGAATGCGGCCCTTGCCGATCGTACTTTCGGGCCCGAAATCCGGCTAACGAAAACAAATAGTCATTGATTGTGTGAGTTTCCTCCACAAAATACCGCACTTCAAGCGGCGAAAGAAGTGAGCTCGACGAAATCGTCTAAGAACAGACATAAAATTATGTGAACGACATCGAATAATGACCGATCCAGGAACAATTGAAGCAACGTAGAATTTATGACCTCTCAAATGTAAATGAAATGGATTGTAACCAGTGGAAGAAGATGAGCAGTAGAAAGATTTATGTGATACGGAGTGCTCAGATCCTATAGTGATAGTGATCCGATAGATCAATATATGTGCGGGGGGTTGGAAAAAGGATGCAAAGAGAAGGGTGGGGCTCAGCTAGAAGCGGCTGCTGCTCACAACAAACGCGAGAAACACACCCGGATCAGAGAGATGACAGATGCGCAAGCGATTTTGTGGAAAACCCCAGCACCGGAAACACATACACTACATTCAGCAGCTCCACAGCTTCCTCTAACACAAGGACAACACTCACTAATGCACACCCTCCATCATTGAGACGAACGCATACTTCCTCTGAGGAGGGGGGAAAAACACACACAAAAGCCCCCCCTCGTTTCTCTCTGTTCTGTTCCTGATATCATGTTTCTCTGACGTTTTGTAGAGGACAAAATGAGTGTAAGCGTCGGTGTTTTCAAGCCGATCGCAACTGGAAGCGTATGTCTACTTTTTCTGTGATTTCGGTCATACGTATGAAATTTAGGAATGTTACGTGGACGTACTGTGATTTCCAAACAGCATGCATAGTAGTAGAGTCACCGAAGTAACAACTAATGAGAAGCAGGCGCGGCAAACGTGGATGCAAATCCTGAACTTCAAGACATCTGTGCTGCGATCTGGAATTATCTATCGATAAACCTCATTTTGATGACAGAAACAGCTATTAACTGCTACACAGCTTCACGCCACACGCTATCGATCACCTCTGACTCTCCGGCTGGAGAGAAATCACCACTCGAAATTAGCATCCGGTGCAAGTGTAGTAGTTTTAGAGTGCTGCCGTACCTATAAACGTACCTGCTAAACGATAGCACCGGAAATCCTGAAATGAAAAACTTCTTCAAAACTTTTTTCTCTCAGTTACGGTACTCTAGTCTAATGTAGGAAAACTGATCACGCCAAGCAAAGAAGATAAAAACAAAAAAGGTAAAGAGAAATAAAAAGGAACTGGAAGTAAGTAAATAATAAGTAAAGGTAAAAAAGTAAGATAAAAGTAAAAGTAGATTTGAAGTGAATATGAATAGTAACAATAAAAGAAAACCAAAAAACATAAATAATAACAAATAAAAGTGAGAAAATCATCATCTAACTCCCTATCATCTGCATAGTTAGCAGAAAACTGTTTACGCTGCAATTTAAAGGCATCATCCCACGAATCTGAGGTGGTGCAGATTTCAGGTGGAGTATTCGTATACGGGATGGGAGACTAGAGGTATTCCGTCCATTTTTGTAATTGCCGTAAAAACGGCCCGGAAGATGCGGCGCCGCACAGACTGGCGCGCTCCATCGAACCTCTTGTACAAAATGGTGCGCCAAAACGAATGAAGGTGTCTTCCGGGCCGTTTTTTACGGCAATTAGGAAGAAATGGACGGAATCACCCCCCTCTCCGTAGTCTCCCATCCCGTATACGAATACTCCAACTGAAATCTGCACCACCTGAGATTCGTGGGGTGATGCCTTTAAATGTTCTCGTGTCTTGAAACCTTGGCATTCGAAAGAAAGATGAGATCGCTCCAACCAACCTCTCCACTGAAGTAATCGCCACTGAAGACGGCGAAAAAAAAACGAAAAATCAGGCTAATGAAGGTCGCATCTAAAAACTTCAAAACTAATACACACTAATAGAAAAGATGTTTACGCTCCATTTATTTGCTTATAACTATTTAGAGCATAACCATGAACGCTTAAATTTGTTAAGGATTCTAGAACAATAACAAAGGTAAACAGCTCTCAGAAAAACTACTTTTAAAAAAATGAGAGTACAAGTAAAACCTCTTGAGTACTCTTTTAAGATCCGTTCAACCCTAGTCCACGTGTAAACCACTTCAAAGTTACAGTTGCCCTCCATCCTTGAACAAGGATGGTACAGTCATCTCGAAAATATTTGCCAAATTTGGTCAGTAATTTGGGGTAAAGTGTCGTTGGGGGGAGGGGAGACGGCCCACTCAGTGGCACCTTTATTTCTCGAAGTAAATAATCAAATCAATCAATCGGCGCCCTAAGGCCTAAGCATTAGTCTTAAAGGATCTATGAAATGTAAACTTAAGTTACTAAGGGAAAAAAGTAAGTTAGAGCTTCGGGAAATGAGCCCCTCCCAACGACATTTTCCCCGTAATTTGTAAGACAATTAAAGTATAAAGTAAAGTAACTGAAGTGCAAAACCTACAAGTTACCCTTTGTGGCAAGCCTGCTAAGTATGAACGAAGATTTCCCGACGAAGCTAAAACCAAATGCTCTCCGTCACATCCATTCCGCAATGATACTGTAGAAGAGAGAACAACAAACCCGCGTCCATGAATCACTCAGCTCTTGGTGTTACTATTCTGAAAAGCGTTGCGCTCAATTCAGCTCAATCACCATAAAAGTAAAGTAAAAATAAGTGAGTATCAACGTAATTAACGTAAAACGGAAGCAACTGCAGACGAAAAACAATAAGTAGACAGAAAATTGAGAAACCACCCAGACGTATAGTCATATAGAGATCGTATAACTAGTACTGTACGCTTAGTCTTCGGTTGTCAGTTTGGCCTTACTCCTAGCAGCCTGAAGTAGGTCAAAACGACGTGAAGCACGGAGCAGTTGCGTAAACGCTTCGAGGCGATGCGATGAAGCGTAGCGGTTAGGAAGACCTTTGCTAGTACCATTCTTCGTTGCAGTACGCGATGGTCTCACCTCGATTCCAACCGCTGTCTCCTCCGCTTAGGCAAACGCAGCGCGCTTAAAGGCATCACCCCACGAATCTGAGGTGGTACGGATTTCACGTGGAGTATTCTTACACGGTGTAGTAGATTATGGAGAAGGTGGTAATTCCGTCCATTTCTTCCCAATTGCCGTAAAAAACGGTCCGGAAGATTCGGTGCGTGCACAAGGCTGGCGCGCTCCAATCGAACTCGTTGTAGGAAAAGACGGGCCGGACCGCTCGAAGCTGTATCGTCCGGGCCGTTTTCTACGGCAATTAGGAAGAAATGGACGGAATCACCGCTCTCTCCATAACCTACGATCCCGTGTACGAATACTCCACCTGAAATCCGTACCACCTCAGATACGTGAGGTGATGCCTTTATGTTACCAGATTCAGTACACGAGGTGAGCACTAATTGATCTGGCTGGAATATAATCTATAATATAATACAAAGATATCTTCAACAGATAAGAAACATAATCCATGTCGCCTTGGTAAACACATGACATATTTTTCATAAAGTATAAAGTCATTTAGAACGTCCGTGGGATGCACCTGAAGAAATATTTATGCGGAAATCCAATCAGAGAAGATTGGCGACCGAAATAGTCGAAAAGACCTGGGAACGACGTAATGATACAGGAAAATATGTTGGAGGATTATGGATTAGGCGCGCGTATGGAAATAAGAGTACATGTGCTACCGTACATTTACAACGCATGATAAATTTTTGCGTGATAACTAAATCGTGAATCGATGACCACTCCTCCATAGTATGCAGCAGAAGCACGACCTACACAACATGAGAGTAGGGTAAGTGCAGAATTATTGCACGATGCACACATGTGGTTGTTAGTCAGCGATATCCTATGGTGGATCTCAATTCCTTAACCTGTGAGTCACAAATGTTCGCTACAGATCCCATGAAAAATAAGATATATTGACTGGACACATCGCTCCTCAGGAATGCCTCCTTAGCACAGTTAAGTAGTCGTTAGCGCTGATGACACCTTTTTAAAGGCAGCATACCACGAATCTGACGTGGTGCAGATTTCAGGTGGAGTATTCGTATACAGTATGGGAGACTACGGAGAGGGGGGTGATTCCGTCCATTTCTTCCTAATTGCCGTAAAAAACGGCCCGGAAGATACGGCTTCATTCGTTTTGGCGCACCATTTTGTACAAGAGGTTCGATTGGAGCGCGCCAGTCTTGTGCGGCGCCGCATCTTCCGGGCCGTTTTTCACGGCAATTAGCAAGAAATGGACGGAATCACCTCCCTCTCCGTAGTCTCCCATCCCGTATACGAATACTCCACCTGAAATCTGCACCACCTCAGATTCGTGGGGTGATGCCTTTAAAGGTGTCTTCTGTAGTCGGGCGAAACGAAATGAAGCTCGGTGCAGCTGCCTGTGCTCGAAGCGGTGTGATGGAGCGCAGCGACCAGGATCGAAGAGGGTCCTAGCCTCCTCTTGCTAGCACCACTCATCGCTGCAGTTTGCGATGGTCCTACCTCGATTCTAACCGCTACTCTCCACCGCGCCGCTTCGAGCTCAGTCGCCTAAGCAACTGCACCGACCTCCATGTCGTTTTAACCTGACTATATCTAATTTCACCATACCGCCATCAAATGCACTGATGAGCGCTTTTTTGTAGGCTCGAAATCCCATGCCGTTATTCCAAGTTATTAAAGGCATCACCCCACGAATCTGGGGTGGTGCGGGTTTCAGGTGGGTTATGCCTGACGGAGGACGATGATGTCGCATCGTCACTCTCCGCGATCAATGTTCGCGCGTAGTAGGTAGTATATTTCCCTTGATACTTCATTTTTGTTCCTTTCCTTTTTTGAGATCCTTGGATCTGTGTTCCGTTCAACGACTGACCAAATATCTAATTTTTTTCCTGGTTTCAGAACTATGAAAGACCCACTTTTCATATTTTTGAGTCTTTTCATTTGTTCAAACTTTATTTTAGTGGCCTTTTTTTGCAAACAGAAAAGATGAAATTTGTCCATGACAGCCCTGATCTTACAGCAACTGACAGAAAGACGGGTTTTTGGAAATACTTCTTGAGTAGTTTTTTTTTTTTTTGGAAAATGTGTCTCCTTTGAAGTGCAGAACATTAGCACAGCTAATGGAAATTTTAATGTCAGTTGTCGTATTTTTCTTCTTAATTGGAACATTGAGCAGCCTAATTCGATATTGCTAGTTGCTGCTATGTTGTGAATGGAAGCGGCAACAAATGTGGATAGGGCAGTTGCTTCTTCGCGAAACGGAGATGGCTGTAGAATCCAGTCGCTTTGACGGACTCCTTCTTTTTGACCCACACCAAACAAGAGTGTAAAGTCTCCATATCACCCCAATAGCTGATGTTTCGCCAGGTTTGACCACAGAGCCTGAAAATGTGGAGCCGAATGGAAAGCGGCCTAGAGGCTCCTATAGATTACTCCTTAGATACTACATATCCGAGGGAAGCTCCAACGTGTCTCGACGTAGCCACATCTCAGTCGTCTCGGAGACATAGAAAACCATTCTAGATTTTTACGATTTTTGAAGAAAAAATTCCAGGTGCTCTTGCGGCTTTAGAGATGCGGTTCCTGTGTACCGTACCCGCGTACTGTGGTGAGAAAATGAACCTGAACACGACATTTAAGAACAAACTGCTTGATATAGTCGGTTCAAAATGACATGAAGCTCGGTGCAGTTGCGTAAGCGACTGCGTTTGAAGCGGTGCGGTGGAGCGTAGCGGTCAGGAACGAATGGAACACTGCGAGCACTGTCCATCACTACAGTTCGCCATGGTCCCACGTCGACTTAAATCGCCGTCTCCACCGCGGCGCCGCTTCGAGTGCCGCCGCTTACGCAACTGCACTGTGCTTCATGTCGTTTTCACCCGTCTATATTAAAGGCATCACCCCACGAATCTGAGGTGGTACAGATTTCAGGTGGAGTATCCGTATACGGGATCGTAGGTTATGGAGGGAGGGGTGATTTCGTCCATTTCTCCCTGTAACAGTGGAAACGGACGATCCCGGAATGTTGTTTCTTATGACGGCTTATTTTGCAATGCACAACGTTCGCGCTCTGCCCAACCCCTGCGATTCGTCGAAAACCCATTCGGGCGAATCTCGGGCGGGGGGCGGCGCAAGGGTGGGGCAGTGAAATTGAGGACGTCGTAAGAAACAGCGTTCCAGGGTTGTCCGTTTCCACTTTTCCAGGGAGAAATGGACGGATTCATCCTCCTCTTCATAATCTACGATCTATATCATAATACGAATACTCCACCCGTAATCCGTGCCACCTCGGATTCGTGGGGTGAAGCCTTTGAGTAGTTTGGTGGTCCCCTGAGTGTCAAAAAGCGAACCTTTCTGGATATTATATTCTTAGGAACTTTAGAAATCTATTCAAAATGACATGGAGCTCGGTGCATTTGCGTAAGCGACTGCGCTTGAAGCTCTGCGGTGGAACTTAGCGGATTAGATAAATAAAGGGTAAGAGAGGTAAGAGCATGGTCTCAACCATTTCTTTATTTCCCATCTATACGATCAGCTTTTTATCGCTTTCTTTCATCAATTATTCGTTTGCGGGCAGAGAACATAAGCTGAAAAACGTTAGAATCTAAAGAATATCGACTGCCATCAATCCCGTTTGAAGGAGAATTATTATGATATGAGGCAATCTCAGATCTGTAACCGAACCAAGAACAAGAGAAACCCTCTTGTGGAATATGAGGGAAATATGCATCTAAGAATTACAATAATAATTTATATGAAACTCCTCGAGAGCTAAGAGCTGAACTACTGAGAGAATTCTGTCAAGAATTCCATAGAAAAGTTCCAATAAATGTGGATAATTTTACGAAATAGTTTGGTAGCTTGGGCGCTCTATCCTTTTGAAAAATGGTAATTATTAATATTTGTTATGAATGTTAATATAATGGTAATTTGATTAATTATTGTCCTATTGAAAAATGTTATATTAATTATTATTTGGAAATATAGTAACGAGAAATGTTCCTTGATGATTGTTGGACATCAGGATCGTTTTAAATGCGCCTGCGATTGATATGAACGGCGTATGATCGTTGGTAGATAAAAAGATAAAAGATAAAGTCACTGGCGTTGGGATGCGCCAAAGCGTTTTTATGGAATTCGTAATCGTTGAGGTTTTGGAAGCGTATTGGCTTATACAATGACTTGCGGGGGACAGCCGATGATCAAGTCAGTGTTTTTATCCTTCCAGACAAGTCCGGGACCAATTTATCGACCCCAGAAGGATGAAAGGCTTGGTTTGCACTGGGGCGGTTTCAAACCCTCGGCCTTGTGGCTACAACGGACCTCTAACCGACTGCGCCACATTCGCCCCGTCGGTTGATAGCAATAGATATTTAGGTAACGACAACGGTGAACCTCCTTAGGGATACACCCCATCGCTAACTGCTCAAGAAAGACATGATCGATCGAAGACATCCTCGAATATCTACAAGAGCCTTTTCACCAGCCACCATTTACTGTTATATCAGCGATCTTCAACGTACTGTTGGGCTTAGAGACAGCATACCACGAATCTGGGCTGGCACGGATTTCAGGTGGAGTATCCGTATACCCGGTCGTATATTATGGAGACCTGGGTGGTTCCGTTTATCTCCCCCTACATCACTGCAAGCAGCCGGCCTCTTAATGCTGTTTTGTACGACGCCTTCTATGGCAGCGCGCCACCTTTGCACGCGTAGCGTCCCTTACTGCCTATCGGGGCAGTCCGAATTTTTTTTTTCTTTTCGACGAATCGCAGAGCAGAGGCGGCGCAAGGGGTGGAGCGTGGCAATAGATGGCGTCATACAAAACAGCATTCTGGAGGCGGCTGTTTGCATTGATGCAGGAAGAGATGAGCGGAACTACCCCCGTCTCTTTAATCTACGACCCCGTATACGGATACCCCACCTGAAATCCGCACCACCTCAGATTCGTGGTATGCTGCCTTTAACCTTGATGAATTTTATTTTTTAAGATGAATTTTTGCAAAAATAAAGTCAGATAACGTGGTTTCAACTCATATAACTTCGCAAGTAACTCATTTTTATCCCTTCGACGACACCAATGCCCAACACATGAGCCGCACTTTTATGACCGCGTGGTACAATGCGCTTACCGCTAAGCCGGACATAATTCAACAATTATCTTCCATGATTTCGCAAACATTTAAATGTTTTTTCGTCCTCATTGGATTTACTATTATTTATTTATTTTTTTATTTCTTTGATGTATTATAGCTCGTAAAAGTCGATTGACGCTAGATACGAAAAAAAAATCGCACTGCCAATGGGCTAAAGTCAGCACTAAACGAAACGAAATTGACTATGTTAGGATCTCTGTGCGACAATATAGAGTTCAAGTTGTAGATTACGAGTATGAACGTCACCGCGTTCAATTCTTCCTAATCGTCCCAAAAAAAAGCATAGTGGGAATCGCCTTATCCCCTTCGAGTTTCGTCAAAACGCGCCACCCTTGTAGTACACGTTCGGCTCCTTCAGCAGTCTATCTACTGCTTTTACTACGAAAGGCCTCTGAGGAGACCCCATTGATTTTCGACCGCTCGCTCGTGGATGCGGCGCGTATACAAGGGTGCGCGTTCTAAGGAACCTCGTTGGAGCTAAGGGCGTTTCTCACGCTGTTTTTCAGGGCTATTAGAGGGAATTGAGCGTGGTCACCGTAATCTATGTACAAACCGGACTCTATATTGTCCCACAGAGACCCTAACATCGTTGTTTTCGTGATGTGGTGCGTTTAACAGTGAGATACCGTTTGGAGTCGCAAAGTAATATCAGCGATGGAGTCAGATAGCAAATTATGATGTCAAATTTTATCCTCTCACCTTCCATGTTCTTCGATGTGATTTCCCAATAAAGTATCTTTTTTGGTTCCTACAATGATCACGCGAATATCTTGTTCAGAATTTAAACTTACCTGATCCCTGCTCGCAGTAACCTAGATTAAAGGTATCACTCTACGAATCTGAGGTGGTGCGGATTTCAGGTGGAGTATTCGTATACGGGATAGTAAATTATGGAGAGGGGGTGATTCCGTCCATTTCTTCCTAATTGCCGTAAAAAACGGCCCGAAAGATACGGCTTCAGGTGTTCTGGCGCAATATTTTCTACAAGGAGTTCGACTGGAGCGCGCCAGCCTTGTGCGGCGCCGCATCTTCCGGGCCGTTTTTTTACGTCATTGAGGAAGAAATGGACAGAATCACCCTCCCCCCCCCCCACAGTCTCCCATCCTGTATACAAATACTCCACCTGAAATCTGCACCACCTCAGATTCGTGGAGTGATGTCTTTAAAGAAATAAGAGGATAAACACCCTCCCTCAATGCCATCTAAGATCTCATTCAAAGGGAGCCACAAAATGCAGCCATCAGTATTTTGAGGGGGAGAAAGTGAGTAGTCTAAGGCTAAAGTTTTAGAGAATCTACGAAAAGACATCTACAGAGCTCGAAAAGAACAGACATTTGTGAAAGGTACACTATTTTCTGGATCGACTATCATTATTTTTATTACCTTTGAGGACGACCATTAACTTGATGACTCATTCTCGTTTTTACGGTTACAGAACAACTATATTTCTTAAAATAGGAAAATAAAATAAAATAAGAAGTTAGGTGATAGTCGCACACTGAAAACTTTATTCTTTTCTTCTTGAGAAAACTTCCATTACTCAAAGTTTCATTTCAGTTGAATTGAGTTCAGTTTTTGAGTTGTCTCAGCAGAGCAAAGTCCCATTTGCGAACAGCCCAAGAACTGATTGGGATGATTTTCTTCCAGGCTCAATCAGAAAATTTGACAAAGCCTACTCCATCTCTTCTTTTCTCAGCCATAGAGAGATATCCTCTGGACCTTTGAGGAACTATGGACGTGAAGCACATTGACACGTGAGTCGTTGAGTTCAAATAATGAGACACGAAAATTGACCAACTTAAGGAGGAACAGAAATCTAGATTTTTGTGGATCAATCCCACGTTCGTGCTTATTGTTTGTAATTGAGAGATCTTACCTCTACTTCTACTTGAAGTTTCAATTTCCAAATTTCGAATATTTTCGTAAATTCTCTTACAACCTAACAGCAGCTCTTCCGCTTCTAAACCACTCTTCAAAAAAACCTACTCTTTATTGAGGGAAGTAGGGCAAAATGTCGTTGGGGGTGAGGGGGAGGGGCACTCAGTGGCGCCCTTATTTCCCGAAGCTCTAACTTACTTTATTTCTCTTAGTAACCTAAGTTTGCATGTCATAGATCCTCTGAGACTAATGCTTAGGCCTTAGGGCTCCCACCGATTTGATTATTGACTTCGAGAAATAGGCACAAGTAAGCAAGTCAAGAAAAAGCAAGTAAACAGCAAATGGTTTAAAACACATTGCTATAAAAAATAATAGAAATATGTGATTGTGATATGTGATCTCTGATTCTACAGTAGAAGTACTATATGTACAAATTTCAGCCTGAATGTCCTTTGATGTCCTCGGTTCCCAAGTGAAACACACAGCAGGGCACGATTTCATGCTCCAATCGAATATTTATGCTCCACTGAGAATTGATGGAATACACAGGAATTCTGCGTGTGTTTGTCCGTGTGTTCTTTCCTCTGCGTTTTTTTTTTCTCCGCCATTCTTGTGTCACGTCACTCCCGTGTTCTGTTAATCACTTGAATTGCAATTCATTTCCGTGCTGCGCTTAGCCGAGTGATTTTTTCAGTAGCTGCTTCATTTATTTTGCATTAACGCTGTAGACGAGGAATATTAGATCGATTCGGGAGTGTATTTCCCGAGGAAGGAATTATTTTTACCTACCCACCGATTTCTTTTTTTATTTCCGAATTTAATTTGCTGGGATTTTCCGTCTGGTTGAAAATCTTCGAGAGCTAACCGTAGTCCTCTATTTTTCATTATCTGCGCCCATTCATTCTGTGTAGTTCTGGAACTGCTGAGTTTATAGCATTTAAATCTCGGGTTTTTAAAACATTTAAAATTTTAAAGCTCGGGTTATTCTCCGTTTCCAGAAATGACATAGTTTTCTGGCGCCTCTTTTGTTTTATGAATGGTTCAGCAACAAAACAAACATGAAAACTCCAATTTTCTGGAATATGATTACCGCAAATAAAAAGTTCGGTCTTTACCATCTTTACTATAGCAAATGAACTTTGTAACCTATGTAAAAGATGCAAACATAAGTATCCACAAGCACAGCAGCATTAGTGCAAGCTGCTGTAATGGGACGCCATGAGGTGAAATCTCGTCCAAATGCAGAATGGGATGGGTACGGTTAATCAATAGTGCCTCGTTTTCATTTCTATCACATGGATTCTAGAAATTTGTCTTTTCTATTACACATCTATTCTATTCTTTCTATTACATTTTCTTTCAAGATCGTGTCATACTGTTACTCATGGATCTGAAGCGCTAGTATCCATTCTACATCGTTATGGAGATTGTCTCGATGCACTACAATGCTCAACTCGATGCTTACGAACACTGTGAGGTTAGTAGCCATGTTTTTCCTACTTTTTTAATTTTTTTTTCGGCTGCAGTTTCTAACTACTAAAAGATAGTATTTATTCCTTTACTTCTACATTTTAAGTGTAGTGATCATCTAGTTGTTCCCAAATTTTCGCCCATTTTCGAGAGAAAATCCATTTGAAAGAAGGATAGATGTAATACTGCATGGTGTAGTAATTAATCGCTTAACCTCTTCTTCAAATGAGACATTTTTGGTAACTGTTGTCCTTATACCCGTTCCTATCAAAAACTATTTTCTCGTCATTTGTTGCGAATTGAAGAAATTGTTCAAAACAATATGGAAAGGGAACTATTTCTCAGCTTATTTTTGTAAACGTGCGGAAGGATTCGGCAAAAATAACGCGTTGAACATATTCTGATCCAACGATTCGATAGCAGCTTTCTGTAAATGAGCCATTATTATTCTTTAAGATATTGACGTTAATATGACCTTTCTATGAGCGTACGAGACAATAAAGAATTATATACGTAATCCTATTCGTCCCTTACTACACGAACAAAAGGATGGAAACCTGCACAAGAGAAAAAAAGCCTAATGCAGAAGTATAGCCACTCCGACAATTTCACCCCGAAGGATTGTCGTAGCCTAGAGATTGTACTCAAAAGATAGAGCTGCCTTTTGGTCCCATGTCCCACGAAAATTAGAAAAATTAGCGCGGTTGTCAATCTGTTAATGTCAATCATGATCAAAGAAAAGGAAAAGAGGCTGAGCAAAGCTGTAGCACCGAAAGTCTTTTATGGATAATAGTTACATTTACCATCATTTTAAGTAAGGCTTGTAGTTTCATTATTCTATTCAATGCAATTACTTCATGGATCGAACAGCAAACTTTTTTGTAATGCTATACTTAATTCGGTTTCCTTTCCTTCATTTCATGCAAGTCCGTTAATAGTTGGCTACCGAAGCCCTTGTTTAATGTTCCCGATAATTTTGTGGATACAAGTGTGCACAGTTTTTTTTTTTGTTTTTTAAAACTAGTTGTTTTCGTTGTTGTTATTTGGTTGAGTAGGCTAAACCAACAGTCAATCGTTTGTTTTCATCGATTGATCAGTCCTATAAGAATCTAGCCTGACACATTTAGGAATCACACTGTGAGCATTATTCTATTCATAGTATGCAAGAACACCTTAGAAATATCTTCAGAATGCGTAATTTATACTTACTTATTACCATTCGAAGAGCTAGAGTGTTAGGCAGCGAACATTGAAGTTGTATAATTGTCACAAATAAGGCTTTTTCTGCTATCATGCATAGTTCCAGTTCTGGCTGCCAGGTAATAGTTCTGAATTAGAATTCTCCTTTCTTGGTGTCTAGAATCACTTTGCAGTACTCAGCTACTAGTTTTTCAGAACCAACTACAGTTGTGCTTCCATACGGTCTCACTGCACTTGACATATTTAGATCAGAACAGCTGTATGAGAATCTAAAATAGCTTACAATGAGTTCCTAAGTATTTCTTGTTCTTTGTGCCCATAAAGTTTGCTGCAAAGAAAAAAAAGTGTGCTAAGGGTGTATGGTCCACGTGATGCGGGGTGATGGGCATAACTTGTCTAGCTCTGGACACTTGTTCATTCTTTTTAGACCTATCTCGTTATTTGTCTTTCAATTTACTTATTAGGTTTCCTGATGGCACCATATATTGAGAGAAGGAGTTCCATTCGGCCACCGGTGCCTTAATTAACAAATTTACGAATGGAGGTACTTTGTTACTGTGCGTCACGCGTTGTAAGGGGATATTTCTTGGAAAAGTTATTGAAAAGAAGCCTACTTCTAGATGTAGTTAGCTAATTTTTATATTGCATCGATTCTTTGTGCATTTAGGCTGCCCAAGCACCCAAGCTGGATAATGTGAATTTGAAATATGTTCTCTAGATAATTATAATTTATTGGTATCTGTTCTCATCCAAATTTATTGTTCTGCGACTAAAATATAGGTGTGGGCGATATCAAATAGTCTCTTTGCTGAAACAAATCTGAATCCGTGAATCTTTGATCTTTGTTCTCTATTTCTTTGAGTAAGACTAGGTGTTGAGCAATCTTAAACAATAAGTGGTTTTTTTAGTAGCTATTTTACCTCCGCTGATGCTGGAGGTTTATCATCAGTGAAAAGGTGAAGGAAATTTCTGTTATGTATGCGTTCGCGACCGTCTTGCCTTTGTGTTCACACATTGCTTATGCGGCGGCTATTGCATTTAGTCTTTTTGCTTTCTTCACAAGCACGGAAGTGCCTTCATTCTGCATTGTGGGTTATTCGCCGCCGTAAAAGAGGCTGAACTGCAAAAACATCCCACTGGAAAGACTCAGAAACGTTCATTTGTATCCATCCATAAGTTATCTCTTCAGTACGATTCTTTTCGTCGAATTTCTTGTTCAATCCATGCACGTTGCTCTTAGTGCCCGTCTAATTATTCCTTTCCCCACACTTCCAAGAACGAGTTTGTGATCATGCAGGAGTATATATTTGCACATTTCCTGGAAACCGCTATGGGGTTAGTTTGTTTTTGTGGTAGCGACAAAGGTATCGGCCCCAATTCGCACATTTGCATTGCCCTTTTACACTGCTTCAGAGCCAACTGTTGTCTCTTCGTATCAAATGTCCTGGATGTGTACTTCGGGGAAATCATTACTCCCCGGTATTTATGACTGCCTGCAGTTTACTTACGAATGCTTAGGTTTTAGAACGTTTACTATTTTTTCCAATGTGTAACCTAGCGTTCTTGGGTTATTCGTGAGATCGTTATAAAGATTCGTTTCTTACGAGTGTACATCGTTTAGTAGTCTCTTGGTGACTACTTTTAATTACTCCAAATAAGCAGGAAATCTCTATGAAGTTCAGTCCATAGTGTCTTTTCAAATTCACTGCTAACTTTCTCGCATCTCGTCTCAACGTACAGCTTCGAAATTATCTCCGGTTTATATTCATCGAAACTATTTATTATATTAAAGTATGGAATTTGTCGCCCTACTATTTTAAGATTCACACTAGATTGAATGCTGTAGTCAAACTGCGACTACCGAATTCATTTTATTTTCTTCTGCTTTTTCTTTCTGTTTATATCGTTACATGTTTTACACGAGCATTCATACTGCTCACCGTTTATCAATACCGTAGAAGAATAAAATTCAGCGCTTGAACCGATTTGAGTTGATTCCTTCCTCAAGGTGCTCGTATTTACAAGCAGACTAGCTTTCGTATCATGTATCGGCCGAATAATCTGTTGTATTGATTTCATCTGTTCTTTTATGTTTTCTTCTGTTCGTTATAGAGCGCTTGAATCATTTTGGAATCAATAGTGTAAGCAATGAATACATAGATAAACCATCTCTTTTGAGGATACATCAGTTGTTATTTTAATGCTCCCCTGATTTTATTGGTTCATCGCATCATATTTATCAATTTTCCTCTTGACGCAATGAAGTTTGCTAACAAAGATTCACACATACGCTAATTATTATACGATAATTACACGAGCACAGTAGTACAGTGCGTTCTGCATGAGCACGTTTTTTCTATTGTAGCTAGAACAGGGAGGAGTACCACCAAAAAGTGCGATATTGAGGCGGTGGGTCCTTCGTTCTCTCGAAGAAAATCAGTAACGGGTTAAAACTTAATCCTCAAGGCACAAATCCTATAGCGTTGAATTTCCTGAACACTATATTTTTTAAACTTGTAGTTCAACGAAATCACTATGTAATGATAAAATAGCTTGCTTACTAAACAATTATAAGAAAAAGACGTTTGAATCTAAATGATAGAAATATTCGTTTGTTTTTGAAAAATTTACTGTTCGAAGAGTGGTCTTAGACTAATCTGAATCGTCAACACCATGGAAATGGTTTAATGGATGTGAAGTATAAATGTCTTACTTTTTATGATGCACTCAATGCGCTGTCTGTTTGAAATCCGCCTCCTTAGGCAGCTCTTACCATTCGTCTTCTTCCTGTCCTAGAACGACCACACAATCACTTAGTTCCTGATCATTTATTCGTTGATTTAATATACATTTCTATTTCTTATGGGATGTTCCAATCAATTATAAATTACTTGCGAAAAATTATGTTCGTACTCTCTAAACAATGCATTAGAAAATGTTTGCCTACTTGCGACGGATTATTTGTTAATGCTTCGACGTAAACATTGATACAACAGACGGGCATCGTCATTATCTGTTGTTACATCATGTTCTCATGTTTCTGTGGAAAGGGGCCGCATTGTCTTCTTATGTTGGAAACTTACGAATCAGAAGAAAAATCATCTTTTTGGTTCGAATCTTTTGATTTCTTCAAATTTCGGGGCATCTAAGGTCTCTCTTCTATCTTCTCCAAGAAGCTGATTTTCTATTCCTTGGATTAATTTTTTCAATTATTTTTGAGCAATTTTATGTATAGCTATTCGAAGTGTGCCCTTTGCTCGTCAATGTATTCAAGACACATTGGCAGAAGTTTTCGAAGGATGGTACCATTGTATGGCGTAAGTATTCTTTTGGAAAAGTTTCATTTGAACGTATCCCTCACTGCTATATAAATAGAAAGTCGTTCTGAAAACTGGCGGCCTAAAATCTTTCCAAAGCTATACAGAGCGAGAGAAGTGGTGTAATTGGTATTCTGGGCGCTATTTTCTGTTTTTTACTGTCGTGCAAAAATATTTAATGGGCGTGTTTTTACACAAGGTATTGTGCAGGGTTGAGGCAAGATTTTTCGCGGAAACTGTTAGGCATCGGTTTTTTCTCATGGTGTGGGGAGAGATCGATCGCCTCATTGGATTTGCAACTTTGTTCTCTAGTTCACCCCCTCACCTCTATTTCACCTACCTTGTGGATTGCCTAGTTGCATCATAGGATTTAAGGGATTTGGATTATGCTATTATACATTAATAAGATTTTTTTTTCTGAATGGCAATAAAAAGCTTTATGACGCAGATATTTCTGTTGTAAAACCTGCTGCAAAATTAATATGCTGATGGAGTTTTTTTATTCCTCGCGACTATGCTATTGGCAATTTCTAATAGCAGAATGATCTTGAAGAACTACAAAAATCACTGTTGTATTATCGTTCAACGAAAGAACTTGGCGCATGAGTAAGAGCATATTTAACGATATTTTTTGCTGAGTTATATAGGTTATTTATTATGCAGATCTGGGTGTAGTAATGTCCAACGCGTTACTCGCAAATTAGGTCTTCAAGTGGAAAATTTTACCACTGGTCTTATCACTGATATTCGCTTCGACCGCGCCGTTGTCTTTAGAAGGTTAAAAATGGCTCGAGACTCCTATGTTATTTGACCAAAAACATTCTCGCAAATTCTCACTCACGACCTCAACGAAAAATGCCGTAATTCCAAGTATGTTAGGGACAACTATCGAAATGTAACTCATGTAGATGGTCTGAAACCTAATGTTCCAAAGAGGACATAATAATGTGTCAAACACTGCTTTATTTCACGAACACCAGAGAAAACAGTAAGAATTTCAAAGAACGAAGTGAGAAGCCACAGCACATCAAGGTGGCACGAGAACACTTTCGGAACGAATGACCTTATCTTAACATCACCAGGATAGCTCTAAACTGCCACCATCCATGCTCCATACATCCGAGCAAATGTCTGGATTATTATCAAAAAGAGGATACGTTGCTCTTACCACGCAATATAATAACGGGCTTAACGTGAGTGTCGCAAAACTACTTTGTGCAGTGAGACGGGTTCAACCCCAGCATTATGCATAGGTAGTGCCACTTCGTCAGATTATCATCATAGATGCGATGGACGGAGCCGGTGCTCTGATCCCTTCACTTTGAGACGGTTGAGGAGGGGACCTCCTTCACTTTTAAACGGTTGGCGAAATTACCCCCT
This sequence comes from Necator americanus, assembly GCF_031761385.1. Taxonomy (NCBI): domain Eukaryota; kingdom Metazoa; phylum Nematoda; class Chromadorea; order Rhabditida; family Ancylostomatidae; genus Necator; species Necator americanus. The sequence continues at coordinate 28,433,514 of NC_087371.1, forward strand.
TCACTTTTGGACGGTTGGCGAAAGGACCCCCTTCACCTGAGGAGGGTCCGGCTTCTCCCTATCACACCTATGATTATCGTGCCGCCGTTCGCGGTGCCAAAATCCAGTAAGATGATTACCATTCATTACGTAAGCCTTAGACTGCAGTAAGATAAGAAAAGTCAGCGGAGCGCACCTGTACATCAGCGCAAGAAAACGAAGAGATAAAATGAGACGAGTCCCAGGGGTCAGAGTGGTGAGCAGGGGCTAGGAAATGAGAGCAGTCGGGTTAACCGTTCATCGGTAACGCACATTAACTACAAATTAATTTGTCAAAAGTACAGAAGACGTTGAAAATTTGGTTGTGGTGGGTTTAGGCGTGGCCTTTTACCTTAGTTTATGTCTCCGTACTCTTGGTCTCGTCTGCCCTACCCTCACTATATTCACCATATCCCTTACATCTTTACAAATTTGCCACGTACACACATACGCAACCGCTTAGATATCCGCAAGCAGCTCACGTATTTCGATTTAAATCTCCTATATTTGCTAGGGTAATGTTGCTGTTCTCGCTTTTTTTTTGTTAGCACATCATGACTTACTTGACTTAATGGGTGGGCTACTATTATAGCCTGACGCGATTGTCCGCATCTTTGCTGAGGTGCGTCGTCGTTGAACATTGCTTTGCCCAACTTTCTCGATCTTCTGCGAGAGCTTGCAAAGAATCAATCTATTCGTCGCTCTTCCCTATCCTGCGAAACCTTACGTCTCGCCTGAATTGCCTATCCACACCGAGTGTCTTCAAATCCTTTTTCACCACTCCAATCCTGAACTCAAAAACCTGTTTTTGGCCAGGTAGCCTTTTCCAGTTTGAACCCGACAAACTCCTCAATTCTTGGCATCCTCAGTATACGACCGAAGAAGTGACGATTTTCCATAGCCACTTTCGATGGGGGCGCAAGATGTTGATATCTTTTGCGTGTCATTCGCCTGCACAACACATCGATTTCTGCGTAAAGATCTTCATTCTGGTATGTCATAGGCCAAAAGTAGCCAAGCAGTCGTCTAAGGAGCTTCCTTCTCATGCAGTCAATTTTCGCCATCACTGTAGCTAAGAGCACCGTCTTCGCCAGATTTTCCATTCCTCATTTTTTGTAAATACCAGAACCTCCGACTCTGACGGTGATTTCTCGTTGACTTCGCGTATATCGGTCGCTGGACATGATCGAGACCAAGAGCAGATGGCGCTTGCCAGTTCAGCAAGGTGTTGAAGTGACCCTCCAAATTGGTAGGATTGCCTCACCAACAGCGACTCCAGTGGCAGTGTTGAGGACTGGAGAACGTCTCTTCACTTTGTCGCTGTGCTGCCTTGGTTAAACTTAGGCTTTCAGAGGTTCTTGTCCTCCCAGGCCTTTTCAAACTCCTTCGCTCTCGATGTCTACTCGTTATTGCGGTCTTGTTGCAGTTGACGACGCAAATCCCTTCTAAGATGCTTTTCCTGGTTTAAATCGCCAGTGTTGCGGGTGACACATACAAAATTGTACGTGGATCTCGTCTCCGTAGATGTAAAGGCAAACTTCTTTCGCGGCATGAGGACCGGAAGGTTGTCCTTACAGCGTGCTGTATGCACTTCGTGAAGGAATCCGCTTTGCAAATCTTCTTCTGGTCCGTACTTCAATATGATTAGACACACCTTGGCGGGATTTCGTTCAATATTCTTCGTCTTTCAGACCTGTTATGTCGATTTTCGGTTGAAAAGGAACTCCTCGGTTTCGTTAGCATACAGCCGAGCTGAAGTTTGAGAGTCCTCATCTTCCGCTTGCGCTGCACTTCTGGCGTTAAAAGGGTTAACTACTGCCAGGGAAGCTGATGGTTTGATATAGAATGATTCCTCTTGAATGTAGAAGCGATGTTGAGATCCGTCCGTTTACATAAGTCAACCAGACGGTAACCGTTATCCGATGTGCGCTCCGCTGGATAACACCATTTTCCTAGCGCATCGGATTGTTGTTCGATCTTCGCATTTGTATCGACTCCGACAATGACCACTTGCTGGCTGGGTATGTTGGACATCAATGCATTGAGTTCATTATAGATGGCATCTTTATTGTCGTCCTCAGCGATTTCAATAGGTGCATGGGGACTTTTACGTTCTCTGCGATCCCGCAGTCGTAACAAGGCGCTTCTAGACGACGTTGAGCCAAACTACTCCATCAGGATGTTGCAGTCGTACCTCTCACAGCTATCGTGCTGCCACCTACTTCTGGGCTTTGGCGATGTACCGGACGACAGCTCCTTTTTGCAATGTAAGAGAATCTTGAACCATATAAATGTGCACGTTATATAGCTCGTCCATTCCCAATGCAAGCACTCAAATGCCTGATTGTGTTTAGTGAAAGCAGGGTCACCACGAGCAGATAGCAATGAGACTTGTATGCTCCATCTTTAGCACATCATGCTTTTGAGGAATATTGATTTGAGATGAAATTTGCGCACTTTTGTATAGTACTGACACTGGCAGGAAGACTCTAAAACATTAGATCCATGATAGTATTTCAATCAGACTTGAAAAAAAGCGTTGTTAGTGACCAAAAAGCGTCTTAGTTTTTTGGCAAGCATTTACAGAAAGTGACGCTACTTCAAATTTTTAATGAAAAACCAAAGCGAGAACCATAAGAGAATGTGGGATTAGCTGGACGTTCAGACCAATCTTCTTTATAATGGATGATAGCATGACGCTGGTCTTTGTTTCCTTTCCATTAATCATTTATAAACCTGCGGACATCTCGTTGGAATTTGGCACGCACGCACTACTACGTATGACCCCTCTTCTGGAGAACGTTCACTGCAAAAAGGCGACCTTCTTTACTTTGACAATTCAAAACCTAAAAATTATTCTTGAAGAGTGTCAAGAGTGTCATTTTGATACACGCTTCACTTCAGGTGGACGGTCGCCTGTCCGAGTCTGATTGGATGGAGGACGACGATGTCTATAAAAAAAGGTAGTTCTTTTAATTTATGCATGCTTGTGTGACTTCTTGTGACTTCCGAATGTTCCATATTTTGCGAGAACAGAAATCCGCAATTTCAATCTTAAGCATATGTTATAACGAGTTAATGAAGTGAAGCTCTCCCTGATGCCTTATTTCTTTACTCGACGTCTTCTTTAATGCGAATTAATTTATAAAGTAAACTGGTACGTGAGAGTACCTTCAAACTAGCACACTTTCGAGTGCACGAATTTAGCTATGCGAAGTTCTGGTAGAAGTTGTTTGTAAATAAGTTGAAGAATTACTCTTGATCTCTTGCTGCTATCAAGGGATTCTATTACACATATACGTTTCCTCTTCGATTTAATTTCATCATCTCGGATTATTTATTACTCCTATGTTAGATTGTGTTGTCGAGGATGTTCTTCTAATTTTTTTCTTTTTTCTTCTCATTTTTTCTTCAAATTTTCCCTTTTAATTCTACACTTTTTGTGCTGGTACAAGGCGTTTGAAATGGGTTTGTTCAGTTGTATGTATCGATGTTCGTGTAACTTTTTTCATCAGTGAGAAATTAAAGGCAGCCTACAACGATCTGACGCGATGAGGGAGTCCGTGGGAAAATCTAGAGATGGGGCTGCAGATTCAGGAATCTGGGCTTGTTCCACTCATCTCTCCCTAATCGTCGTAAAATAATGAAATAATCTCTCTTTCTTGGAAGCGCATAGCACTCACTTGCAGTGATTGATAGCAATTGGTGGATCCGACCCAGTAATGCCATCCTTCCGCCGTCATTTCATCTATTTCATTTCGTTTTTTTTTTCGTTTTTCTCTCCATGCGCGACAACAATTTTTACAAGCTGTCGACAAGTGTTCACAGTTGTCACAGGCTTGGTCAAAGACGAACAAATATGGAGGTTGCCAATTATTATCTTTGTCAACGTAACGCTTCATTATTTCTATCGAGAATTTGGGTTCAGGAAAGTTCCTTAAAAACGATTAAAGGAATAAAGGATTTTGACGTGGTCCGAAACTCACAGCGAAAGCATAGAGTTCGGGTAGTAGATTACAGAACCAGCGTGGTTCCGCTCATTTCCCCCTCGTAAGAACGGCATGGAAGCTGCTTTAGTTCCTAAGAGGTACGTTAGAACGCTCCTCTGTGTACATGTGCCGGTCGCCTCAGTAGCCTATTCATTGGTTTCACTTCAATAGACTGGTAAGAACACGTAACCTATCTTTGATCGCTCGCACTTAGAAGCGACGCGTGCACAAGTGTTGAAACTGAAGTCATCGTAAAAACCGCGTCTTCCATGCCGTTTTTTTTTACGACGATTAGGGAGAGATGAGCGGAACCATCTCGGATTCCCCCGATCTGCAACAGTATCTCTAATTTTCCCAGCGGATTCCATCACGTCAGATTTGTGCTATACTGCCTTTAAACAACTGTCGACATCTTGCAGAAATAACTGCTTATGGTGCGTGAGCGATCTCGTATTAAATTCACTCCTCCAACTGCTAATGTAAGCTGAATGAACAAATGATTGCTGGTTGTATTTTGTGCACGCAGATCTAAGCTTCTTGAGTTGGAGCTAAGGTCGATCGAGGAGAGAGACAGAGACACGAAGAGGACTGAGGGGAACCTGAACAACCTTCTACTTTCTGAATCGCAATTTCCTCACTATGTCAGGAAAAAGGTGAAAGTGGAATATGATATCAGGCTGAGTGTCCACATGGGGGTGGCATCAAAAATCTGTTAAGGCAAAAAAGTATATTTGGACTAAGTTCGCGTATTGGCTTCGCTCCACATCATCGCGTATGGTGAAATGACAGTGTGGTTCATCACCATATCTAAACACTCTCTTCGGGCATTCATTGAGGCATAACGGAATCGGGTCATTGGCCTCAACAGGATAGCCAAGAGGGCGGGACACAGGGAAATCCTTCGTATTTCGTACCTGTCTAAATTTTCGTTTTCTGTAATGTAATGTTTTTGTTTCGGTTCTTCCGAATCGAACTGAATGAGAATTTCATCAACTTTTTTCTCCTTCAAATCCTTCTCACAGTTTGTTAGGTCTGGTTTTGTGCGAAGGTCTACCGCTACAGCAACGTTCTCCGCGTTTCTAAGTCCTTTGGGTTCGTTAACCATCTCGATCCTAGAGATCCTTGCAATCCCAAGACATCTCCATTAGTAGGTGGAATTCGGTAGGTCACAAAGTCACATTCAATGTTAAATCTCACAAAGCTCACAAAGTGAATTTTGTGAAATTTAACATTGAATCTTCAGAAGAGCTTGTGAAATCGCACTGGAAATGGATGGACTGCAGAAGTTAAAATATGTGTAGGCCAGAATACTCTTATATCGAAAAAAGCTCCGAGATAATGGCATTTGTGGAATCTTTTCAGAAATGCTAGATTTCTTGCAGCAATGTCAAAAATGCCGTTCTATTGAGAAAATCAAACTTTGATTTATTTTGATTAACCTTTACGAGAAAGCGTGAATGTCGAACATCTTTCAAATACTGAAGTATACTAAAATATTTCTAAGTGTGATGGATTTTTTTTTGTAAGCGATCCCTTTTTTCCCACATCTACCACATGTATGGGCACGAACAAGTTGGGGCATTTTTAAACTACCTGAAGTTAACGTGATGTTTGTTCACAAATTTTCGAACCGTCCTGAATATTACATTTCCTTCATTTGTGTTCTGTGAGACAACATAAATAATGCGTTATCCGTTAACGAGTTTTTCGCAAAAATTTTGGACGAGCTATATTCCTAGGAAGTGGACCATTTTGCTTCGAAAACCAAATGATGCACCTCGATAAAACATAGCTCTCATTTTCTGTGAGTGGTGATTATTTCGGTTACGCGTGAGCTACTCACCGATTTATAAACATCGAATGGTGCAATGACCACCCCACCAGCACGGCTACGACACATTGATTTTCGTCATTCACCTCGACACCTGTTCTGTGATTAGCTGCTTTTTTTCGTTCGAATCCAGTGTTGCATACGTTTCTATCTCTCGCGCGTCGTCCGTCGTAGTAATGATCGTCGCCTTCCTACCACCACCAACTGGGAGCTGGTTCTGCGTTGTCTGCCATGCGTGACGTTCGCTCCTTGCGCTTTTCTCTATCGACCTTCCATTCGTATTCTCGAGGTAATGAAATCACGTCGGGGTTACGTCCAATCTTGCAATTTCGCACCTTCATTGCGCTACGAACCAGCTTCCGCCTTTTTTTACAATCTTAGTTCCCAACACTTTTTTCCTTTATCGTTTTCAAACACTATGGATAGGTAGATTTTATTGGTTGGAAAAATCTAATTTAGAAAGATTTTTGCTTCTGGTGAAAATTCTATTGCCGCTCTTTAAAACTTCAAAAACATAAGTTCGATGCAATGAACCTATCTCATTGTAAAGTAATAAGTTGTAGATTTTGTAACCGAGTTTGAAAAGTTACTCTAGAATTCATTTAATAACTTATCTTATTCAGAATGCTACCAGAATCTATGCGCTTATGCGAAAACGACTTCGTTTTATGACTACTTCGAAGAGAATGTGGTTTTTTTTGCCGTCTTTGAATCTGTGGTGCATTAGAAATAGGCATACATTGAGAAGTATTCACAATTTCTATTTTATTCGTTCCTCCGATGCAATCTGGAAAACTCGAAACAGGAATTCGTTTTACGACGAATTACCAACATTTCCTTATTGCTATCCTTTTTAGGCGTAAAATTCAGCTGCTCTCAATGAGAACAGCTGAATTGTACGCCTAAGTAGTATTGATTTCAACTGTAAACACCTCGATTGGACGACGATATTGTCCACGTCCGTCTTTAATGTTAGAACGTTTTCCTGGTCTTTTTACTAATAGTTAGTGACCTTGATGCGGCGAGGTAGTGTGGCTTAGGCTGAGGAGAGGATTCAAAGAACTCGTTCTGCGTGTTTTTGGAATGTTTGGGTCAAATTGTAGCAAGAACCTGAGTGATCTAAAGCAGCGACACCTGATTGATTTAATAACATTTTAGACACTGTTTGATAGGACAAGGGAGGTTTGTCATTCTGTAATTTCAAAAATATGCTAGGGCATACCTTATACAGTACAATTCTCCGAACTGTCTCAATTTTGTCCATGTTCGACTGTCCTTGAATCCAGGCATGTTGAATTCGTAGCTTTTATATTGATTCGCTTCAGCTCAATTTCCACAATATCTCAATTTTGCTTCTTTTTTCTTTTATTTGGTGAAAAGGTTTCAGAGCTCAGTGAAACCTCACAAGATGTTGAACATTTCTGCGGGGCACTTTTAAAGGAGATTTCGATAGCTACAATCGCTCAAGAGGAGAATATAAAGGTTTTCAAATGGGACGCCAAACCTCATACATCATTGACGGGAGGAAATTTAATTCCTCTTAAAAGTTATTTCACATTTAACGCCTATTTCCTGTTGAGCAGAAAAAGTTTCGTTTATCGTACTTTTGAAAAATTAACCTATGGATGACAGCGCGCTTTTTGCGTATCTGGCGCGTGGGACAAGCGAATCGACGTTAATGAGCTATATTTGGGCCATATTCGCTGATAATAAACGCATTGGGTATCTGGGACCCTTAAAAATTAGGAAATTTAGGAGAATAATTTTTGAAAAGTGTGCGGCTCACCACCGTTGGGCTGTTCTCTCGTTAAAAGGTTAAGGAAGTGTAAAATATCCCAGTATTCATGGAATGACACATTGTATCGTAGTGCACTGTCGAAGTTGAATTCCGGGGGAATGTACGTTGCAGGGGGGGACGTCCTCGAAATGCCATCCATCGCACCGTAAAGTTAGCAAAAAGTATTCGAAACGTAAGTGAATAGCTATTCTCGTGTCTTTTTAAGTTATCCTCTGGAATAGCATTGTTACAACAAGATGATGTAGTAAGAAGTTGCCGTGTAGGCGTGCTCTCGTATCTGCCAGTGCTCCCATCTTCTCTGCAAATTACGCGGTCTTCTACTTTTATTCAACTCTGTTATTAGAACTATTTTTCCTCCGAAATCAAATCTTTGCTTCTCTATTTCTGCTTCTCCCCGCTAGCTGCATGTTTATCCGTTCGGGCGATTCCGGTCGTTCTTCACGAAATATTGAATGGATCGCGAACATTCTTCAGTACTCTACATCTTTGTGCTTTTTCTCGTTTTGGTGGGCATATTGTTCCACTACACAGCGTTTTAGAGAAGAACAGGTTTTCATACTTTGAATGGGGAGTATTTTTGCAAACATGTTCTAATTTCCCATGTATTTGGCGAGAGAAAGAGTATCGTAAGAGGGTATATTGCAAATGTTCTTAATTTCCAGGCTCTGACGAAGGCGACAACGCCGAAAAGTTAGCCGTAATAAAGTTTGTTAACAATTTTGGCTGTTGCTTTAATTTGACTATCGACAAGTTGTTGTCGTAAGATCTGCCCACCATACTATTAACCACATTGGAAATTCAATACGTTTTCTTTGCTTCACAGGGGTCGCTTTATTGAGACGTTGAGGTTATCATGATAACTCCGCTGTTGCGTCTCTCGTCACTTGTGGTCCATATGATGTTTTATCCACTCGCGCATTTCACTGGTGCCTGCTGCTCACATTCTCTCAGAGGCCGCGTGGAGCAGCTGTTTTACGACCTGTGGTTGGTAGTGGCGTGCTACCAGCAGATACACAGTTCCAGACTAATTGTCTTAAAATAGCAAATCTCAGCAGAGACAACTTAGGTTAGCTTGATTCTCTTTCGCTTGCTTTATTTCATCCATTCATTCATTTTTTTTCAATTCTTTGTTGTTGCTATTTTTTTGTTCGTTTTCAATTTTCATCCTTGCTCTCTTATGTTTCAGTTGGGATATTTCTACAGTAGTAAAATATCTCACGTGATTTGGTGTCGTTGTGTTGATATTATGCTTTTCTGTTAGTTTACTTATTGGTGACGCAGTGAAATTAAATTTAAATCTGACCTGCTTCTTTTCACATGATTCTTTATATTGCAACTTGTACATTACCTATCTAAGAATGATTATCAAATTAAGTAAAACACTTTTGAACGCTCTTCAAATCGGATCGGGTCGCATCCAAACGTATCGGAAATTTGCGACCAAGAGTGCGTTCGAAAACTAAACACCCTCACCTGATAAAAATAATCATAACTAACTAACTAGCTAACTAATAACTAAAATGTACAAAGTCAAATCAAGGGAAACTTAGCGCTATAATCCGCAAAAGTGCATTTTATTCCAGATTATCGCACCTATCTTCTTTTTCATTCAGTTATTCTCTTATTAGCGTCAGCTCTTCTATCATCATCGTTTTATTTTTCACAATCACTAACGCTAAAGAATTTGAGAAATCCGATGTCAGAATTCTTAGAATGTCTGGGTTCTTTTTTTCTTTCGCTATCCGTAGCTGTATTCTGTATTTTATCCATCATATTCTGTATTTACTGTTACACTAGTATTCATTCGACCATTAAATCCATACGGCCGCCTTAAGCTGTATTTACCACGCTGACCGCAGCGCCTCTATCGCAATTTGTGCACTTTCTTCGCTTAGCACACACTCCTTCTCTTCTCTGTTCCTTTTCCCAACGACTAAAATTTGGTGCTAATGACTATTCATTGTTTCACTTACGTATTTATGTGCTCTGTAAGAAATCTTTGCGGTTTTAAATTACTTAATTCTTGTGAGCTTTGATTTCTTCTCCCACCCTAGTACCTCTTGCATGTTAAGAAACCTTCGGCACTCTTCAGAATGAAGAATCGATTGACCACTCGGGGCACGGTCCATTTAGTTTGCTGAGTGTTCTTTAAAAAAACTTTTTGTGCAGTTCCGAAAGGCTCAAAAAGGGAAATACAAAGAGAAACATCGTGAAGAGATGCAGACATCGCAAACACAACTCTACGAAACAACTCTCTTCTCTAAGAAACGATTTCGCTCAAGTTCTACCCTACTAAAATATCTTATACTGATGTTATAGTGTATGTTGATGGATTTTCCGTCTACTTTTGGTGGATGATCCTGAAGACACTTTCCAAGATGAGCCACCACGAGAGATTTTGCCTTCAACTCTCATTCTTACCTCCCATTTTACAGCTATTAGCAACGTCAAAAGTGTAGTAAAATACTAAGGTTTCTTCCAGAGGACCCAACTTATTTATTTTGTAAAGCAAGAGCTTTTGTAAATAAAAGCTTTAAACTGTGTGAAGTTTTTTCAAAAGTTTCTCATCAATGTAAGAAATTCTAATCCGTCACAATTAAATTCCCCTTCGTCACTGAAAACGATGTTTTTCCATTCATCAGCGCAAGTTTGTTGGTCGTCCTTCATCGAATCGAGCTCCTTCATCGACTTGGAATTGTGCTAGGCGGGGAGCATCTTCCAAGTTTTGTTGATATAAGATCTAGAACTTTGACAAGACTCCCATACCGTCATGAGCAAAACATTGTTCAAGATTTCCTCGTTTTCCCCGTCTGTTAGAAGTTTTGAACGATCGGTGCACTTTTTTCCGATTTGCGTTTGCTTTTGTCGGAACTGTTGATCATCTTTGGATTTCGATCCAAACCTTCTCAAATTAAAAAAAATCTCCCTCAGACAATTTTCTTCGAAAGTTTCGAGTTCCCATGCTCATAACGGCTGAGTTCCCACTACCTGCCCATTTTCAGCGAGACAGCACAAGTTTGAAAGAAAAGAGTAGAGAAGGAAACCAGGAAAAAATTTCTCCGGTACGTGATATTTGCAATGAGGAAATGAATAGGAAACCTCGTCAACCTCGTCGGAAAAGATTCATTTTCTAAAAACTTCTTCTTACGCTTAAAAATCGAAGTCGGTTGCTGACAAAAACAACCCAAAGTTGTCAGGGACAACGAGTTTATTACATACACGAACTAACTTCTTCGAGAAAAACAAAATCTCGCCCTCGTTACTTTTCTGAAGGTGGAACTCTTTCTTATGCGTACTGTATGTATTTGTATGTAGTTAGTATGTAGCTCTCTGTATGTGGTAGAGAGATGCCACTTTTTTTCATCCACTGTATTTCTCTCTTTTAAGAAAATATCCTCTTATTTAAGAAGACTGTTGTGTTATGAGGTTTTCAAAGCTCGTTCAGAATTGATGAGATTGAGCGGAATTTCAAATGTGGTCTTCAAAAATATGATCAGATAATGACTTTAATGTTAGTGTAATGGCAATCTTCTACTGTACTTCCAAGTCCCTTTCAAGATGAACGTTGATAAATTCCTGTTCTCATTCCGTCCCATTCTCATCCTGATATCCATCTCAAAGCTGTCTTCATTCTACGCTTGCAAGCAAATGTTGCTACTGCTGAAACAGCTCAAGTATTGTTAATTCACTTCAGCTGCTCTCTCAGTGATTGCCTCTAATGCGAATGAAGAACATATGAAAAAGTCCTCCTACCCCCAATCTTTTCGTGGTGAGATACCAACATCGTCAATTTCATGCTATCCTTTCCTTAATTTATTGGCAACATCGGTTTAAAAACAAATTCATCCTTCATGTTATTGGTTTGGTAGGCTTTGCTGTGGTGAAGCGCATCTTTTTTGCTGTTGTTGAATTCTCGAAAGCGTATTCCCATAGGCCAGTTGCGAGAGTTAGTCCGGAACGCCTTAAATTAAACCATTTTTACCATTAAATCATTTCTATATTCAATATTTAGTATATTACATCGTTGTTATTTATTAGTACTATTGATTTGCTTCTGAGACGTTTTCTGCCCTTTTTCTTTTCTGTTACTGCTCTTTTTCAACGAACACGGACACCGTTAACGCTAGACTGCGTATAATTGGTGTTCGCAACGGTTTTTTGCTGCCCTTTATGGTAAATCCTGTCCTTAGGTGGCACTTTATCCCTGTGGCTGTTGGTGTCGTGTTTTCTCGTTTTTGTTTTGAACAATCGGCTGTTTTTGCTCACATTCGCCTAATTTTTCCTGTTATGACACTATTCAGGCCCTTCCTTTTCCATTTTTCCACTTCAGCAACGTGTTCGTATCGCATTACTTGGACTAAATATATTCGCTCTCGTTTTACCAGAATAAATATTCGTGCCACCTCCTGTTCGCTTTAAGAGAGACCATTAAGAGTGCTTGTGCTTTTCCCTATCAGAACGATAAGAACGATAAATTTCTCTCGTTAAAATAAATTTATATTTGGAAAAAAATTCGTTCTCAAAGTTCAGTGCCGCTTCTACTCGTTATCCTTTTGTTTGTAAACACATTTCCGCTTTTCTCGACGGACGCTAGGACAGCGTTTTTCGTCCGGCGTCTCTTCTATCATTATGTTCCTGATGAGTGCGCGCCAGATGAAAACTAGTTGGTTGCGCTCGTGAGATATCGTTGTGAAGTTCGCACACGCGGTCATCGATAGTGTTCATTGTTTTGTCGCTTCTCTGCGGTCGAGTTTCTACTTTAGTACAGAATGAGATTAATAACTGAGTGAGTTACAATGTGTTTGTGTGCTACAGCTGTGTATTATATCAACACATGAAGTTTTCTATTCGTTAACAGACCTGTTTCCCGTATGTCTAACTCGTCTCGCTTCAGGTGTAACAGCTGGAGTGACGACTCGTTTCGCGCGCTATTGTGTTCAAAACCGGGACGAGTACTCATTGCCATTTTCGTCATGCTGTCAGTTTACCTGATTTGCATAGGTAAATTTTACATTTTGGTTCTGTAAATATGAGATGAATCTGGCAAAAATTGCCAAGTGAAACTGTTTTTTTTTGCTTCTTGAAGGTGGAAACGGTACCAATTCCCATGTCTGAAGTAAATACCAGACATCTGTACTTACGATTTAGGCTTAAGCTGTTTTAAACATGTTTAAGTCGGCTGGTTTTTCGAAACAATTTTTTTAGCATCATTTCCCAGTTCTCCTTAATTAATTAGGTGTACCAGTTCTTATTTCTTAACTTCTATGGTATTATCGATGTAATGATTGAATTCTTTTCTCTTTTTTTTTCGGATCTATCCGAGAGATTCTCAAGATGTATAGAAGACAACCGCCATCATCTCTCAAGAACATTTTTCGGAAGAGATCGATGAAGACCACAGTGTGGCCGCGATTCACAGTGCTGTTGCAGGAGAAATTTTTAATGATTTGTGCGAAGGGAATTGGCTTGGCTAAATGTGGCTTTTTTTAAATCGTATTCGTATAGACGCGAGAAAAATAATATTTGTTTTCGGAAACATTCGAAATATAGCTTAACCTCTCAGAGCGCATCTCTTATGTTCGCTGTAATGATCACTTATCTTCATTATCCTTTTTCTCCCTTTTTTATAGGTGCTTCCTTTCTTTTCAGAACGTAAGAGCCTAGCTCGGAATTGGAAATCATATAATTTTCGCCATTTTAAGTGTTTATTTAATCATGAGCGACAACCTTCTCGATTTTAAAAAATGGGAAATTTTAAGTCAAGTCATGTCCGAAACCAGCATTTACTTTGCTGTTAATTTACGGTATTTCTTTTTTTCACAACATTCATATGTGTGATTTTTGAAATATTGAACTGCAGAACGGGTTGTTTTGGCATTCGATACTATCAGTGATGTTGTCGGTTATGTATAGCTTAACTTCTGAATTACGACCTCTTTTTCGCTCTTCAACATTAGTATGTTGGGATTTTAGGAGCTCTGAAAAACTTGTAGCTCAAATTTAACATTCGAAACTTCCTTACTGATATTTCCTATTAATTTTCTCAACATGCGCGCTTTTCTGTGTCCTTCAAAAGTTTTCGATGAAGTATTCCCTACAAAGCAGCACTTGAGTTCAATTAAGAAAGGGTCTAAAGAGAATATAAAGACTTTTATAGAGATCATTATTTATCTATAACTGTACATTCAAAGGTGGCAGTTCCCCTAGAATTATATTACTGTTATAATTTTATCCTTTGAAAAGCATCAAATAACATAAAATATCTACCACTGGTCTCTTTTGTAAAACCAGCCGATGCTTCGAAAATTTAGAATTGAAGAGTTGAAGGCAGCATACCACGAATTTGACGACGTGAAAGAATTCTCGGGATAATCTAGAGTTAGGGTTGCAGATTGTTGGATCCGGAGCGGCTCCGCTCATCTCTCCGTAATCGTCGTAAAAAAAATGGCGTAAAGACACGATTTCAATTGGTTTTTCACGACGATTTCAATTGCAACGCACCACCCTTGTGCACGTTCCGCGTCGACATGCGAGCGGTCGAGGATCAATAATGTCTTCTCACCAGCCTATTCCAATGAAACCAATGAATACGCTGCTAAGAACATGGGAGATGTGCAAAAAGGATCGTTCTAACGTACCTCCTAGAGAGTAAAGCGGCTCTCACGCTACTTTTTTACGGGGGATGAGTGCAACCTCCTCGGATTCCGCAATCTACGACCCCATTTTTTGCTTTTCCCGCGGATTCCCTCACCACGTCAGATTGGTGGTGTGCTTTCTTTAAGGGTACAATTAAGAATCTCGTATGCAGGTCATAAGAAATCAGTACGACTTCTTATTTCGTCGAGGTTCATTGAAAGTCGAATATTTCGAATGCTTTGGAAACTTTGTTTTTGCGAGAAAAGATTGCAGCAGAGAATGAAACCATGAATTACATGACATTCATTTAACGATGATGAAATTTCGATGAAGTGGCTGGTGATATGATTAGAGAACGTAAAGCTGCCAACAGTCTGCGGTTGTGAGGGTGGCGAGTTCTTACGTATCTCTTTGATTTTGGTGCTTATCGATCGTGTGACCGGCTCGCCAGAAAGCACAGCAGTGCGACCAACAACCACCACCGATTTGTGGGGCCCTTACGGCTGCAAACTCTGCTGGCACACTAACCAACCGTATGGTTCAACGAAGATTTATGGATGTGCTGTTGCTCATAAGGATTTGTCTGAGAACTGGACCACACTTGCTAATGCAGAGGAATGTGTTGTTAAATGGGAAAACTACGACCTTTCCAAATGATATTGATCAACTGTCTCGTTATCTTACTGCCAACATTGATTATTCAATTGTAGAAGCGACCAAAACTTGGGCTATACCCACCATACATGGGACATGGACACGCGTCCCATACTGTAAAACTGCACTTTCTTTTTCGCTTGCAGCCGCATTGCTTTTTCAAATCCAAATATTCCTTTCGAATTCAATTAAAAAGAAAAGAAAAGTTAAGAAAGGTTACGAGAACCTTCCCATTCGAGCATTTCATTCACTGTGGTCCAGTGCAGTAGCCCAGTGCAGAAAGCTCTTTCAAGTCTGGGCTTTATACAAATAGGACGATGTTTTTGAATGATAAGGTGTCATCCTGTGGGTTCCCGAATCATTGTTGACTGATGTTCTTATGATTTTTAGCATATTTAAAAAAAAATATAAAATGTACCAGAAAATAGAAAAAAAAACGCAACTTCATTAGACAGCATCGAAACACATCCAAAATCTGAAGCTTTTCACAGAAGCTCCTCCTTTTCCGATAAAAATGATGTGTTCGAAGAGTTGAAAAATTTGAAGCAAAAATTGTAATTTAATTTAAAAAATCCGCATGTTACCATATATGTTTCGCCGTTTAAAGGGATTTTTTTTTTCAGTTCTCACTGCAAATCGTGCAGTCTCCATTATGGATATCGGTGATACTGCACCAAGGTCAGGCGTGAATACTACGAGGTAATTGGAAATTCATTTTCTAGTTTTTTTTTCTTTGTATTGTTCCTTTTTTCCCACTTTCATTTAATCTTTGCCTGTGCAGGAACGAAACATTTTCCCTTATATAATCTGAAGAAAGCCTTTAAAAAATGTTTGAACAACAGTTACTTTATCCTTTTTCGATTATTTCAAGTTTTTGGCTTTGTAGCGATTGTTTTTTTTTTCTGTTGTGAATTTAATTCAAGTCGTGTTAAAAGAGCTGGTACGATTCTTCACGTTCTGGACCTAATATTTATGCTACATCTTTAAAGCCTAATTGATACATTTTATTCTTCACGAATAAGAATACAAAAGGTGGATAAACCACTTTTTTGCGCTTGTCTTAGGCACTCAGTTGCCGATGGCAGAGTTGGTACAAACTTGTATCAAATATCATTAAACCTTCTTGAATCTTGTGGTCCAATCTTCCATTGTTCGCTACTATGCTTTCTTCTTTTTCTGCTTTTCGTGCATCTGACTGCAAATAACAACGTTTTCTGCTTCCTTTTTTTGAATAAAATTATATCCAAATGTAATGATCTTAGACGCGAGCGCCCTCGCCCGCTGTGCAGATATAATAAGGATTTTTTCCTGCCTTCTATCCGTGTTTCAACAGCTTTTTTGCAGAGCAATAGAAGTCCTAACAGAGCTGTGTGATGCGTTTCAAGAAGGACTAGTCTCTGGAGATTTGTGCAATAGGTTGTGTTATTATAAAGATTGGAAAGTCACGGATTATTATGAAGGGAACAAGGTAAGAAGAGAGGGAATTGTGTATTATTGAATTGTTTAAGTTTTTACATTAAGGTAGTATTAGTGCTGAAGGATGGTGGACAAACTGCTGTTCTGAAAAGTATTCATCCTTCTATGAGCGATTTTGTCCAACTTGATCGGAAGCTAACGTATGATCAGTTTTCTGACAAAGTTAGTTGTATCTGAAGTAATTTATCCCTTAATTATATTATATCATTCGATTTTTTAGTTGCAACACATTAACTTTTATAGGTATTGACCTTAGTGAACGAGGAATTGCGCCTTGGCTGGCCTCGTCACTACAAAAAACATTTAATGGAAGTACTATGGCCAACACTGAGACGGTAATTTCCGTTACAAACCAATACTCTGACTCGCTATTGAGATATGTTCTTCTCAGAACGCCAGGAGAAAAAATGGCTCAGGAAGATCGTGATTCTCTGTGGGCGTTGCTTCAACAGCCAGAATTTATTCTTTTCCGTGTGCTTCCTCTAACGAGAGTAACCCCCAAGGTACCCCTTCTCTTGTTACTTCTAGACTTTCTTCTATTCAGCATTTTTCTGCAAAATAAGTTATTATTGATTACTATTATTTTGGTTTCTATCTTTGGTTTTTATTATTGATTACTGATTTTATTATTGATAGATTATTGGTACATGTGGGCAATTTTACTCGACCGAAGCTCTTGTCGCATTTCGTATGAAGGGATACTACATGAACCTCAAGGTTAGGATTTTGTTTCCCATTGTGCTAGCCACTCTGTTATTTTATTTTCCAACTATGTTGTCCGATTCAGGGGAAAATTCTTGTGCATATCATGGGCACCCTTAAATTGTTCCACGAATTTTTGAACGAACCGCTGCAATGGTGTGATGTTCGCTTCGACAATTTGGGACTTTCAGCCGATTATCCAAAACGGTATGTTGGGCTTCGTATGGGTTTTCCTCTTTTGAACTATTAATGATCTGTTTAAGATTTGTTTTAATGGACGGCGACATGGTTTATACGGAATCTCGACTTCGTGCGATACTGAAGGGACGTCCTTGCGCCAGTGATGCTGATTGTACGATTGGAGATTGCAAAGCCAGATGTACTGCTGAAATGACGTGTTCAGAAAGGAGTGACAGCAATCTTGAGGTGAACTTTGCTCTGTTTCGTATCTTGTCATTTTTGCCTTTTTTGTTTTGTTCTACTTAGTAGTAGTAGGAACTTAATAGTTTTTTCAGTTCTTTTTTTAAGTTCATTTTTTATACCTCAACAATATCCTTTGCAATGGCGTAAATTTTCCTTCTTGTTTCTTGTGACCAAATGAATTTCTCTTGCATTTTTGCTACACTTTTTGAGAACTTAGGAAGCCTATTCGATACCTCACCTGCTAATAATATCTTGCGCGAAAAAAAATATGGTAACGCTACTAGTATTTTTTCAACAGAGCACGATTGTTCCGTGATTTAACGAACTGTCATTGATACACTTTGTGAGGTTCAAAACTCATTTATTCGATTTGATCTCTTGGGGATGAAAAGGAGGAAGATTAGGCTATCAGGATTCATTCACTTTTACTTTTTGACCAATTTGAAGTGGGAACTTCATCTTTTGCTGGCACTTTTGGATGACTTTGATCATGCGACCTTTCCTTATCTCGTTCCACCTCCTGTTAACCTTCACTTCCCACCACCAATATTTTTCCAAGAACAATCCAATACGTTCTTGTTTCCCAGCCTCTGTTTCTTTCTGTTTACCGGAACTCGAATTTTGAATATGAAATGGAAACCAAGGATAATTTCCACAATCCTTTTACGGCAGTGCAATTTAGTTACAAGAAGTCTCAACCTAGAGAATGAACTCCTTGATTTTTTTTTTCTGAATTTCTTGATTTGATGATGTATGATTCTAAAAGTGATCGTTTCTGAGCTCTGGAATACTTCGCACAACATCTGAACTGAGATTACGAGTAAACAAAGTATTGTTTTTAATTATTAGGTTTTCTGCGAGAAATTGATACGGAAACTATTCGGACACACCTACTCGACACATAACAAATATTTGGCGGCATGTCAAGAAACGAATGGAAACATCACGCAACGGTTGAACGAACTGCGTCTCACATGGTCATGGAATCTTTCCGATGTTTAACTGGTTCCGAACGGGTAATCGTATTATTCATAGTTGCATGTCTCCATTCTTATAGACCCAAATCTTTTCATTTTCCTTTTTTATTTTTTCTTGTTATACTTTTTATGATTTGTTGTCACTGCATTGCCGATTTTGTCAAGGAAGTGTTTTCGAAAGCTTTGAGCTGAGGTTCTCTTGATTTTCCGGGTCCTGTTTACTTACTTCGTTTTTCTCAAATGGTAATAATAATTTCTACATATATGAATCCGTGTTGTTACTTGCCTTTCTACTTGTTATGTTCGTATTTTCATTGATAATTTACGGGTATCATTACTCTCGGGACCATTTAATTGTAATACTGTGCTATTTTATAGATTTCTATAAATATGCTTCATTCTTGAAATGTTTTGTATTTGCAGATACTAGATTGTAGAGATATAGAGGGGTACCAATAAGTCCTCGGCCTGAAGTCTCTCACATGAATTAGAGGAATGAAATGAATTAACTATGAAATCAAGCGAACTTCTCCGAACATTAGTGGTCTTTTTCTAATTTTTGACTCCTTAAAAAAAAGAAACTCTATGAAGGTCTGAGGGTAGTTGCTATCTTTGAGTGTTGATCGGCGAAGATGACATTTTCTGGAGGATATTTCATCTCTTCAGGAAAAAATAGAAAGTGTGTATTATAACCTCCTGCTTGGAACGCGATTTCATCTATTTTCCCATACCTTGCGAGAACAGCAGCAGTACGAGAACAAATCTACGAATTTTCATGGATCTAATGGATCGAGAGAATGTTGAGGGTGACTGAAATTATGATTGAAACAAGGTCACAAGTTGGCAATTATAGCAAACCAGCAATGGTAGCGCATACTCGTGCTTCATTTCACTCATGAGTTCGTTATCATTCGAACACATTCGAAAATTACGAGTAGTCGTTTTTAGTTGACATACATTATAAGTGGTTATGCGTACATATAGCAAATTCACTTCTCGACTGAGGTTTTAATTCATTCAAATACGAATTGTTTTTAATATATGTACTGTACAAAACTTTTTTGAACTCGAATTTTACATATTTCTACTCAATTATACGCAAACAGGATCGATAACGGAACTAAATTCATTAGGAGTCAAATTTTTATATGTGAAATAAGTTTCAGTTGTAAGTATAAAAGTGGAAAGGAAAATACCGACGTTAAAGGCATCACCCCACGAATCTGGAGTGGTACGGATTTCCGGTGGAGTATTCGTAGACGGGGTTGTAGATTATGGGGAGGAGGGTGATTCCGTCCATTTATTTCTAATTGCCGTAGAAAACGGCCCGGAAGATACGGCTTCGGGCGTTCTGGCGCACTACTTTCTACAAGGAGTTCGACTGGAGCGCGCCAGACTTGTGCACGCGCCACATCTTCCGGGCCGTTTTTTGCGGCAATCAGGAAGAAATGGACGGAATCACCCTCCTCTCCATAATCTACTATCCCGTATACGAATACTCCACCTGAAATCCATACCATCTCAGATTCGTGGGGTGATGCCTTTAATCAATGCGCAACCGTATCACTTCTATTCAAAATAATTTGAAGCTTACGAACCCGTGTCTTGCCTATGCAGTGACTTACGGGGCCTAGCCGATGTATCAAGTTAGTGTTTTCTATTCGCCCAAACAAGTCCGGTACCAATTTATCGACATCGGAGAGATGAAAGGATTGGTTAGCTTTAGGATGGTTTCGAAGAATCGAATCATCATGCTGTCTTAGCGGAACCTCATACCGACTGTGCTACACCCGGCCTACGAGCTTTAGGTATAAGAAGATACAAATTAGAATTTTGAATATTTTCATCGTTTTCATTTCGGGGAAATCTTGCTTAGAAGGTCCATACTAGCACGTTTTCAAGAGCAAACCCATTCTAGACCACTCTAAACCATGCACTGCCTAATGCATTTTTGTGGAGATTTACACTTCCGTCCCTTTTATTGTTTTTTTTTTAATTTTTTTTTTGGAGACCACTGTTGAGTCACTTCTTACTGATTTCTAACACTAGTGTAACTCTAGTCGCTTCTACATATGTAGCTCTAGTTGATTGTAACTTTTTCGTCCTATCCATGAATCCTTTCAGAGATCAGAGACCGACGATCAGAGACGCTCTGTAGTGTGGTTGGATCCATAAGAACTTGTTTCCGCTACGATGTCGGCTGAAAGCCCAGCTTCAAAGAAGCTAACCGGTACTCTCTGATTGTTACTCCGGTAGTGTGGAACGAATCCTGTGTCATCTATTCATGGAATTCGTCTACGACCGCTCAGGAATCTTACAGCTACTAATCACCTTCTTAGAAACGTTCGCAAACATCGTCTCCGAACTCGTCTTTGACATCAATGACAAGGATCTAGTTACAATTAAACGGCTTCTAGTTTGTTCTAGCCGATTAACGAGGCTGACGGAGCCGGCATATCATTTGCAGAGCTGCCCTTGTTATCGCTATCGAATGTGTACGCTTATCAAACCCCGTTTTAAGCATAGAACATTGATCGTTCAAGTTTGGCGCTTCTATTTTGCGGATGACCTTTTCCACAGAACTTCACTAGTGCAGCAATGATGTAAGTTTTTTTTTGCATTTGTTTTTTTTTCTATTTTTCATATAATCGTATGGGTGGAATGAATTTATTTTATGAAAGAGACCAACGATCACTGGCTAAAAGCCATCTTTAGTAACATTTTCTAGGGAAAGTAATTTTTCTTTCTTTTTATATCATCTTCTCTTCTTTTCTTTCAATTTCGTCTCTATCTTTCCTTCTCTTCGATGAGGGGCGGCTGTGACACAGTCGGTAAGAGGTTTCGCTGTGAGTGCATGATCGATTGATGGTTTGAAACCGCCCTAATGCCAACCAAGCC
The DNA here is from genome assembly GCF_031761385.1 of Necator americanus. NCBI lineage: Eukaryota > Metazoa > Nematoda > Chromadorea > Rhabditida > Ancylostomatidae > Necator > Necator americanus. The sequence continues at coordinate 28,454,916 of NC_087371.1, forward strand.
TTTCGTCTCCTCGGTGTTCGGGAATTGGTACCAGACTTGTCTGAGAGGATGAAAACACTGACTTGACACAACGGGTCGCCCCCACAAGCATGGGTTAGACTTGCCTTCGTAATCCTCTAACGATCCTGAATCGAAGGTGAACTCCCGCATGGATTCACCAACGCTGTCCACTTTTATTTTTACCACTCTGATCAGAATCTTGCGGATAAATCGGGAGAAAGCATACAGGACAGGACAGCGAGAAAAAAAAACAAAAAAATTGGAGGTTTTTATGGTTATAGGCAAAAGTCAAGTCAAGGCCTACCTCAGGCATTAGGCGTGTAAAATTCTCCAATCGAGTAAATAACTGTTTAGATTGACCTTGTTTTCAGATACATGCCTCAGCGGACATTTACGCGATAAAAAATGATCGTACCTCGTTTCAGTTGACGGTAGCGTCTTAAAAATTGAGCGCACCTGATTATTTCGAAAAATGATCATGGCAACTCTCACTGTTATAGCAGATTGATCTATGATCTAAAATCTGTTATTTCCAGAGCTTGAGGTCAATCTGATATAAATATGATTCCAAAAGAACAAAGCAATTAAGCAGCGTATTACATTAAAGTCGGCAATTCCACCTTTAACAAAAGTTTATGAACAAGAACTGAATAATTAATTAATAATAAGTTAATTAATTAATTAATAATTACAGTATAGTAGTTCTGTAGTTACAATATTGGCGGTTCATTGTTCTTCGGATTTCACGAGCCTTAGTCATCTTTTTTTCTGAGGATTTTTATATTGGGAAGTTTGCCAAAGCAAATTTGAGACGAAACAGAACAACAGTAATATTCGTACCGGAATGAGAGCATTGATGGCTGAAACGCTATCGTAGAAAGTGTATTTGAAGAGAAATCTTTCTGTCGATTGGGAAATGGATGCCATTTTTATACGCGCGTGTCTACACGTTATGTAACTTCATCTCCTACATGTTAATAAGATACTTATTTATATTTCATTATTATTTTATAATAATTGTTATGCATTCTATTGTTTTTATTGTGTCAGTATTACATTATAAATAAATTATAAGTGTTAAAAGAAAAACTACAACTCGACGCTTTCGTGACTTTACGCTCACCGTATAGTCACCCAACTTTTACGATGCAATTTTTGTGTCTTCCTGATATTTGTTTGGATACGCTAAGAGGTTGAGTGTCTGTTCATGTAGTACATCACTGATGTTGATAGTGTCTAATCGAAAAGAACTGTCTACTCTGAAACAATCGTATGTGTATTGGAAAATAACCATCAAAAATCGCGTCATTCGTTCTCCAACAAAAGTTGGGAATCATTCTCAAAATAAGCGAGTATATAAGAACAAAAATTTTTGATCAAATCAACTCCAGCTACACGCCCAATAAAAACACTCGCAGAATTTTGTTTTCGTTGTTTAATTTTCCAGTAAACAGAGAGATGTAGCTTCGTATCATGGCGAAAATTCAGACCACAAACAGTAAAAGCTCTAGGCTCTGCTAAGCCGACGTGACAACCCATATTTTACATTTTTTCAACTATACTTATTTCCCTCTTCAACTTCATTGGATTCTATTCTATTTCTACGGGTTTGAAATGTAGTTTAGTAAAAATTGAGGTCGCTCGAGGCGCTCCTATCAGCTCTTATTTTAGGGTCTATAGAGAGTTTTCCACGTTCTTGTATTGGAATATTTGACAACTAATACTCACTAATCATTACTTTGTCATAAACAGTTAATTTTCATCTTTGGTCGTATAAACTAGACGTATCAGATACTGTATCTAATCTAGGCTATCCAAGTTCATGTTACAAGACGATTTTGCTATAAAATTACTAAAGGTGATTTTCTTTTCTAAAACCTTTTTTGTTCAAAGAGAAAGTTTGATGAAATATTACTTGGATTTTGACCAAAGAACGTGCATAGACATTGTGGATTTTAGATACGAAGACGATCTACCTCCTGAATCTGGTCCGCATGATGAAGAGTATCCGCTGATCCCACCTGAAAATCCCGAAGCTTCACCGCTACCGATAATCGGCTCCGCAATACTGCTGGTTGTGATTGGTTTGGTGATTTCCACCGTCGCGTTCGCATCGCTCTACTACCATCTTCTTCAGGTGAGCTCGAGCTAATTTCTCTAAAAATTCTCTCATAGCGCATTCGCTGAGATTGTTTTGTCCACAGGGGGCACATCGACTTCCCAAATGGCCAAAACCATCTATCAGCCCATTGGGGAAATACTCGAAAGCAGCTGTGGCTTCGGATAATGAGTTTTGTTCGGAAATTGGAAGGTGAATGGTTGAGTACTCATTTCTTGACGTTCTTCGCATTTTATCTTTTTTTGTCTTTTATTTATTATTTTATATTATATTTATATTATTATATTTATATTATTATATTTATATTTATTATATTATTTATTCTACATTATTTTTTTCTTTCAAGGAACACCCTTCTTCGTGGTGGGAATGCTGTTGACGCTGCTATTGCTGCATTGTTTTGTATCGGTGTGATGGACACTCATTCTGCAGGATTGGGTGGAGGGCATTTTATGACTATTTATAACGCGTGAGTCAATTTTTTTTTTAAATTTTGTGCCTCCTTAGTTAACAATGAAGAGCACAAATAATGGCCTTCTTCCTAGCTCAGAACTGCCAATCTTTTTTTAAAAATGGTTTTGAACTTTTTGCACTTGCAGTAACCACCTATGTACTTTTAATTTTTTATGTGTTTGAGAGTACGAATTACTTAAGTACAAAAAAAACATTTAAAAAAACAAAAAAATACAAAAAAAGGAATGTTACCCTCGTAGCCAAAAACATACAGACATTGTTAGCATGAAAACAGGATAAATTTGTGATTAAAATATTACCTCACGTGGACCATAAAGATAGCTTCATTATTTATTTTCCAAATTTCCAGAAAAAAACCTTTCAAGTCAAAATTTGTTTTATTCCAGAGTTTTTTTCTTTGGAAATTTGTAAATTTTAGGACGATGTGTGTTGTACTTTAAGGTCAAACTAACTATCATTAACTATTCATATGAGAGTCAACCGAATTAATTGTAAGTGTATTACAATAGCGTTCTATGTATAAAATCGGAGAGAAATGCCACACGTATTTGTTTTTATTTTTTCATTTATTTTCTCATTTATTTTTTGTTTTTTCTGTTGACTCATCTGTAGTTTTTTTTTTGTTAAAAAAAACTCTAAGAGAACTTGCTGTTATCAGTATAGGGACCTCTGAAAAAAAAACATTGATTTTTTTTTCTTGTTTTTTTTTTTTTGAAGTCACACACACGAAAGTGCTGATCGTACTTACCTCAAAAATGAATGATTAAATTCAATGAAACGAAATAGTATATATGCAAAACTATATACGCAAAACGAAAATATGCAAAACTCAGGAAAGAAATCTTCGTTGTATTCTTTTTTTTCTTCTCTTCAGTATCTATTTACTATCTTTGCTTTATATTTGCCCTTCTCACATCCTTTTTAGCACGCATAATTAAGGATAAAGAATGAAAGATAAAGTCTCTAGCGTATCAATCCGCTTGGAATGCGTCAGTGCGTTTTACAGCATAATCGCATTCGTAATCGTTGAGGTTCTGGAACGCATGTTGACCCATACAATAACTTGTGGGGGTCAATCTCTTAAGCCAGTGTTTTTGTCCTTTATTTTTTTTGATAGGCAAGGCTGGTGCCAATTTATGGAGCCCGGTGGGATGAAAAGCTTGGCTTGCATTACGATTCGAACCATCGACCGTATGCGAACAACGGACCTCTAACCGACTGCGCCACACCAGCCCTTAAAATGTAAAATAACATTGGAGAAATCAGGAAATATTTTATTTATTAATGAAGCTATCATAATGAAAAATAATATAATTGATAAAATTTTAATGCAAAATTAGAACCCACTTTCGTCACTTTCGTCTTTTGAAATTTATTTTTTAAACAGCAGTTGAAGGCTTAGAGTTTCTTTTCTGGATTATTCATAGCATAATATTTGTCGTGCATAGATCTACTAACAAATGCACAGTAATAGACGCTCGTGAAGTGGCGCCGAAAGCAGCAACGGAGAGAATGTACGAGGGGAAATGGAACGAAAGTCGTACTGGTAGGTCATGTACAAACCTGCCATCGGATGCGATGGGGAGATAAATAACTGCCGTAGGATGGCGAGCAGTAGCGGTCCCTGGTGATCTACACGGCTTATGGACAGAGTTTGAAAAATTCAGTAGTAAGAAGATCCCGTGGAGAAATTTAGTGCAGCCGACAATTGAACTCCTCGAAGAAGGTAAAAATTAAATATTTTCGTTCTAGTGCTCGTGTCACTGCTAACTGATCCTACGATATCCCAGGATTTCCGACTTCTCATGCTTTGGGGATAGCTTTAAAATCAAGAGAGCAATACATTGCTGGTGAACCCACCATGAAAGATTTTATAAATCCGAACACCGGCAAAGTTTATCGTGCTGGTGAACAGATCAAGACGAGGTAATATTTTACGGAGCATTGTAGGGCAAAAATACTGTGTGCTGCAGGAAATGCCAAGGCTATGGTAAGAAATTAATCCGTTGTAAAAAAAAAACTTTTTTTTAACAAATTTAAAAATTAAAAATCAATTGAAATTGAATATATTTATTGCAATTGGATGTGATATTATTCAACGTTCAATTATTTAATTATTCCTTAAAAGTAATTACTTGTTTAAATACTTCATTTCAATCAATCTTAAATATTTAATTATTGCTCAATTATTTAAAGTTTTTTTTTTGCAACCTTTCTAAGAACAATATTTACAACAGACCAATAAAAATATAATAGGATATTTCCTACAGGACTTCTTTACTGAACACATTTCGTCGGCTTTCCAACTCCTCGGACCCTCTAAAAGAGTTCTATCGAGGCGATATGGCTCGCGAAATGGCTTCTGAATTCCAACGATACGGTAACCGCAACGATAATGTAATATACTACAGTCTTATCCTCCAGCATAAACCAGAGTACTTATAGGAGGTATCCTGACAGAAGAAGACTTTGCCTCGTACAAATCAATAGTGATTCCATCTGAAGACGTTATCTACACGAACCTTAAGAATGGTCGAGTAATCTGTGGACCTCCGCCACCATCTGGCTCGGCGGTAGCTCAAGCGATTCTTAATATCATGGACGGGTATGTTTATTCTGAATTTTTTTGATGAAAGATTAGCGAGATCTAGCGAAATGGATCATATTAATGGGAATGTTGAGTTTGGAGCATTCCGCTTGTTAGATAGAAATTCAAGTTCAATTTCAAGTATCTGCTTGGTAAAATCCGGTCATGAGACGGTCGCGTACGGTCTCGTGTTGAACTTCGGATTTAAAGGCATCGCCCCACGAATCTGAGGTGGTTTTAAGTGGTTAATGCCTATACTGGGTCATGCATTATGGAGAGGAGGGTGATTCTCTCCATTTCTTCCTAATTGCCGTAAAAAAACGGCCCGGAAGATGCGTCGCGTGCATAAGGCTGGCGCGCTCCAGTCGAACTCGTTGTAAGAAGTAGTGCCCATAACGCTCGAAGCCACATCTTCCGGGCCGCTTTTTACGGAAATTAAGAAGAAATGGACGGAATCACCCTCCTCTCCATAATCTACGACCCCGTATCGGCATGAACTACCTGAAACCCCCACCACCCCCAGATTCGTGGGGTGATGCCTTGAACCCCAGCCGTCCCATGGTGGTCGCGTCGAGAAACTCTTTCGACTGCTATAATCCCAAGTAAATTCCACTCACAATTATTCTGTAGTTTCCAGAAAAACACATGTTCCAGATACAAGTACGACATGAAAAAGTTGGAGGATATCACCCTTCTCTACCATCACTTCATTGAATCCTCCAAATTCTCGTTAGTTCCAGCTATCCTAACTGTTCTACTCATAGAAATATTCTTTCCGGTTTAGATACGCGGTTCGTACTTGGCTTGGAGATCCTGCGTTCGTACACAACGCAACCGAAATCGCACGTAACATAACAACAAAAGAATGGGCGGAATGGGTGAGGCACGTGCTGCACTACAGAAACGGAGCCAGGTCTGTGGGACACGTTGACGAACATCACTTTATAGGTCTATGATCACGGATGAAACACATCCTGATGACTACTACGGCGGTTCGTTGCTCAGACCTCCACAAGATCACGGGACCACACATATTTCGGTGATCGATAGCGAAGGAAATGCTGTCTCAGTCACATCCACCATCAACCTAATGTAAGTGTAACACAATGTTCACTTGAAGCCATCTTAGAAAGAAAGGAGAACATAAAAAAGAAAAGAAAACATGACATGAAAAGAGCAAAGAGGGTCATCATAAAATATTATTTAACGTCACTAAACCATCATAAAATATTATTTGAAAAATCATCAACCTAATGTAAGTGTAATACAATGTTTGTCATCATAAAGTATCATAAAATATTGTTTATCGCAGTCATTCTGCTAGCATCCATGAACCGCAATGGTTGATCTCGACTTTCTAAAATTTGTTTTTAATTTGTCTTTTTGACAAAAATAACGATGAACTAAGCAATAATGTATTTCCAGTTGTCGTTTGTTTCTCCAGGTCTCGTCTTGAAGATTGTTCTTTTTCTGTGCGTGGGTTTAAATTTAAAAAAACTTTAAAAAAAACTTCATTACAAAAAACGCCATTATTTATTCATCAACCTAGTTCTAATCATGTATTCATCAACCTAATTCTAATCATTTATTCAAAAAAGGCAAAATAAATAAAATAGAGGATAGAATTGAAAAATGTTTCAAACAAATTGTTCTCGAAAGTTGAACTCTAAATAGAACTCTAACTCTAAATAGTTGAACGATAAAAATACATATGAATTATACTGATATGTTCGTTAGGGACGTTCCTGGCTTCTCCGGTGCGTGGGAGAAATAGTTGTAAACCCGCTTTCGAAATTGCTGCGAAAAGTGTTCCTCACACGGCAGAGGTAATCAGACTCAACGCCAACCAATGGGCATCTGGAGTACCATGAGTCTGCGATAAACGACCATGACCCACCCTTTCTATTGCCCGGACCTTGTCCCATCCGGCTATCATCTGTTTCGAGCCCCAAAGCGGCATCTACGCAAAAAAAGATATTCAAAAACCTCGAAGACCTCAAAAACGCAATCAACAATTTTTTAATTGTCGCCGCCCCTCTCCTTCTGGAAGAGAGGCATTCAGACTTTGCCCATCAAACGGCTATTGCTAATGTTGCTGATAATGATGCAGTTAGACTGTTGATCCTTGATTTGTACCAATAAAATAAAAACAAGGTTGTGTTTTTTGTTCAGAAGTCTGAAAAAGATATGAAAAGACCCAGTAAAGACATTGATAGAAGACTACAGTCTTGTTGAATTTTTAGACTTTTAGTTTAGATTATTCACTCGAATTTTGAAATAACAACTCTCTTGTTCTGATTTGCCACGTGGTGTGTACGAGAGACCGAAATCCAATCCTTTATTGCGGCGATCCTCAAAATTCGGTAATTAAACCGTAGTCAACTAAGAAAACGTACAATCGCAGACAACAGAGACACCGTGTGAACTCAGCAATCGTAAAAATAAGAAAATACAACATTCAGTGATGAAAAAAATAAGTGAGAATCTTCTAGCGCCGCGGCACTCGCGATCTTCTATTCTCTCCGAGGAATGACAGACTTCTCGTAAATGACTCCGGTAGCTGTCGCCCTCTTACAGAACAACCAGATAACAGCAAGTATTGCAACACTTAGATCACTGAGATCACGAGAACCCGCGACATCTCTCATCCGGAAAAATAAAACGGAGAGCTGCGTAAAAATAGGAGGAGTAGGAGGTGTTTCAGCTCATTAGGAGAGGTCTTAAAAACGAAATGACGTTCATATTTATCATGAACTGGGTTCCAATATTGTATCATAGTCATTTTAGCATGGTCATTTTTTCCATTTACCATCTCTGACAGGTTAAAGATTCTGAATTATTCTATGTACGAATTGTTCCCTGATTATTTTTGAAGAAAATATTCGTTATCATAATTAAGCCTTGGTTCTGGAGTCACTTCGCCTTCGACAGGGATTCTATGGAATGACGAAATGGATGACTTTTCTTCACCTGGGCATCCGAACTATTTTGGATATCCTCCAACGCCCGCTAATTTCATACAACCTGGGAAAAGGCCAATGAGTAGTCAGAGTCCTCTCGTTATATTTGAAGCGAGCACCGACAAAAAAACCAAGGTAGCACCTGCGGCTTCTCTTCATTTATGTTGGACGTAAGAATTGAGTTAGTTCTATTCTCTCCGCAATTCTAAGAACGTTTTCAGCCAAAAGTTTTCGTCGTTGGTGGTGCTGGAGGTTCAACGATAATCAGTGGAGTGACTGGAGTAGCGTTTCATAGTTTGTGGTTGAAAGCGAATGTGAAGCAGGCCATTGATGGTCCTCGTCTCCATAACCAACTCTATCCAAATACTACTTTCCACGAGCCTAACTTCCCGAAGGTATACTTCACACAAATTTCTCTTACTACCCATTAAAACTCAATTTATTCTTAGGAATATCTTGACGAACTTGAGGCTCGTGGTCACATTCTTAAGAAGACCGGAAGTCTTACCGTGGTGACGGCAGTCGAACGATTGTCTGACGGTCAAGTTTATGCGAACAGTGATTTTCGCAAAGGAGAGGAGAGCTCCCCGGCAGGTTACTGAAGACGTCGCAAGCTATCTTCACAGAAGCGATCCTTGGAAGTTCAGCCACGATCCACAGTTGACTCTCATTCAGTTCAGTTTCAAGTGAATTAATATAAGTGGATTTTCCGAGCTTATCATTGATACGATGGTAATGATTTCTTAGAGGAATTTTTTTGTTTGTATGTATCTCATAACTATCAATTTCGATTCATTAACAATTTAATATGGAAAAAATCAACGTGCAATAAATGAAATTTCGAAAAAAAAAGCCGTATCCTGCTTCGCTCAGTATGTCTGTCAGGGGTAAAGCATTTTTTTTTAATTTTCACTTTCTAGAATTGTAAACTTTTCTAAAACTAGCTTTCTGAACTTGTAAAAATTGTTTTCATAAAGCGTTTCACAGGGAAGGCCATCACACCAACTTTAAACATGCACTGAGAATGCACAGATTTATGCAGGGAAAAACGTTCCATTGATTCAGAAGTCCTCATAGAGACATCACTAGGACGAAATTATGTTACAGGATTCGACAATAGCCTTGCTTCAATTTGGAGTGAAATGCATTGCAACGGAAAATAAAAAGAGTTGCGCTGAAATTGCTCGGAAGCTTTCCAATTCTTTCTCGCAAAGGAGCTCGATAGACGCGAGAATATCGTTCAAAGAAGGAGGGAAGAGAATTCTAGGAATCCATTGCTTTAGCGTTTTTAATTGTCCATAATTGTTGTGATTTATTCACAAAATAGTTATGTTATGATCCATTGTAAAAGCAGAAAGTGCAGATCTCGTAAATATATTTATTTTTCCAGTCTACGTTAAATATTGACGAATGATACATTACCTTATCATATGTGCAACTTCACCTGTGGCAATCGCAAATGTTCTCCAAAATTTAGTTCGCCAAAAATAATTATAACTAATTAATTTAATAACTTAATGTGAAACAAATATTGGAAAACATGGAACGGCTACATAAAATGACGTATTATGAGAGTATCACCTATGTAGAATTACCTTTGTACCACCCAGAAACAAATTTCTTCATCCGAAACCAAAACTTCGGGAAGACACCGGCCTCCTTCTGCTATTATTGAAAACACTTGCGATGACGCTACGAATAATTATGGCGCCATCCTCTCTTCGTCTTTCTAACTTCCATGATGAGAAAAGCGTAGGCAATGTCACAGGTTCCTGAAAATCCCACCCAAAATAGTTACGTTATGATCCATTGTTGTTAAAAAAAAAGTTACAGCAGAACAACCACTGAAAACGTAGCTGTGATGCATGCCATTCCGTCCAATCCGGGTGCGGGACAAGAGGTATCCGTGAAAACCAACTGACCGCTCCTGACTTGCCTTCAGCGCTGAGCGCCTCCCCGTAATTACGGCTGTCGCTCCACCAGCTAAACATCCTCCGCGACCGCCTGAGATCATCTAGACTCCGCCCCCCTTATGCTCTCTAATCAACATCGCGCGCGAAGCGGTGGATATTGCGAATTTGGAAGGGAGAGGAGTGAACAACGAATTGACGCAGCAAGTTCTGATGTACGAATAAAGCAAACTGAGCGCATATTCTCGGAAATTAAGAAGAAAAAGTAGATCCTTCTATCCTATTAAAAGATATATCACCAGAGGTATATCAAAGAGCATCAAAGATTTAAGGATTGATAAGAGTGATACATAGTGCGCAATCTACATTGACCTCATTTGAACAACTTCACACAAATGAAGATTATCTCAAAAAGATGCTGTAGGAGAAAGAATAGCATGCATATGTTCCCACACATTTCATAATTTCACACATTTAACCCCCTAACTGTTCTATATAAACTTCAAGTCGCAGCATGACTAAGCAAACGATAAATACTTTTGCCTTTTGCCGATTTTGTTGCCGAATGTCTCGTCATGTTTCTGACAAAAAAAAAAACTATTTTAATGAATGTTTTGTCAAAATTTTACATAGATATAATGTTAGTATAGATCATTAAATATTTTCATACTTGTTTGTATGTTCTATAAAATAAAACTTTGCATGGTTCTTTAAACTTCTTTCGACAGCGTTTTATCGCTTCATTTCTATCTATTCTCTACATAAAATCAACACGGTAGGCTAGGTGCATTAGAGCAGGGTACAATGTATGTCTGTCTGATGTTATTCGCGCCTCGTTAGGCGTTGAACGCCGGTTTTACCCAGCTAGATAGGCAAAAATAAATTCTTAGAAAGCGAAGAAAAGTAAAGAAATAAACCGATCAGTGGGACATTTTTTGGGACTGTAAGAGTTGTGAGTGAGCACAGAGCACGGTCAGTATATTCGTAGATGAAAGCTGCTGATCACAGGCACCAGAAAAATCAAAGCCGAACTTCAAAAATCGATCTGTGTCTGGTCTGTAATTAGGAGACGACGACATTTGGCGGCATTCTTGAATCTTCGATCATCGCAGCTCAAGCAATCGCGTTGGGATCCCCGGAAGTAATGATCGTTGGCGAGTTGTTGTCTGCCATGATTTATCGTGTTCTGCGACACACGGATGGAGATGTAGAAAAGCACAGAATGGCTTCAGAAAATTTGCAAAATACAAGAGCAGGCTAATTGAAGGCCATATAAACGTCACGTCAGTGCTTGGAAGACACGAAATTGCCGCAGGCCTCCGCCATAAGGGATGAAATAGAGACTTGTTGCTATTCCTCCTCTGTTCCCGAGTTGCCTCAGAGGATAAAGGCAATCTGATCATCGAAGAAACTGGAGAGGATGGTCGAAAGGCTTACTTTCAAGATGCACATTATGAGCAGAGCACCTGGTGTATTGGATATCGAATTCTTTGTTCACCAAGTTGCTCGGATCATTTTGATTTTCCATGACTAAATAAGGTGTATTTGGCTGTTGTGCTGCCTGATGCAAAGAGCTATGCAACAAAGATCCTGTTAGGTCATGATTTCTCTATCTGATATTCAAAACCATGATGAGACAAGGAGTAAGTGACTTTTTTCAATTCCAGCGCACTGTTCTTTAATGAGATCGATTTAAAAAAGAAACCTCGTCGAACTCTTTATGGTTACTTTGCGCATTAATTACCAAGCGCAGAGTCTTGGAATCCTGAAAATCGTGGGTAGCATCGTTTTTGGTCCACCGGAAAGTTTCGCCTACTCTCTACTTTGCGACCGTTAACCTACTCTCTACTTTGCGATCGAAAAAAGGCGGTGCAATCACATCTTCAATGAGACGCAACGATAACACAATAAAATACATAGTTATCAAAGTACAGTACATGCACATGATATGATACCCCTGACTTGTAGTCGTGAGTGCTTTCGCAGCGGAACTCGCATGGCATGCATCACAACTATGTTTCAATGCTGTTCTGTTGTTAACTTTTTCTCCTATTAAATTTTAGACCATTATGAAAGTTACTGTTCTAAGCTCTGCAAATGCAGATAGCCTGCTCAACGAAGCAGTCACTAGTGTTGTTCTTTACCTTCCATCGACCTTTAAGCAGGACCTACACAGCTCTCCTATTGGTAATGAAAGTTTTCACAGCTGAGGAGTGAGCACGATGGTGTTTGTGAAGTTGATATCTACCCTCTCGTAATCCAATTGCCATATGGAATGGCAATGAATTAAGTGCACGCTGGATTACTGAATAAGAGACCTCCCACCTTCATCCTCCTATCTTTATTCATGTGCGGCGGAAGAGTAATGAGTATTTTCATAAGTGTCCATCTCCGTTTTGGCTTTCACATCGGACTACTCGTGCTTGAGTCAGTGGTGGAAGTTCTCGATCAGTGTCGATTAGTTCATACAGGAGCAATGCATTGCGAAATCACTCCACTGTGACATTCGTCCACTTGTTAATGAATAAAAACAAGATATGGAAAACTGGATGAAACAACACAAGCATTTGTATCTGTTTTGAAATTAAAAAAATAAAAAATAAATTTAAAAAAAATAAATATAAAATAATAAAAAATAGGCCTCTCGGCCATTTTTTTTGAAAAACGTCAACAGATACTTTCCCAACGATCCCTTACAGAATGGTTGGATGGTAGAAGAGGTATCGATTACCTGGCACATTCTCTTCGCATTACGCTCTATAGATTGCATTACATGGAATGTGCAGAGCAACTTCTTTGCAGCAGTGTTGGATCTTAATACCCTAGGAACGAGTTCGACCGCATGACTCTTGATTAAATAGTTGGTCCGCTGTGGGTAGGAGAAAACTGAAAGCAGTCTTGTATCCCACTCATTTGCCACAGCCATTGATGCCAATCTCAAGGAAAACTGCGTATGGTTGAAAGTGTCATCCACGTAGATGAAACGAGATCCGTAGATTTCCAGCCATATTTGTTGAATTGGAGTGATTGTAACTATAAAAACGGCACAAAACCGGCTATCTTGTGTTACAGTCGGAAATTATGTAATGGTAGCAAGGATTTTCTAGTGCAAATCCCTCGCCACTTTCACTAATTGCTGTACTGTGAAGCTTTATTCCATTATTCGGAATGCCACTGACCCCACATCTGCGTTGTGCCCACGAGCAGAGTCAACCTTATCCTAATCGCTATGGTCCTATGGCAGTAGTCATACCATTCATTCGACACTAAAAAAAAGTCAAAAATGGACAAGATAGAGGCTAAAAATTAAAAATGGATCATATCGCCTCAACCTAGACGATCCATTTTGGATTAGCCTCCCTTGAGACTTCTCATTAGGGAGAAAGGCTAATCCTAATAAAACAATATCAAAATACAATCAAATAACTAAAACACCGAAGACAAACAAAAAATTGCAAAACAAACAAAACGGTGGATGCTTGAGTCCAGATCGTAATATACTGTTTATGATATTTAGTTACGTACTCGAAATGTGGCCTTGAAAAAAGTTTTTACATGAATTCTTACCAGATGTCCCGTGTCGTAGTGTAGTAGAGCTGGGTCTGTATACTTTCGCCGTGCTTACGTGTACCTCACCAAGCCGTTCTGTTCCCTATAAAGATTCGTTGTTGTTTCATTAGTTAGCACTGAAGTGTTTCCGCTTACCTTCATTAATATCGTTAATCATTAGCAGTATCTCACTTTCTGTGGACTTCTATACCCTAAGGTTCCTAATGACCAGCTCCACCGAAAGCACGTGTTTGTGTATTCTTGCCTAGTGGTCTTGGAGGTTGTAGCAAATCATGTGACACACTACTCTAGTTTTTCCTCCCATACCTTAAATGGAGCAAAAAAAGAACTCAAAGGAACATATCAAAGGCAAAAAGGAAAGTTATGGAGAATGACTACAAAATAAAACGGTCAAAATTATTTTTATATGACACGGTACAATATCTGACATTCAAGGAATTCTGATTTCAACCGTTTGTGATGGTATCTTCTCACTCTGCCTTCGGTATACTCGCACTCTGCAGATGCTCTGACCTCTACCGACGTGTGATTCCCACGGGAAGTCCTAAGGGAACAGGGCCTCATATATCAAATCAGCCCATACAAAATCATTGGCCGCGCAAAATCGCAATATCCGATAATTAACATTTAACAACATAACACCAATACAGAAACTAACACTCGTAGCTGAATATAATCTTAAGGCAAAACTCAGTAACATGCTGTTATAACAACAAAAGCAAAATACAAACACAGGTAAGCGAAAGTAGAGCATCAGAAAAAGGAGCACGTAACGGCTGTCCACAAGGGCCCAAAATTCGCGCATTTTACAACTCAGTGAGATTCCGATCAATAGACATCTAATGTTCATGCATCAGCAATGCAAAAACATTCCGGTGGAATTGCAGTGCGTTTTCAGGAACTTTTGACACTGCTTACATTTTTCTCACCATGTAAGTTAGTAAAACGAAAAGAGGTTGCACCATAACTGTCCGTAGTGTCATCAGCGTCAACTATTAGCGAAAGGAGGCGGCTGTCTTCTCGAAATTTTAGTTTCGAATGAAGAAATTTGTTTCTGGGTGACACAAAGGTAATGCTAAATACATAGGTCATACTCTCATAATACTTTATGTCATGTGGCCGTTCCATGTTTTCCAATATTTACTCCACATCAATTTATTAAGTTGATTAGTTATAATTATTTTTGGAGAACTAGATTTTGGAGAACATCTGCGATTATCACAGGTGAAGCTGCACATGTGATAAGGTTATGTATTATACGTCAATATTTAACTTAAACTTAAACTTGAAAAAAAAAATTTACGAGCTCTGCGGCTTTTGCTTTTGCAGTGAATCATAACTTAACTATCTTCTGAATAAATTACAACAACTGTGGACAATTAAAAACGCTAAAGCAATGAATTCCGAGAATTCTCTTCTTTCCTTCTTTGGACGGTATTGTCGCGTAAATCTCGCTCCTTTGCGACAAGCGTTAGAAAGCGTTCGAGCAATTTCAGCGCAACTCTTTTTACTTTCCGTTGCAATGCATTTCACTCCAAACTAAAGCAAGACTGTTGCCGAATTCTCTAACATAATTTCATCCAAGTGATGTCTATATGAGGACCTCTCGATGAATGGAACGTTTTTTCCTTTCATAAATCAGTACATTTTCAGTGCATCCTTGAAGTTTGTGTGATGGCCTTCCTTGTCAATTTTAGAGAATGCTTTACTCTTGAGAACTATACTCACTTAAGACATCTTTCACGTTCAATTCACTGTGACGTTCTTTTTCGTCGTTTCGTGGTTGTTTCAACCATACATACCGCACTGTTGGCTAAAATTTCGCTTTGTCTGAGAAGGATTAATTGAGATTTCTTAAAGGTTCTCTCATGTTTAAGAAGAAAATTGAAATAGGCTTCTTTTCGCTTGGAATCTCGCCGCGTAGTGATACAGGATTGCCCGTGAAAGTAGTGCAGTTTGATAAATATGATTTTCTCTTCGTCTGTTAGGCTGAAACCTTTCCACTAGCCCCAATGATGTGTTAGAAAGCGTCAAATTTTCCAGCACAAATTTCTTGTGGGATTTCTTATGATCAAATTTTTCTCTATACGTTCCTTTGCTTTTTTTCCCTTTTATCTTTCTTTGTATGAACTTTTTGTCCATGCATTTGTATTTATATATGTTGGCTAGGAAAAGAAGGTGTGGAGGGCACGCCAGAATAGGTGAGGCATTTTTCTTGTAAAGTAAACTAGTTAAAGTCTTTATTTGATTGGTTCAGATACCCATTCATGACTATGTTTTTGTGGTGATTAATACGTGTTCCTTCGCTGCTCCAATTTATTTCAAAATTCCTCAATTTCAATCTCTTATTCTTCGTTGTGCGCCGCCGAAGAACTCTCACTGTCGACTTTGAGAAGTATTCCTCCTTCTTATCCGTCCGATCATTAACGTTCACTTCAGAAAGTCGTTCGTTTTGTTACACCTCATCTGCTCTGTCTCGAGTGTGCAAAAACACCCATATAAGCGGACACAACCCACTTAACGTGAAACATTTGGCATATTTTCGCTATGCGCTACATTCCTCAACTTTTATTCGTTGAACTCGGACAGACACCTCCGCATTATCGATTACTTTGTGGGCAATAGTTGATGAGGCATTTTCAGTTTAATTATGAAAATCTTAGCATAAATTCGTTTATCCTTCCAGGATTGGCTTCACCTCTCTGGTTTGATACAGTTTCTTCATGTATTATAACATTTTATTTTATAATAATATTTCTCACAGTTATAAAGTTATGAAGAAGAGTTATAAAGAAGAGTCCAAGGGTTGGGAAGGGCAGATGAGTCAAATGAATGCTGACAGCTGGATGAAGTTCCCCTCCTAAGTGTGTCATTCCATTTTACACACAGCGTTGTTGTGCTTCTCACGTCGCAGCACCTCGAAGGAAAAAAAAGAAGAAAAGAGAAAGAAAATGAAGGAGACAAACTAAATCCTTCGTCCTTTTGGTTGATTACAGTTCAGTTAATCTTGTCCAACGAAACAGCGCTCACATCCAGAGAGTTCCGAAAGATCCAAGCGGGGGGACGGTACCCTACTTGATTATTAGCAAATTATTTCCTGATGAGCGCAAAGTCAATACAGTCGGGGCAAAAGGATACAGCAAAAGGAAGCATGGTGCAGTTGCGTAGGCGGGTGCGCTCGAAGCGGCGAGGTGAAGTGTAGCGGTTACAATCGAGCGGAAACCTCTGCTAGCACCACTCATCGCCGCAGCACGTGACGGTCCCATCTCGATACCAACCGCTGCGCTCCGCCGCACCGCTTAGAGCGCAACCGCTTACGCAACTGTAGCGTGCTTCATGTCGTTTTAACTATAGTTATAATTTGCAAAAGAACCAATTGCAAAGTTGGACCAAACAATAAACTACAGTAGGATTAGTAACCAAAAGTGGTTAGATGAAATTTTCCCTTTCTTTCTCTAGTACCTCCACGTTCAGCCTTTGCGTAAACTCTGCACACACTGATTTACATCGGTAACAAACGTGTATAGCAATGTTATTCTTATGATGATTTTTTTAACGTTATACACACAAGTTTTTTTTCCTAAGTAAACTCACATTTCATTCTTTTTGTTTGTTACAGTAGAAACGGCGGTTGCAGAGAGCTAGAAGAGTGATAGAATATATTCTAATTTATTCTAATTCTATTTCTATTATTCTAATTTCGCTTGCGCCTACTCCGTATTTCTTTAGCTCAAAACTAACTCAGAAACAAAAAAAAGAACATTGATATATTGCCGGGACCCCTCTCCCAAGATGTGACTGGGTCTGGAATTTGGTATCGTTGATAATTTGAAAAGTTTGAGGCGGGGTGCAATTTACATACGGTACTACATATCAATTCCTTCTTTTTTATACCATGCAATATGGATTTACATAAATGTGAGGGATGTGACATATATACATTTTAAGAAATTAATTTCATCTATTTGTCCTTTTCTATTTTCTAAGCTCGATACTACTATTTTTTTCTATGCTATTCTGTTTATTTTTCTATTTAATCTTTGCACCATAGCAATGTGAAGCGACATAGGGTATTTGGACATGATTTTTGGACCCAGGACTATGGATGCATTAGGGCAGCATCGTTCGGTTAGCAATTGTTCGATGTTGATTTATCTCCCAACAGGTCCAGTATCCATAAAGTTCGATTAATGGCTGCTAAAAACGTTATTGCGGTTATACATACGCGCAAAAAAACAGGGAACAGCAAAGGAAAGAGTTTTGTGGAACACATGGATTATTTTTATGCATTTATTTATCATCACAACTGTATATCCTATTTGTTAGTATAATTGTTTAACTTGTCTATGTGTTTTTGATTTTGTTTGTATTTTGATTCGATATTTGTCTGCTGACAGCTGAGATCAATAATGTGGGAATCGAAGACGAATGCATCGAACTTTACGGTCTCTGGGTCCCGAGCATTGTTAAATCGAACTCACTAAACAGTACGACTTAACTGTGCCTGCAAATTTTCTGTTCTTTTCTGTCGCGACTTCAAAGGAAACCTAACTAGTTTAAAACACATTAAACTAGTAAATTACAGTGTAGAGACAATCATAGCCTTGAAAACTTGGATAAATTTGGCTAAAGGGCGAAAATTAGTTCTCGACAGACCAATAATGTCTGCTAGGAATCACTTTTATAATCGAAATGTTCGACTTTCTACAAATATCAGCATGGTAAGATGTCGTATTGATTTTTTAATGAGGAGTAAATGAGGTTATTAAATGTCTAAATTATTATTAAATTATTTTTTATATTTTTTAAATGGTTATTAAATTTAAAATCCATTATCAAGATCAACCATATTAATCAAGTTATCCTCGTCTACAGCTCATGAAAAAAATCAAAAAGACATTTTAAAGTATTTTTGATCATCAAATTATAGAAACAAAATTTGATTTTGGGATCGTTTGCTCCTTCACATCCCCGTCTCCCGATGTAGGAGTAAATTGTTGTAGAAATTCTAATCTCATTCCTACGCTGAATCGGGTGAATCACTTCTGTGGAATTTCGTCGCCGACGCATCTCTTCCACTTTTTTTGCTGCAATAAGCTAATAACATCACAAGAATGTTGCTCCTCGTCGAACTCGTCCTGTGTGGAATGATTGTCCCATTCATATTTTTTGCTCTTCTTGTTTGCAATCCGCTAACACATCTGGAATGGCTGCTGCTGTTGTCCGTTAGAGCTTCTAGCCATCGGCATATCGATCGACATTGAGTGGCTGAGGTGGCCAACTTCGGATCAGCCCTGTACCCATCACCCTATCTGTCTCTATCTAACTTACATTCTAGCGGCGTTACAGTCTATCTAACATATTTTGTGTCGAAAGATCTCCTGATGAACTTTTTTTGAGCTGTTGTTCCAGAAAAAAAATTTTGTCGTCGTACTTTTTGTTCCTTTTTATGCCCGCTCCTAAATATATAGTTTTTCGCTTGCGAAAAGAAACCCTTACAAGCCAAGATCCACTTGGGAGCAATCCATCTGTTTCAATGCACATGATTTTGTGTATCAATGTCCCTACAGACATCCTCTTCGCTTTCATCAGAGGAAAAATCACGGCTCCAGTTAATTATCTGCGACTCATCAAGGATTAATGACCCTTGTAGTTCTGTTCGCATGTACAACGAAGTCTTCAATAAATTGGGTGCGTGTAAAGAGGGTCGCGGCGGAAATTCGATCATCCCCCGGTCATGTCTCGTCAGAGTAATTAGCAATGGTCCGTATCCTAAAAAGATTCACTTTCGTTGGGGCCTAAATCTGACTCTGCTTACCTACCGCTGATCGTACGTCCCATCATCGATTAGAATATAATTCTACTGAACAATTTTGGAGAATCGAACCCCATATCCAGTGGATTTTTGTGACGTGAGGTGATCTCAAATTTTTGACCGTTCGATCCAGAAGCAAGAGAAATCCTCACGTGAAGTATAAGAGAACGATGCAATCTAGTAGGTTCAAATTACCTATGTGAAGATTCTTGTTGAAAACAGGGAACATTCCAGCTTTCAAAAGTAACGGGGATGAGGACTATCGCTATCCTGTAGCTCCCAACCTTTTTTGAAGCCTAATTTATTTCCAGACAAAGAAACCTTCTGTATCTCTGAACTCTTGGAGGAAAAAGATCATATCTGATTAAATTTCTAGTCCTAGATTATTATTTTAGAGTTCTAGTAGATTAGTTCTCTCATACTTCAGATTTCTAGACTATCTGAAGGTAATATCCAGATAATACTCGGTCCTATCCTCTTATTAGAACACCACACAAAATACCTACAGGAATAGAGTGGTTAATAGGAATGAATACCTTTCCAGCTTTGGTAAAAAATGATATGTAGTTTTAACTACATTGTTCTTTAATTTATTCGGTAATTCCAACAATTCACTCCATTCTTCTTTACATAGTTTTTTTATAACTGTGCTGTTCTTCACGTCTTTATGGGCAGAAGGGCATCTAGAACGGTTGTATGCCTCTCTACGAACGAGTGGAGTGGAGAGTGATCTCGTCGAGGTACGTGCGGTATGAGGTATGTGCGAATCCTCCGGGAGCCACTGGACACGTAATGTCTCGGGGGCATTCGCAGAGAATCCGACGGGGCCCTCTTTTCCGTTTTCCCAAGAACTCCTGAGTGTCTTTTTCCACAACATATTACGTGTACGTCTTAAAGTGAACTGATTGAAGGTTTAAGCACTCAAAAACGATACATGTGCTTTCTTACGTATTTTTCTGTATTTTTCTCATTTTGTGTATTTTATGGAGGAAATGATGATCCAAGACGGCGAAACGTACGAACATCTGGTGTGATTGCGTAAGAGGTCGTGCTTAAGCGTTGGGACCCTCCTGGCTAGCTCCAATCTTACTACGGAAATGAGCGAATTAGGTCGTCCCAACTCGTTTGTAGTCGTATTTCTTTCAAACTTTGTCCTCGCCTAAATCACCGATATCAGTGAAAGAATTCAACTGTCTGGATGGCGTTCAGGTATTGTTTGACTGCGTACGCTGGCTGCTTATAGCACATACGATTGAGCGCACCTTATCTGCGACGCTAGTTGGAGTTGGGAGAAATCCCTGAAAAATTCCAGAAAATATTCACTTTTCCTCTGCCTTGCATTTTCATGCGTTATCGTCTCCACTTTTTGAAATTTTCTGAATATTTTCAGGAATACGTAGCTTTTTTTGATCGATTTGCTTGAGCTGTAGCTAGGATCGGTGTTGATTTTTCTCCGTTAGCAGCTATCGTTTCAGCGTTATCCCCGTCTCGTCAGATCCTGGAAGAATCAAAGCCATTACTGATTTATCCTCTCAAATGGCTCATTGCTCTACAGAAAGCATTCAAACGGTAGCAAACTCAAAGGATAACACATTGGCTAGCGCTTACCTCATTTGCTAAATCTGGTAACGGATCAAGTACAGTCGAACATCGGTACGATTGTTCAAAACATTTGTTCTTTTTCATTCCATTGTTCAGAACATTTTTTTCTGGAATGTTCTGAACAATGGAAGTAATAGAAATTGGAAAATGTACTGTTGTGCAAAAGGGGTAGTTTTGAAGGTGATAAGATAGATGTACCCTAAATTTTGTAAGATAAAGTTTGGAATTTTGGATGTAGTAGATCATTGGGTACTGAACTGCATGACCAGGTAAGGTTCTTGTACGTTTTGTTTTCTTTTTTTTTGGTCCCATTCATTAGATCAACTCAACAAGGGACTTTGTATTTGGTTTTGAATACTCTTAAACAACCCTATAACTCCCTCAAAAATCCTCGCACACCTCCTCCTTGTTAGTGTGCTCCTTTGTTTTATTTGCCTCAAACCGTGTTCAGTTTTTTTCCCGAGTCATATGAGGAATTTTCTTACTAACTTTTTTTTCTACAAACAATTAATTTTCCAATAGAATCAATTTCTTCTTCGATTTAATATAGAATTTATTTCAATTGAAAAAAACAAGGATAGATTGCACGTTCTTCGATTTTCTTTTCCATTTCATGCACACACGTATGTACTCAGACTTATTCCTGTACTTTCCATCTTCTTTAAGGATCTATTACTTCACTTCTTGACTTAGAAAAAAGAGTTATTTGTGCAGAATGTAGGGCTTATGGGGCAATTTGCACGTGAAACTATGACTGTTTGCACGTGAACACATCGTTCTGTTTATGCTTCGTTTCTTTTCTCAACAACACACAAATTGTCTTCATTCCTTTCTTCCTCGAAGTGAACTCTTCAAAGTGGCTTTGCCGACTTTCTCAAAACATATTACTGACGTACCTATGCATTCACAAATGTACTCTTCATAGTTCCGGAAACTCTGGAATAAACATAGGTGGATTGTGGATGTAAATAATAATCTTTTTCGGTCTTTTTTTTTAATATGTAGTGCGAGAAGTTAAGTATAAAAATTAATTAAGTATTAAATTTCCTCTATTTTCATGTGAAATTGACAGAAGAGAATAGGAGAAGAGAAGAAATAACCCAAAAGATAGAAGAAATAGGAGGGGGAAGGAGAGAAAATTTCGTTCCCGTTAGCGATAGATTTCTTACCGACTCTATCCCCTCTAACCTGTCCTATCCGGAAAAATAACCTTATCGAATTCGAACTAGTCCGTGTATAATTCGTTCCATTAGGTTACTGGGAAAATAATCGAGTTTATGGATTTTCTAACTTTAAGTCCAAAACTAAAAATCAATAACAAATGAATTTATTCAAAGTAAAAATCGTCCATAAAAGCATTTAAAAAAACCATAAAAGCATCCATACACTAAGAGGATAAATAAATAATGGCTTTGGTTTTTCCAGGCTCTGACGAAGGCGATAACACCGAAACGTTAGCTGTTGTTTAATAAAGACGATCAATACCAATCTTGGCTACAGCTCAAGAAAATCAATTAAAAACTACATCCATACGCTATTGCTAACGCCGGGTATGGATCTAATGCTCTCGCAGAAACTGTAGTTCTTCTCAAACTCAGTCAAAGTTCAGCACCAACATATCATAACCCAAGCAATCCGATTCAAATCTTTATGATTCAAATCTCAGCCGCGCCTATCGTAATCTGCGAATACGTGGCGAACAGGGTCAACGCGAAATCTACGCTCACCCCATAGTTTATTTTGAAGAACTTTGAAGATTATTGCCCATGTTCGACTGTCTTTGAATCTCGGCATGTTGAAACGTAGTTTTTAAAATGATTTCCTTGAGCTGTAGCTAAGATTGGTACTGATCTTCTTTATTAAACAACGGCTAACATTTCGGCGTTATCGCCTTCGTCAGAAGCTGGAAAATTCAAAGCCATTGGTGATTTATCCCCTCAAGCGCCTCATCACCATACAGAAAACATCAAACGGTAGGCAAACTCAAACAGCAACACATTGGCTAGTACTTACCTCATTAGCTAGACTTGTTAACGCAGCAGACCACCACGTACCACAACTGATGACATATTCTACGGTGTGCTCCAAGTGGGGTGAAGGTTTTAGATTTTGCGAGTCCATCTAGATGCTCCTTGACCCTAATACACGGTGTACGGTGCCCCTATATAATCGTCACCCCACAACCTGCACGTGATACGATACACTACTCCTGATACCATGCAATCACCCTCTCTGCCATACGGGCAAACCACGCAGCTGGGAGTTGTGCAGAGTCGATCATACGCACGATTACGCACCAGCTGACCCTTGACGTTCGCTGGAGGTATTTCCACAACCCTCACGTCTTTCTCTGGATCCGCTTTTCGTAGACAGCCCCGTACCGCTCTGCTCATATCATCAGATATATAAGGTAAACAAAAGGAGATCTTTTCTGGGCCATCCACTACGTTGAATCTTCGAGAGGGATGTCGTGCATGTCGGGTAGCACCATCTCCACCTGGGTACCCGTTGGATATTGCTACTTTATGGAACAGATTTATAGACCATGTTTTTTCCTGGCTACTCGATGAGACTCTTGCCGCCGTCCTGTACATAACAGATTTTTTCATTTTGCTGGGATGCGCTGAAAGATAGTGGATTAAGATGTTTTTGCTACTGGGTTTCCGGTACCACTTAGTTTTACATTCCGCAAGTAAATCTGCACGTTCAAGAAAGCCAACCAGTTGTTCATCGGTCTCTCCCTTATGAATTTAATGTACGGACACTGCTGAGAAGATTGAAGCACGTGTCTAGTTCTGCTCGTGTTGAGGAGACGACGCAGCAATCATTTATGTAACGATAATATAGCAGTGGTTTGCGGTCTTTTCAATCTTGGCCATGAAAACAATGGCGAGAATGGGTGCCAGCCTTTGTCCCCTAGGCCTCTAAGTTGTCGGTATTACTGTCCCGACCATCGGAGAATAGAGCAATTCAGGCATTCGTTTTTCAGTGTCATGATCTGCCTAATGCTTAATCCATACATGTTCAATGAAGCCTGGCGCAGTGTGAGCAGTTCGTGAACAACCTGCATCGCTACATCGTTTGAAACGTTCGTATAGAGTGACGTAACGTCAAAGGTCTCTACTACACATTCCTGCTCAAACGAGTTACTGCGGAGATGTTTTAGGAAGTTGTTAGAACTGCTGAGGTGGCCAGGGACATATTTGAGCAGCTGATTTAGGATTATGTTGAGCAGCCAAGAAATTCTATCCGTATGGCCCCCAATACCACTAATGAAAGGTCTCACTTTAAAGCCACTTGGATCGTTCGAAGCGAGGCCATTTTCAGAGAGCTCGAGAGTTTTGATTAGCGTGCGTGCATAGGACTGAAAGTAATGTGGGTAAGTCGTTCTTGAGACGCATAATAAAGTTTTTTGGTAGCCCTGCTGTTCCCGTTGTTTTTATCCAAACCCTGTTTAGACGGCGATATTGCTTTCTAAACTCATTGGCGAAGGATGGGACATATACTGACTGTCATCCTCAAGGTGCTGTCTCGTTATCGCCTTGTCTAATTCACGTGGTAGAACAACAAATTCGCCTTACTTGTCGGACGTTGATCTCTCCAGCTGTAATAAGATGGCGAATCTCACGTAAGCTTCGGCGTTGCGCGACAGAGAGATTGAAATTTACGCGTTTTTTTCGAGAAACGCTCCAAAACGAAGTACAGCGATGTTGCGAACACTCGAAACTTGTTGTCTGCCGTGGGGTTGGGTTCAGGTGTTTTATACATGTTTGTTGTTTGTAGTTATTTCAAAGCAGCTTATGTCCACTCTTCGACAAAAACTACGTAGGGGTTCACTTGCCAAGTGCTAATTTTTTTTTCATCCTGCTTCACTAATCCGAGGATGAAGTAGAAAACAAACCACTTAAAATGCAGAAATTTTGAGAAGATTTTGTTCATACGTCTCATCCATTGAAATAATAATGTAAAGTGGTGTAGTAATTTGGACTTTTATTTTTTCCAGAAACTTTGAAAATTTTCTTTTTCCAACCACAACTAGTGAGAGAAACTCTCTATATATTCCATGCAGAAAAAATGGGTACAGGAGCGAGACTCTGCAAAAAAAATCAGCTATTTAGCTAAATAAGCATCTATTAGTATATTCCAAAAAATTTAGAAGCTTACATGCACTTATGAGTTCGGATGCAGATCACCACCAATTTGAGTTTGTGGAGACCGAGAAGCTCCGAAATCAAGGTACGAAAAAGGAAAGGAAGTCGAAGCCTTCAATATGGATCTGGAAAATTTCTACAGAGACCACCCTACTTTTCACAGGTGTTCCTAACTAAACACGAACTCAGTCAGGGAATTCTATGTATTCGTAACTTTTTATTGCAAACGTTTTAAAACCCGTTCTCAGTCAACTGGTAAATGACTTAGGTTCAATGTGTTTAATCGGAACAAAGAACAATTCTTTCCAACGAAGATATTGACGCAAGGGCAGGGTTTTTAGTGGGAGAAAGAAGCGCAGCCTACGTTTTTGCAGCTTCTGTCCCAATGGATGGGTGAAACTAACCTTATCAACTAAGTTAGGGTTAATTTTAGGGCATCATACGAATTTCGCACCTCATATTCGTTGAGGTGACCTATGTCTTAAAGCAATAGCAGAGATGTCAACAATGCCTCAGCAACGATCATTATTCTCGGCTCTGGAAAGTCCTGCGGGGGCCGGCGGAGGCGTTATTGGCAGCCCCGACCGCACACGCACGCTGAGGCCTCGATCACCGGCGAATGAGTATGCGGTAAAATTCTGAAGATGTCGAAGCTGCCGGTAAGTTGTAAAGTTTAAGTTATTCATTCATTATTCAACGAAACAAAGCTTTAAGCTTTAATTTCCATCAAAATTGGAATTTTTCGACATTTTTGTTCTCAATAGTTGAAGAAAAAAATCAATTTTGAACCTAATTAATCCTGCTATCGCCTTGATTCACCCTATCAATTTTACCCTCTATCCTTTCTCTTAATGACTTTTTTTTTAAAACGAGATCTAGAAAGTTCTCCCTGGGATGATGTTATGAATATCATCCAACCGTTCCTTGGAATATGTGTACGATAAAAAAAATTCTCAAAATCTAAAATGTTCTTGATTGTTAAAATTTCGAATCCACAGCAATCTGCCTTACGAATCACATTTCAATAAATATGCATATTTTTAATCGTTATCCACTATTTACTGGTAAAGATTGATTTTGTTCTATTTGGTAGTTCAGTTTTTATGGTTTCGTCTCACTTTACTTTACTACTTATTGTTTATTTGTACAGTAAATTTCAGTCTACTTCTATATTCGCTATTTTTATCTACCTAATGTCCTAATTTATTCAGAGTTTCTCTGGACTGTGTGACTCTAAAAAAAAACAATTTTTTTTCCAAATTCCTGAAAAAAGTAACCCAGTGGAAACGGTACTATTGCGTTACTACAAAAGTAACGCAATGTGTAATCGAAATATTCTCAAAATAATTTGAAATCGCCTGCCAAAAACATTTTTCTTCCTGTTCTATTCCAGCCGTGGCGTTTTACAGGGAGGAGGAGGTAATTAGCCCCGGTTGCCGACCTCATCTGTTTTGTTGGGGCAATTTCCAGTGCAGAACTCAACTAACTCCATGCATAAAACCTAAACAACCCTTTAAAATCCAGTCTTTTGAAGGATTTTTGCTTCGTCCTTCGAGCCGAACACGCGAGCGAATGAAAAATTGTAGCGTAGAACATTGAGAAATAATCGAGTTCTCTTAAAATTTGTTGAAAATTAGCTTAAATTTCGGGTTTGTATACGTATAAAGACAGATTTTCTGGATTTTACCATGTCTACACACATCAATTACCACGAGACAACAAATCTGTCCCCTTTGGGGAAAAAAAAGAAGAAAGAATTGAAAGATTCTAACAAAGTAATCTAATAATAATAATATGATATTGTATAATATAAATAATATAGTATAGCATCTAATAAATAAAAAATAATATTTATTTATTTATTTACTGAGAATATTTTTATTGAAATTTATTGAAAATATGACATAGTATATGATATAAATAATATAGTAATAATATAATACTGAAAATTTGTGAAATTAAAGAATTTAACATAGTAATCTAATAACAGTATATTTATATATAATAAAGGATAAAATAGGATAAAGTCACTGGCGTATCAATCCACTTGGGATGCGCCAACGCGTTTTACTGGAAATCGTAATCGTTGAGGTTTTGGGTCATGACTTGCGGGGGCCCCTGTCAAGTAGGTTTTAAGTCGTCATTTTCCCGGGGATGGGCTTGTAGCACTGGGGCGGCTCGAACCCTCGACCGTGTTGCTACAACGGACCTTAACCTCCTTTATATATAATCCATAAATAATTAATATGATACAGTATAATATAAATAATATAGTAATAATAAAATATTGAAAACCTATGAGTTATTTAGAAATACTAAAAAAAATAAATAAAAAGAAATATAAATAGAAATATGTCATTCTTAGTGAATTTGATCTCATCAGTAGATGCCACAGTATTTTGTGCAAATTCAACTGATTTGTTATTCAATATAATAATTTTTTTCTGATTTGTAACTATTTAATTTCTTGGAATACTGTATTTGTGATGTTCATCAACTGAACTCAACTGAGCACACAGCCGTGAAGCTAAGGATCGAAGTACGGAAGAAAAGAAAAAGTTACACAGCTGACACATTAGATTTTTGCAAACGCTCTGTCACATTTTACACTGACAGCAATGAATCTTTTGTTCATGAAGGGGACGAGGGAGAAAAATCCAGAACGATGACTCAAACCTCCGGTTCACATCTGATTCAACAAATAGTTTGATTTTTACAGATTTCATGATCGTTTCACCTTTCTTCTCTTCGCTGCCCTTTTGAATTTATCAATAAATATTTGATCTAAAAGAATAGTTGTTCCAGAGAAAAAAGTTTTTGATGCGTCATCATGCCATACGAGGCATTAGTTCGACAAACGGGGGATGGGATCTGGTTCTAAAGCGGAATTCCAATGTTATTTGCCCGCAATGCGTGCGATACGAAGCGAATAATCGATTCGCGCTACTCCTCTCCTGACTGACACGCACCGTTAATACACCGACCGACATGCCGACCGCTAGCTATCCTGGTAGGGCCAGGAAGCGTTGTGTTGGCGAATTCTCCTCGGTTCTGGAAACGAAAATTGAATTGCGAAATGCAAAGGCGGCACCTTTCTTAATTTCTTCCTAGTTCTTTTCTTTTTCTTCCTACTTCTCTGGACAGGAAGAACAGGAAATTTTCTCTGATTTGTTCTCGTTAGCACAAAGTTCGTTCAACTACACTTTTTTCACCCCGTAGTCAAAATCCCCGCTAATTGAACTGAATTGAGCTAGTGGGCGTGGTTTATTGATCACCGGGGAAAAAATGAGACGCATTCTAGTTGAACAATACGGAATTTATTGCAAATACGGCCGGCTACTTATATTCGTCAGCCGTCGGATCGCGCCGTCAGCTGTTCACGTCTGGAGGAGTTCTACTGTAGCTGAGTTAATGGGGGAAAACTAAAGAGTTCTCTTTGCAAACGCCACAGTACCCAGAGCAACTGTTTATTCCTGTTTACCTATTGTTGTTGTCTTATATTATATTATTTATTTATATTAATTGTTGTATTTATATTGTCTATTCTATAGTTTATTATACTTGGTATTTTATTTATTATATTTATTATTATTATTTATCTATTTATTATCATTATTTATTATTTATCTATTTTATTATATTTGCTATTTGGTCTATTTGGTATTTTATTATATTATTTATTATTATTTTTCCTGAAAGTAGCCATGGCTACCCTAGGGATATCGGCACTTCTCAGACACCTTGTTTTTTCTCTCGTACGAGAATCCAACGTTGTTTTCACGATGGTTGACCATTTATGTTTTTTTCTGATTATCTATTGTTGATGTGTTATATCAGATTATATATTTATATTATTTATTACATTTATATTATCTATTTTTGTATTTTTTATTACATTTATTTGTAGTTATTATTGCTACAATTAATCGTGGCGTAAAAGAACCAAAAGTTCTCGGACACCTTGTTTTTTTTTCGTTACACGAGAATCCAATGTTGTTTTCATGAGCGTTGACGATTTACGTTCCGTGTTTAGTTCTCCCTCCGTCTTTTTTCCGTGTTGTTCATCGGTTCCTTTCATTGCTAGTATCAGCGTTATCTTCGCTACTATCGGAACATTATTTAGATCGAAATAAATATGGTTAGCGGCGAAGGAGTTTCCTGTACGTCCGTACTTCTACCAACGGATGCTGTAAAAGGTTAGAAGCGGTTTTCTTCTTTTTCTTTTTCTGTTTATTTTCTTTTCTCATCTATTCTCTTCCATGATAGTCATTTATTCATCTGATTCTACATAGAAGTTAACGCCTTATAAAACTATGTACGTGTTTCTTTTCTTTTCCTCTTTTTTCATCTCTTCTCCCACGGTGAGGTATAATATGAAGTTAGGAAATTAAGAAATACAATAGAAAATTATATAGATGAGCATTACACGGTAGGTCGGTAAGTACTAGGTGTCTGAATAGAATTTTCCATTCTTAAATATTCTTCTCTGATGATCATTTTTCATCTGATTTTACAGGAAAGTTAACGCCAAATAAAACCATGTATTTATTTTCTTTTTTCATTCCCTCGTTGGGAATTTCTTTTTCATTCCAACAAATTTTCTGCTCATATTGTTGATTTTTATTTTGACATAAGTGTTTAGTTTCTGTGTTATGTTCTCTAGGATTTTTCTCCCTTAAATTGACTATTTCTTCTACTCCTCCACCCTTCCCACTCTCCAAATACACATACGCACCACGGGAATTTGACAGACAGTTCGCCTGATTGAATTGGACTGTAACGACTGTGTTGTGGCGGACTGTTTAACCAACCGGTTGGATTACGCTGATGTTTCGAGCGGGGGAAAAAATATGTTTTTTTCCCCGAGAAAAAATAGACCGGATCAGCCTGAAGGGACTATTAATGAGCGCCGTACTTTCAAATAAGTGCTTTTTTCTGTTGAACACCTGTTCGTGCGCTTGTTTAGTGAAGCTGAACTATGTATGGTTTTTTTGGTGTCGGGACGTGCACATTAATGAACATAATGTCTTTTTTTAAGTCGAATTCATAAAACTTATGTTTCCTAATTAATTGTTGAGGTTGCTAAGAGATGTTTCTTTGCTCCGGTGTTTCCGAGGACTATATTCTGCTGAAATTTTCGAAAAATTTGTTCCTTTTGTTCTTGAATTCCCTCTGAAAGATCCAAGCAGATTTGACTTCTCAGACAAATTTCCTCCAGAAAGAACTTCTGTT
Source organism: Necator americanus (assembly GCF_031761385.1). Taxonomy (NCBI): domain Eukaryota; kingdom Metazoa; phylum Nematoda; class Chromadorea; order Rhabditida; family Ancylostomatidae; genus Necator; species Necator americanus. The sequence continues at coordinate 28,485,336 of NC_087371.1, forward strand.
TCATGGTCTGGACCTCTCACTGACTTATCTATTCGGAATTCTGGCTGTCGAGAGACTAGGAATTAATGCATTGAAGTGACTGCAAAGAACAGCAATAAATCAGAAGAGCCTCTTTCGCTTTTTCTTTCAACTGCACAACGGGATTCGCATTGGATTTCGTCCTCTTTCTGTGCTGGATCATTGAACAAACGCAGTCAAAATTATTGTCCGTGAAAATATAGGTCGAATGGAAGCGTATTTTACTTCAACGGTAAGAAATGTAAAGTGTAAATGCTACCGCGTACATCTGCGCCCGCATCCAGAAAAATTTCCCTAGTTCGATAAAATCGTTCCAGCGGAAAAATGTCCATTAGTTGTTGCATTGTTATCATCTAAAACATCTAAAATCATCTAATTAAAAATCAAAATCTCTAAAATTGCCCAGATAATTAACTGTCTAATATCTAAAATTTGTCCGAGAAGAAAAGCACCACGCAGCGGAAATTCTTTTCTACTCATTTTAACGTTAGGTCCTGCAGGGAAGTACTGTTGAGCGAGTATGCGTTAGAAAAATAATCGGATAATATTGGGTAGCAGGATTGGAAAAAGAAGTCACCGATGGTTTCATTTCCATCAAATTTACATATCCTGCGAATATGAAAAATCTTGGATACGGGTTTTGTTTATTCCATGCTTCAATTATCTTCTTTGATGATGTACCCAGCTATAAATAATAATATTTATTAATAATAATAATATTTAATAATAATATTTAATATAATAAATAACAATACCATATAAAATAACCTATATAATAATAAAATAATTCATATAACCTATAAATAATTCTTTATACTCTGTTCTCTGTACTCCCCTTATTTTTCTCGAAATTGCGGCAAACAATCATTTATTTTCTTCTTCATTTACTTTCAATCTTTCTTTTCCGAAATTCCTTCCTCCTCATTCCCTCAGGGCTTTACTCACTTAAATTTCCTTTAAAAATAAAAATAAAGAATACCAAAAAAATGAATCCTTCAAAAAGAGATGATTTCTTTAAAAAATGTTGTTTTTTGAAATTAATTGAAGAATTAAAAATTGCTCATGAAATTTATCTAGGAGATAATCCAACAATACTCAGTTAACTCTCAAAGCAAAAACCGGAGGTGAATTCTGTCAGAAGCAGCAGGGATGGGGATTTTAGAATCCGTAGCGATTATGACGGACGGGCAGCCACGGATGTTCATTACAATTTTTTTTAACGTCGAAAATTGGCTGCTAGCGCTACAAGGGAGGTCCTCACTGCACCGCACCGAGCTTCGTCGTCGGAGCTTAAGAATGGGAAGGAGTGTCGAACTATAGGATAGGTAAAGTCCTGGCTACACCCATCGCCAACGCGTTTTTTACTGGAATTCGTAATCGTTGAGGTTTTGGAACGCGTATTGGCCTATGTGTCGAACTATACGCACCTCATGTGTTTGAACAGATCGTTATCAGATCGTTAAGTCATTATCGATTTAAGCATGTGCTTTAACTTAGTTAATTAATATTTAATTTATCCATTTTAATTTTTAATTTAATTTAGGTATGTAAAACGTATTATTTATTCGGAACGTGCGGCTACTTCACGCTCGCTTTTGGTGACCAGTAACAATTAACAGTAGGAGCACTTCCTTTAAATTTTCGCCATAGAATTAAAATCGTCTTTTTTTCTCTAAAAAAGACTTTTTCACTTTTTTTAAAAACATCTTTCCCGATGAGAGTTTTCATCAATGTTTTGTTTAAAACTCATTTTGCTAAATGAGCATTACTATTAATGAGATTTAGCAGACTATCCTGTGTTTAAAGAATATTCAAGCGCATCTATACTCCTCTTACTATAAATAATCAATATTTCCCAATCAATAGCCCATATTTCTCAGATTCAGCGGAATTTTGAAAACATATTTCGAAGTATTAAACAGTGTTTTAGCCCTTCTACTCTGGAATTAAGATAGAATTATGGAAATGACAAGAACGTCATCATCATAATGATAAAGATAAGGATCTTACATTATATGACGTTAACTGTTAACTGCAATTTAATTAAATTAAATTACCCATTAAAATTATTGTTATTTATTATTTGATTTGATTGATTATTATTAATAATTTGATTATTTAATTTGTGACTGTCTGTATGAGTGAATCATCCAAATTTTGAAGAAGGGATCTAGCAAATATGATGAGGGTAACTAAGAGAGATACGGGGCGTACATTAGGGTGCATGGATTGTCATTGCCATAAAACAGTGCATAAAGTCTCATTTACTTTGTTTTTAAAACAAAAACGGTTGGAATCTTTACGCTATACTGATCTTTACGCGATTTACGCTATCTTTACGCGATTTACGCTATCTATACGCGATTTACGCGATACTAGTAATTCTTCCGATTCCATTTTCTGGTGTGGTCGCATCAATCTCGTACCATAGGAACGAATCCCTCTCAGGGCTTTCGCTCGTGCCGGCGAACCAACTCGATGCTGCGGGACCTGTCCCACCCCATCTTACTGATTTTCTGGAACCAACAGACTTAACCAGGTCCTGTTTGAGCCGCCCCAACCCACCTCTCTGCTTTCTGGAATTTCACTTCACACGTACATTCACATAAACAACACACTCGTGGGAAAATAAGCCCATTATTATGTGGCATAATCGCAGGAATTAGTGACTCATGGCTGTTGTGGCTTCGTCATCGTTGAAGGGGGTTATTTTTTCTAAGAGGAGCATGATCCTTGAAATTGACTGCAAAAACGTGACCAAAATATTATGGGCAGCGAAAAGTAGTGGCATTTCTGGATTTTTTCAGATTTGAGTCAATATTTCTATGCGGTTAATTGCAGCAATGATAACGATAAATATTATAATAAAATATAAAAAACAAATAATATAAATGTAATAATTAGTTATGTGCGCCGAAATTGCGCAAGATACGTATTTTTGCGAGGGAACATAACCTCTAATCTTGTTTTTGTTTTGTCTTTGTCGTTTTTACGACGATTAAGAGAAGATGAGAAGAGTCACGCTTGTTTCCGTAATCAACGACCCGAACTCTACGTTTGCAACGGGGTTTTCGTGCCACGAAAATTTCGTGATACGCTGCCTTTAGTTCCTGACTTCACATCAACGCCAGACAAGAAACGGCTATCTCTCTGTCTCTTTTCTTTGAAAACTGCTTAGGATAAGACGAATTCAAAAAGCTGTCGTTTTTTGGTTGCATTTACATTGTTGCGAAGGATCAGACCACATACATATTTGAAGATGATTTTGCAGAAATTCGATACGAAGCTGAAATTTGAGTTCGGAAGGCCTCTCCTCTTGAAATCGCTTCTTATTCTGTATTCTCAGTCAACATCTCGATGTAAGGCAAAAGAATTTAATCAGAAATGAAAACAAAAAGTTGAACATTCAACCTCGAACACTGCTGATGAAGTCGGATAGCAATAGAACACAGCTGATGAGTTCTCTCCTTATTAAAGGCATCATCCCACGAATCTGAGGTGGTACGGATTTCAGGTGGAGTATTCGTATACGGGATCGTAGATTATGGAGAGGAGGGTGATTCTGTCTATTTCTTCCTAATTGCCGTAAAAACGGCCCGGAAGATGCAGCGCCGCAGAAGGCCGGCGCGCTCCAGTCGAACTCCTTGTAGAAAAAAGTGCGCCAGAACGCCCGAAGCCATATCTTCCGGGCCGTTTTTTACGGCAATTAGGAAGAAATGGACGGAATCATTCCCTCTCTCCATAATTTACTATCCCGTACACAAATACTGTACCTGAAATCCGTACCACCTCAGATTCGTGGAATGATTCCTTTAAGTAGCAAGGATGAAGTGTGTGGCGTTAACCAATCCGCTTGGGATGCGCCACCACGTACAGTTCAACTCAGAATCGTTTGAGGTTTACGAACGTGGAACTGTCATGTACAATGACTTGCGGGGGCTGGCCGATGTGTCAAGTCAGTGTTTTTATCCTCCCAGACAAGTCTGCTGCCAATTTATCGACCCCGGAGGGTTGAAAGGCTTTGTTCGCACCAGGGCAGATTCGAACTTCCAATCTATCGTGTAGTCACAGCAGAACCTCCTACCGACTGTGCTACAGTCACCTCCGTTACAATACAATATGTATTTATTTTCACTTATAGTTCCGCAGTTCTTTCATTGTAGTTCATAGTTTGTTCTTATTTCCATCAATTTTAGTCTTTTCATTCTTTCAAATACTCGCGGTAATGTGACCACAACAAAATATAGCAATTCTCCTCGTATTGTGGAACTCTGCAGCATTTCCATAAGCAGAAACACGAATCTGGTGTTAGCATCAAAAGGTTTGGAGACTCATCTTTTCGATTAGCGTTTTGAGCAGAGTGAATCGAAAACTTCCTTTTCTGTACAATTAATTTGTTCAATTAGACTTTTCAATGGTAAAAAGTGAAAAACCTTGTTAGCATACATGGGAGTGTTGTTTTAGTTGGTTTGAGCAAGTGTAGGCAAACCTGCACTTGGCCAAACCTACATATGTACTCCTAGTCGCCTCTGGAATGTCAATGACTCCATGTTAAAAAACCTCGTCATTTTGTTCGAAGTAGTGGGATATTCTGTGTGTCAAACAATCTCCAACTTCTTTCTTCTTGAACCCTCGTCGTAACGAACTTCATTAATGTTTTCTTGTTTATATTTTAGGTTTATTTCTCCTTGATCTCTGATCTTATCTTTCCTGATTTCAGACAGCCTACAGATCATAACTGCAATTTTATTCCATTCTTGGTTTTTGTTTTATTTTTGTTTTTTTTTTTTGATGGGATGTGCCCATGATTATGTAATGGTTATTCGGTTCAGGAGACAGTGAAATATGCGACGTTCCTGTCTCGTCACGAAGTCAAATTCAAGGTGTGGATGGATCTATTGTAGCGGATGTCACTTCTCCACATGGCAAAGATCATCGCATCGTCTTTTACCGCAATATAAACGTCTTCTCATTCGAATTATTAGAGTAAGAGTTCTTAATTCTTATTTTTTTCTGTGCCCCTCGTCGTAGATCGATGAGTAAGTAGGACTCGCCTTTAGAAAGGCCACACTTCGAACGAAGTTTGCGGATTCGTTCCTAGAACTTTGTAGCGGTACCAGTTCAAGCAGGGTTTTGAATTGGGTATGGGCCAGTTTCGTTGTGTACGTTAAGACACAACTCTTCATTTCTAGACAACCGTCTCTGGATTATTTGTATTCTTTTCCTCATTTTTACAAAAGGTGCTTTTTGTCAGTTGTAGAAAAAATAAATAGTGCACTAATAACATGTTTTTCTAAGCATACTCATGTATTTACTATTTAAGCTCATCCCAACGTCATTCGATAACATATCGCTTAGACGAGTTACTTTGTGTACGAACAAAGCCGGTAAGGATAAAGCGAGGTATACCTGTGGCGGTGGAGGAAGAAGTGAGTCATACTATGTCAATTTCTACGAGGGATCATTGCCACTCATTCCTAAATTATCTTCTGATTTCGAGCTAGCCACCATATCATGATCTGTGCTAGTTCTGATTTATATTATCGTTTATCTACCGTAGCGTTCTGGGTCTGGTAGAAGGATCTCGCATGAGGATTTCTCACCTTCTCCTGCTGGAGAGGTGACCTGCCAACCCATCACTCCTCATGCTTTGAAGGGCCAGCCTTGTTGTGTAAAATTCAGGCGAAATTCTAGTGAACTCTGCTCCATCTTGTTTTTTTTCTTGTTTTATGGCACACCTGCAGGTGTTTCAATAAATAAATATTTGGGTCAGACCGTCAGTTTCTTCATAAAACCCTTGTAATTCGTAGTTGTGGTAGTTGATGGTCCATTACGTTGCCAAATTTAGCAGATGAGGTAACCACTAGCCGACGACTTGTTCTTTGAGTATCCCTTTTTCGTATGAATGCTTTCTGTAGGATGAGGAGGTCCATGAGAGGATAAATCACTGATGGCTTTGATTTCCCAGGCTCTGACGAAGGTGATAACACTGAAACGTTTGCTACCGATTTAGAAAATCAATTCCTATTTTAGCTACGGCTCAAGCAAACCCGTTAAAAAAGCTACGTATATTCCAACTTCCAATCATAAGAATAAGTAAATATTATCCATGGGAATAAATATCCATAGATTCTAAACTTTTTATTATTTACGAACTCATTGTTGATCTTTACAAGCCACGCACTATTCCAACCCCCTTTATGTTGCGGAGAGATTTAATATTAATATTTCTTTTAATTTTGTATGATTTCATTTACAAAACTGTTGCAAATAAAAACTGAAAACTGAAAAAACTGAAATTGAAGATGGTGTACTACTTTTTAAACAGAAGAAAGATTGTTATTTAACTTTATTCTGGCTAACGTTTCGGCGTCGTCGCCTTCTTCAGAGCCTGGAAAAATCAAAGACACGTGTAATCTACTCCCTCAAACGCCCCGTCAACCCACAAGATATGATTTAGCGAACAGAATATCTGAAAAGCAACGTCAGAAAAGCAGACCAGCGCTCACCTTGATAGCCACGAAATCGTGATGTTAGCGGACCACCAGTTGTTAGAGTTGCGCCGCCAGCAGTAACTAGTAACGATGCCCCCGCCTCTGACCCCGTAGGTCAAAACCCGCAAAGGTCCTGATATGGCGCCAGCTCGTTGGTCACAGCGGTGCATTCTTCTTTACGATTCATGATTGGACTTTTGGCCATGATATAAAACGCTTCCAATGTTTTTCGTGCTAGAACGTCTGATTCGCGTGCTAAGATCGTGACAGCTATCTTGAAAGAGGTGTTGTCATGACACTGTCTGCGATGAGCACCTAAAGGGGATGATGTTTTTGATTTTACGAGTCCGTCTAGGTGCTCCTTGACGCGGATACATAGTGATCTTCCTGTTTCGCCAATGTACTCAGTCCCACATAACTGACAGGTGATTAGTTTTTTACGGCAATTAGGAAGAAATGGACGGAATCACCTCCTCTCCATAATCTACTATCCCGTATACGAATACTCCACCTGAAATCCGCACCAACTCAGATTCGTTGGGTGATGCTTATAAGCACGCTACCGTAGACAAAACATCATAAAAAAGTAGGGAATTCCTTAGTCCAAGGGCTTAAAAACGATTCAGAATCGCCTTCAAACACAGCCAACAAAAACGGTGATCGGTAGCAGGTCTGGGGAATTTGAATAGAATGGGAAAATTTGAAATTTGAATTGAAAAATTGAGAAGAAAAACAAATGAATTTGAATTGAAGGTGATTTGAGATCAACGCCTTCAAATACTCGCGTGTTGCATATTTCAAACCATTTGTCCATCCTAGGAGGAAAAAAAGAGAAAATCCTAGAAGCTGTGTTTTATCTCGGATAATGTCTTAAATAGTTTCTATTGCGACAGGTTTCACCATCGGATTCAACCCTGTATTTCAATTTCGTCTACAAAAAGGACAAATATCGTTGGCGTCTCAAACAGATCCCGGTGACGTTCAAAACAAAATCGGAGAGAGATTACTGGAAGAGCATTATAACCGCGACCCTAATCGGTAAATGGTTTCCATGAAAAGGTAATTTATACAAAACTATCCGAATATTGCAGGTGTTCGCAACCGTCCGAAGAATATTATTGTGTTCATCAATCCTTTCGGCGGAAAAGGAAAAGCCCAATCAATCTTCCAGAATAATGTATTTTTGGATTAGCATTTAGCAACGGATTTTTTCAACATCCTAAAGAATTCCTCTTTTTTTCAAGGTAGAGACGTTCTTCAAGCTCACTCCAGGTCTCCGGTTTGAAGTGATTCTAACTCAACGAGCGAATCATGCCCGTGACTACATAATCGAGATGCCTGAAGAGCGATGGGAGTCTATTGACGGGCTTGTGAGTGTACTGAATATCTCTTTTTTCGTTCAGAAATCAATAAATCAATGCAATATTTTGATCTACGTCTTTGAAGCGCCTCTCCTCAGAGTAAATTTTACTAATATGATTAATTGTTTTGACCGATAGAGTGTAGCGCAGTTGGTAAGAGGTTCTACTGTGACTGCACGGTCGATGGTTTGAAACCGTCCTAGTGGCAACCAAGCCTTCTACCCCTCCAGGGTTGATAGATTGGTACCTGACTTGTCTGAGAGGATAAAAACACTGACCTTATACATCGGCTAGCCCCAGGTAGTCACTGTATAGGCCAGTTACACCTTCGTAAATCTCAAATCCTGAATTGAAGTGAACGCATTGGTGTATCCCAAATGGATTGATTAACGCCGTGCACTTTATCATTTTATTTTAATTACTTATTAAGAATTAAGGAGCACTACACACATCGACACATTTTGCAAATGAGGAGCAAATTTATTTATTCGTTTGATTAAAACTCTGGAGATCTGGAGGCGATAAATTCGTTGAAGACTGTTTTCATCTGCGTTTGGTTTCTGAAGCAATTCTCGCCTAGAAAGTTGTCCAAAATGCCTAATGGAATTGGGGCGATCACATTCTGGATCTGCCTTCATGAAATCATCCAGGTTAAGAAGGATGAGGTTGTAAAAGCGGTAGACTCCCAGATATCCAGCATGACTTCTTTTAACGGTCTTTCGATGGGGGTGCCTGGTGCGCTGCATCATCCGAACCAACCACTTAGCGTATCGTCCTCGTCTATGTTGGAGAATACATTTCTCGTCGTACTTCACAGTGAGGTCGAGGGTGCTTCGCATAGCGCAGAGTGAGCGCCAACGACACATTAAAACAGCTTTTCTATTATTTTCACTCACTTCCTCCCGCATTTCATTCGCCAAGTTTATTCGACCTTCCATTTCTTTGAAGTTATTTCCGCAGCATCTGGTTCAATTGCCCGCGTATTTGCTTTCTTAAACGCCTTCAGTTTATCGTTATCAGAAGTATCACTTCCGAGACCTGCGTGATCTTCTAAACTGAAATCACAGTTCATCGGTCTTACATCATCTTAAAAATATTTTGAGCCCATTGCTACCGAGTTAAAGGCATCACTCCACGAATCTGAGGTGGTACAGATTTCAGGTGGAGTATTCTTATACGGGATGGGAGACTACGGAGAGGGGGGTGATTCCGTCCATTTCTTCCTAATTGCAGCAAAAAACGGCTCGGAAGATACGGCTTCAGGCGCTCTGGCGCACTATTTTCTAAAAGGAGTTTGACTGGATCGCGCCAGCCTTGTGCGGCGCCGCATCTTCCGGGCCGTTTTTTACAGCAAGTAGGAAGAAATGGACGGAATCACCCCCTCTCCAGAGTCTCTCATCCCGTATACGAATACTCCACCTGAAATCTGCACCACCTCAGATTCGTGGGGTGATACCTTTAAGAGAAGTAGATATCTCTATCTCTGTGCAACAAAAATTTTCATAAATACCATTGACGTTGAAATTCAACTATACAGGGTGAAAGTGCGCTGATATACATATTTGAAGTAACAGTGCAGTATATGGAAGATTCTGCCGTCGACTATTTTTGCTATATTTCAAGAATTTAATAGTATTATTCATATTATTTTATATTATTTGTATTACACTTATTTTATTATTTCTTTCTTATGTCATATATATTATTTTATTTTACTATGTTTATAAAAACAAAACGATGAATCCTGCACCCACTTCTGAAGAACCTCTTATACCCAGTTCGTTCCTAAACGGCTATGTTTCAGGTATCAGTAGGAGGGGATGGTCTGTTCAACGAACTTCTCTCAGGGGCTCTACTCCGCACACAACTAGATGCAGGTATTGTCGAGTCAAAACGGCTTGAAGCTCTAGCATTTGGGATCGAGGTGGGACCATCACAAACTGCAGCGATCAGTGGTGCTAGCAAAGGTCCCAACTCGATTCTCACCGCCGCGCCTCATCGCACCCCTTGGATCGCAGCCGCTTACGCAGCTGCTATGAATGACAGTTGCAACAGCACCGTTTTGACCTTAGTTACTCATAAGATTTTGCCCTCGACTAGTTTTGCTATATTTCAGGGACAAACATAGATGACCCGGATTCCGAACATTTACAAACTCCACATATTCGTTTTGGAATCATTGGTGCAGGCTCGGCGAACTCCATTGTGAGCACCGTGCATGAGACCACCGACTACGCTACAGCTGCTGTGCACATCGCCATAGGTACTACGTTGAACATTCGTCTTTAAAGACCACGAATCTGAGGTGGTGCGGATCTCAGGTGAAGTATCCGTATACGGGGTCGTAGATTATAGAGACGGGGGTAGTTCCGCTCATCCCTCCCTGCATCGCTGCAAACAGCCGCCTCCAGAATGTTGTTTTGTACGGAGCCATCTATTGCAACGCTCCACCCCTTGCGCCGCCTCCGCCCTGCGATTCGTCGAAAATCAATTCGGACTAACCCGATAGGCAGTAAGGGACGCTACGCGTGCAAGGGTGGCGCGCTGCAATGGATGGCATCGTACAAAACAGCATTCAGGCGGAACCACCCCAGTCTCCATAATCTACGACCCCTGTATACGGATACTCAACCTAAAATCCGTACCACCCCGGATTCGTGGTATGCTGCCTTTAAATGCTACCAAGTTACAGGTACATCCAGATCCTGGAAATTCCTCATGTTTGGTTTTGAAGCTGCATAAAAAATATTTGTAGCAATACAGAACAAGAACACTTGATGCACATTTTGATGCAACTGCACTGAACTTATTGTGAAATGAACAACAGAAGTGGAATGTTAATTACATGGTTGATCCAGCAGTATTTAACCACCAGTTTTTTTTTTCTCGCCACAGTAGACCTCGTTTAACCTAATCGATAATCTTGGATCATATGTTTTGGAAGGATTCCAGAGAAAGGTCGGATCTGCGAACAGAAAGATTCTCACGCAACGTACCTAAAGGGCTTTTTTTTGCCCAATCTATGAGTAGAACAATAAAGTAAACTGCAGTATAAATTTTCTCTTCCTCGCATCTCCTAATGTCGTTCCTCACAAAACTTCGGGATTTGTAGG